>NW_009647757.1:216074-223696 GCF_000708025.1 Charadrius vociferus | reverse complement strand
AAGAGCGTAAAGCTTGGTGTGTTGGAGTATATCATTAATGACACGCTTAGGGAATTTTTAATGTTCATAGGTGGAATCTATTTAACTCTGAGATCCCTTGAGTTGGTTTTGCTTTCTGGTCGTCTTTGTTACATGAGTGACTTAAAAGATGCTCTGTGTGTGGTAAAGCCCATAAATCTAGCAGATGGCCACGCAGGTGCATTTGTCTGAACCGAGGCATTGCTTGTCCAGTGTAATGAACTTCTTCCTTTTAGGGCCTTGATGAACAGCTGTGGGAAAGGGAGCTGGAATTCAGCACTGAACTTCGCAACTATTTTCTAGGGTTGTTTTTGGTTTTTTCCTTCAGAGTAGGTGTATGTGGCTTACCAGAATCCCTTGCGAGCCGTGAACTTGCTTCTAAATTGGGTTCCCCCAGTAAAGCTGTTGGATAGATTTGTTGTCCGATTGGACATTTTTGTTGTCCGATTGGACATTGTGCTCTTTACCCTGATTGAAGGGCTGCTTCTGCAATTTACTGTCTGATGTTACCTATGACTTCCAAGAGGTCCAACGCCAACAAAGGCATCAAAGCCTGTTGCTTTGAGTAACGAGTTTGAGCCACAGTTGTGTATGAGGTTTTCTGAAACATGTAAAATAATGTAGCTTGTAGGGAGGGGCAACAAAAAAGAAAGAAATACAGAAAAATCATTAAATGTGGCTGGAGCACGACACTGTCCATCTGTACAAATAAATGTATGCTCACTTAAATGCACAGGGCCGCGGTGTTTGCAGATCTGTTCTTCCCTGTAAAGGCGACAACGACTGAAATGAAGTTCAATTTGGGGATGTAGTAGAACAAGATTAAGGGGGAAAAGGTTGAGAACTGAAGTCCCTCTTTCAAAATGGTTTGCATCCCCTTTTCTTTTGAGAACGAGCCTTAGGCTCTAGGGTAGCTAAGCATTAAAAGAGGACCTGATCTTTGGTCTTCTGCTGGAAAAGTGAGCTGGGGAAAGTCACTTCTCCGCTTCCTTTGTAGAAGGTTTCTTTTAGCAAACCTGCTTCCTTGGAAGACAAGATCTCAGTGCTTAGTGTTTGGAGTAAGCGTCTGTTTCTTCCTTGCCTTCTCTAGGCCTCCTGGTTATCCCAACATGAACCAAGGGGGAATGATGGGCACTGGACCTCCTTACGGACAGGGAATTAACAGTATGGCTGGCATGATAAACCCCCAGGGCCCTCCCTACCCCATGGGTGGGAACATGGCTAACAACTCTGCAGGTAAGCCAGTGCTGACTGCCGGACATGTCATTGATTTCATTGTACTGGCTTGAAAATCGGTGTTAAAAGATTCTTTTAACTTCCTAGGGATGGCAGCAAGCCCTGAAATGATGGGTCTTGGGGATGTCAAATTAACGCCTGCAACTAAAATGAACAACAAGGCAGATGGGACGCCAAAAGCAGAATCCAAGTCAAAGGTAAAATGTTTTGGGTTTTGTTTTTAATGACTCCCATCCTCTTCAGCATCCAGGAAAATTAAACCATTGCACATTAACTTAGATTGAACAGTGCATCTATCTAGTAGTGAGCATGGTTCCTGAGAGAAACCTGATTTGATTCGTTCTCCTTACCCTGTACAGACTTCTCATTAACATGGTGGTCCTTGTTAGTTGTGATCTGACTGCTACGTGTGACCATGGTTCTAACTCAGGTAGCGAGTGAGAGGGATATCCTCTTTTGGGATGCGTTGTGTTTTGGAACGTATTTAAAGACATAAGTGTTTTGAAACGTGTGTATATGTGTTTTAGAGTAGGCTCTGGCTTTATTTGCAATAAACCACTAAATACCCACATGCGTTAATAACAGTACTCTTGAGGAGCCTGAACTCTGCCATCCCCTACAGAGACCCAGTAGCCCTCTGGAAGGCTGGGAAAGGGACTTTCCTATTGGAATTCACATGTCCTCCTCTGTTTATGACTCAGGAGTTCAAGCCTCTATCTAGAATTTTTAACAGATACCTGGCACGCCTTGTTTATATGTTCTCATTTCAGTTGTGGGCTTGATTAACTGGGGAGAAGGTACCTGGCCAGATGTACCTTTTGGGTCAGCTTTATCCCAGTCCCCAGATCCTACGAATAGCTAATTAGACTGTTGCTTGAGTCAGAAGTGTAAAGGTAAAGACCACGTAGTTGAAGTGCTCAGTGTAAGGAGATTCAACATGAATTATGCCTCGTGTGTCCAGCCCTGGCTGTGCTTCAGCTGTGCCAGTGGTTCCAAGAGGTTCTTCAGGATTTGCCAGGAAAACTCAGACAATTGCGAGTTTTACTTCTGGGATTCATGAGCTGTTCAGAAAAGAAGGGGACCAGTTCCTAGTCCTTTGACAGAAATCAATTTCACCTGCAAAACAATTTAGTATTAGGAATTATCACCTGCCACAGTGAAACTGCGGAGAGAAGCACAAACAAACCTGAGTTTGTTTCTGGTGTAGGCTTGGAGCTCCTCAGTTGTCACCTCTCAGCTGGGAGGTGGTACTCTAAAGTGTTATAGTTGTTTCACAAACAAACCTCTTACTAATCCTGTATTAAAGCCAGAAGAGGGAGGCAAACAAGTTCTTCAGGGAGTATTTTTCTTTGCATTACTGCTACCGGTTTCAAAAGAACCACCAAAAAAGCAGCTTCTGAGCCTGTAGTCTCCTTTTTTGGTACCTGAAGGAAAATACACACTCTGCCAGTTTGATACCTGTACCACCAGCAGTCTGCAGGAAAATTCAGAAGATCTCTCCTTTCTGCTTGTGTGTTCTGGCATCTGCCTTTCTATTTCTGACAAACAAGGGCTTGAATGCTCTTGGGCTAGGAGATGCCAGAAGCTACAAATAAGGGTTGTTCTGTCCTCCTGGTCTGTTCAGTTCAAGGATTGTCTCATGTGCTAATGAAAACACTCAGTCCTGAGTGTTAGGGGTTTGTCTAGAACATCATCAGATTTGAAGTTCTCTTCTATTTTGGAAGTTCATTTTTAAATAAGCATTTTGAATGCCAGAACCATTTCTGCCTTTACTCCAAGCGTGTGTGGTCCAGGTGGAGAGAGACAAAAAACCATGCTGATGCACTGCGTCAAAAGACTTGGGCAAAGCCGGGCAAGGTGCGGGACCACAGGTTGTACCTCTAAATAGACACTCAGACAATTCAGTGAATCAGATGTGTAGGAACTAGCGTGTGGTACTCGTACTTCATAGCTGTAAACTCGTATTCCAAATTCCTGTGATACCTTTCCATACCAGTTGTCCTGGATCCTGATGCGCCAGCGATAGCGAACCAGTGTGGGAGCTTATGTCACGTCTGGGTAGCAGAAGATTTCTGCGCTTCTGTCAGTGAATAGGCAGGGGAAGGGAGATGGTCTTTGTGGGGGACCCTGCGCACACATTGGTCAGACAGGTGCCTCTAATCTTTATTTTACTTTGAGGCATGTTTATTTTTATTCCTTTGCAGTGTTTAGAGTCAGTTTAACCTGCCATCTACCACTTGGGTAAGAGAAGAGACTAACCAGAGGGCAGTGTTCACCCTGGCAGAGTGCAGTAGCCATGGGAAATATCATTTGCAGTTGAATTAGATGTTTTCTCGTATATTTAGCAAACGAGCCCACAAAGGTTGTCTCGGAGAGACGGCTGTCTACAAAGTCTCTGTGAGGTTTGTTTGGTTGCTGTAGCGTTCCTGAAACCTTTTCACTTTTTAAAATACATACTGTGTGAATTCCCTGAGTAGCAGCTGGTTTTGTGATCCCTTTGTTGAATAATACTTGCCTGACGTTGATCTGAGCCGAGTGTAGGTCTAATATAAAGCTGTTCTCAATATAAGAGCAGAACTCAGAACTCTTACCTGACCGCTTCTTTGAAACCATGTTGGTTGTGAACTAGCTGCTTTTGTGCTGCTCAGTCCTGATACCCGTTTCCCTCTCCTAGAAGTCCAGTTCCTCTACTACAACCAATGAGAAGATCACCAAGCTCTATGAGCTGGGTGGAGAACCTGAGAGGAAGATCTGGGTAGATCGTTACCTGGCCTTTACTGAAGAGAAGGCCATGGGCATGACAAATCTCCCAGCGGTGGGCAGGAAACCCTTGGACCTTTACCGGCTCTACATCTCAGTGAAGGAGATTGGAGGATTGACTCAGGTGGGTGTCCAGCAGCCGGCGTGGTGGCTGGGTGTTCGTATTTGGAGCTGCCCCACTCTCTGGCGGTCACAAGCCAAAGGGCAACACAAGTCAGAGTTAGCTTTGTGATGGGTGTAAGCCATGACTTTCCATTTAGCTGTGTGTGTGTTTTTTGTTGTTTTTTTTTTTTTTTAAATAATGCTTATAAAACCCAGCATCCTTTAAGTGAGCCAAACGTCCACTCTCCCGTTGTCTGGTTGAGAACAGTCTGTGGTGAGATTCAATTCAAGTGCTTTTTTTTTTTCCCCCTGTGTTGTCCAGTGCAGAGATTGGTGACACTGTCTTTATCTTTGCATCTGGCTGTCAACTGACCTCATGGCTAATTTGATTTGCAATCTGTCCCTGTTTGAAACATTTTCTGTAGGTGAGGAAGAGAGTATACTAGTTTGGGGTTTTGAACACAACGGTATCTGTTCTGCTTAGGCCTTACTGCATCCTTTGTTTTAGCTGGGAAGTGTTGATTTCTCCCCAGAAAATTTCTTGCAGGAGAAGTAGCTGGGATTTTGAGTTTAGAGCCTCTTGTTTGGTCGTGCAGGTCAACAAAAACAAGAAATGGCGCGAGTTAGCCACAAATCTCAATGTGGGCACGTCCAGCAGTGCAGCTAGTTCTTTGAAGAAGCAGTACATCCAGTGTCTCTATGCCTTTGAGTGCAAGATTGAGCGAGGTGAAGACCCCCCTCCAGATATCTTTGCAGCTGCCGATTCAAAGAAGTCTCAGACTAAGATACAGCCTCCATCTCCAGGTGAGTTTAGACGCTGGTTTAAGGTGCGCGATGAATGTTTGAACCAGAGGATCTCTGGCACTGTGTGCCCCACTCCACGTGCTGTGGGCCAGACCAGTGCCAAACTTCCACAAGGCCCCCATGTCTCTTTCTAATTAGATGTTCTCTGGTTGTGTAGATTAAATACTTTTGTAATGTGGGAGTGAATGATAGTGGGAATAAGTCGAGCCTCTTGGGACAGTTCAGTTTTTGTGTGTTCCACCGCTGTACTAAGTTTAAGAGAAAGGAAAACATAAAAAGATAGACACGCACCTCTGTGCTTACCACTACATTGCTGCCTGGTGAGAATCTGGTGGAGAGAGAAGTCTGGAGTGATCCCTTCAAGGTGATCTCTGCATATTCTAACAGCAGCCCTCGTTGTTACTGCTTGGCTTTGGGAACTTGCTAGAAAAGTTGTGCTTGTTTTGACTATGCAAGTGCTGCCTTCTGGGAGTAAATGCTTCACGTGGGTGGGCACTCGTCTCCCTCATGAATTTACCTCTTTCTGTCTTCAGCAGAAGACAGTGAGGACTTTCTGAGGCTTTGTGCCCAGAGAACTTCATAAGCCTATAACAAGTTGGATGCTCTAGTATTCAAGCCCTTTAAAATGAACTTCTACTGTTGTTTCAAATTTGATGGGGTGCTCCAGTTTCTGAATATTTAAGCATAGTGTTCAATTCAGGGAAAAAGGAAGGAAAAAAAAAAAAAGGAGAAAAGGTCCAGGCTAGCAGTGCATGCTGTACTCTTTAGTCTTCAGAAAGTCTGATCGTTTCTGTCTCATTTGCATTGAGTTCATTGCTTGAATTGCTGCTGAACTTGCCAACCCTTTAAGCTTCAGTTTTCCAGTTTGTCTTACAAGTAAAACCTTCAGATGCTTTTTCTGGTCAGGAGCCTGTTCATGTAGGTGAAATAAAAACTTTGTCTGCTTTGAAGTTCCTGTAATGTTTGCAAAAAATGCCTTTTTGGTTCTGAAACCTGGCATCATCTTTGTCTAGCTCCTGAGGAATGGAATAATGAACCCTTTTTTTGATTGTACTGCAGTTGTGTCTCAGCCCAGCTAAGCCCTTGATCGACAGTGTGCTTGTCCGAATATTCTGTTGGCAACTACATTTATCTGTCCTCTCAGTTACAGCATGTTGTTTTTTTAAAGAACTAAATCATGTCTTTTCACTAGTCAGGAAACCTGTCCCAGTGTAGCTTCAACCTTGGTGTATTCTGCAAGATAAAGCAACTTTTGTGTCATTAGACTAAACTTCTGTCCAAAGTGGTGTCTGAGTTCCACTCAAACTAGACCAGAATCCATCTCCACTTGCTTTCCAAAACCTCTTTCTTACCCCCTTGAGATCCTGGGCAGTGGAACACAGACGTTAAGAGCATTTGGAGTTTATTTGGAGAGGGCTGAGACTTTTAGGAAGCCACTTAAAACTTCTTGTAGCGCTAGGTGCCTGTCAGAATGGATTAGAGGGTGCATCAGTTTTTCTTTTGTTTTAGCTAATACGGTGGTACGTGAAGGTTGCGAGTCTGCCTTCTGGGCTGGTGATCTCTTGCTTCGGCACAGCAGCAGTAGGCATCTGCAGGGCTGCTGTCCCAAACTCTGAGCGTTTGTGCAGCTCTGTTGACTTTATTCCACAGGTTTGATTCCTGCTCTGAGAGGACTGTGCTGCATTTCCTACTTAAACTGTTCTCTCCACTTATCTTACTCCAGACTCCTGCAACTAGGAATATGCAGAGGCAGCACTGAAGCGTGGTTGGTTGCTCTGATCCTTTAAGCTTTATCACTCAGCGCGTTCCTGCTCCTCTTTCACTTTCCTTCCTCTCTCTTGCTCTCCTGGATGGGCAGGAACTGAGGGTGTAGGACACAACACAAGTCGCTTTCACAACCTCAGCTCCAGACTCAGCTTTAGAGGAGCGCTGAGTCCCAGTGGGCAGTCCTTTTCCAGACCCCGCTGAAGCAGTGTCCTCCAGACTTGGTGCACACAGAGGTCTGTCCCCCAACAAATCACCCTGATGGAGAATAACTTCCCCGTTTGAAAGCCCAGTGGACAACAGCGGGGCATTTTGAAGTCCCATCCTTTGGATGAAGGGCTGTGTCATCCCACGCAGACACACGTGCTTTGCTCTCCGCGCAGACTCCATAACCTGTTGGCGTTGGCTTACGCTGCATTTCTGCCTGTTCTATCTAACGAACTTCTGCATAACTTTGTGAGTGATGAGGATCGCGCTGCACGATTCTCCATTAACCTCTTTTTGAGGCTGCGGAGCATCGAAAGGCCTTGTGCAGGGCCATCATCTAGGTAGAGCTCTTGGTGCCAGAGCTGTTTTCCATGCAGCGTGCGTTTGTAACCCTCAAAACCCAAAAGTGTTTACAGAAAGCCCTTGGTTGGAGCGGACCGGGTGCTGCCTCATGGGCGCTCGCCGCGACTTTCCTCCGAACCACCTTGGGTTCCCGCTCGCAAACTGCCGCGTGTCCCTGGGGAGGCGTAATCAGTCTGCCGTTGGGTTTTAATTCCCAGAGCATGGAACTGGCCCCGCTCCAACTGTGTGTAAATTTGTGAGTGGGAGGGACGGCAGGGGGTGGGGACAAACACCAAATGGCAGCGACGCAGGGAATGTCTCGAGGCCTCTTCCTGCCGATGCCAGCGTTACAAACGGAGAGGAGCGGTGAATTCCTGGGGGAAGGGAGC
>NW_009647757.1:212875-215644 GCF_000708025.1 Charadrius vociferus | reverse complement strand
TGAGGGAGAGGAGAACGGCCGGGAGGGCCCATGAATGAAACTCCCCGCTGAGCTCGCCTCTGCCCTGCCTTCTCCCGAGACCTCCCCGGGCTGGGAGGGAGTCGTGGAGAAGAGGACAGGGTGCCAGGAAGGTGGGGTGTAAACAAACATGCCCTGGACGTGACCTCGGAGGATTTTAATGAATAGCTGAAATGACTCATCAACCAGCAGGGCTGAAGCTGAGGGATATCGGGTGCTGGGGATGGTAACTAATGGAAACATTAATTAAGAGTTCAGCTCTTGCCAGCTGCGAGGAGCATCTGAACCTGAGAGCTGACACTGTCACGGCGATCCCTGGGCAGAGGAGAGCTCCTAGAGCTGAGGGCACAGCTGGATTACACATGACGGCCTGGGATTCTTGATGAAAGCTTACTGTAGCGTAAAGCAACCCATACGGAGCCAGGGAACTTGCTGGACGGGTTTTGTCATTCAGTGAAAGATCCGGCCTCTCCAGCATTCCCTGTTCCAGGAATCCTTGGGAGTGGTGCTTGAATTAACCTGCGTGAATTAACCCCTCTGGAAGGGCAGAACAGACGGAGGAGCCTTGTTCTGAGTTTCTTGGTGACTTCAGCTGACATCCTGGAGTTTCCGTCACTGGAAAGATTGTGAGACTGCCGGGAGAGGGCTCAAACCCACCTTCTTTTTGGGTAGAAAGTGAATGTGAAGGCGATGGGTCAGTGGTTGTCCCTTGGCAAGATGCGCCATATTCCGTGCTGCATGGTGCACTGTAGAGCGTCAGCCTTTGGAGCTGGGTAGCCTGGGCAACACGACACAGTGCCACGGTGGTGGCACGGTGTGTAAAAGGGAATGGGGTTAAGAATGAAGGCATGATGAAAACGAACACATCCTCTCAGCTTTACGTTACTGTGCATGGTTCTTCTGGGAAGTCTGGCCCAGTATGTCCTTGCAGTGTTGAGCACCTTGTACTTTTTTTGGTGATGTTTCATCTCTCTTTCTTGAAGGACTCTGCTCTCTGTTCTTGAGGCTGATGTTCTGGGAGGTTCTGGGTTGCATCTATAGGGTGCAAAGCTGCTCACACCAAATTTCTGTTCTTGCAGCGGGTTCAGGCTCAATGCAGGGTCCTCAGACACCTCAGTCCACCAGCAGCTCCATGGCAGAAGGAGGAGACTTGAAGCCACCAACTCCAGCGTCTACGCCACACAGTCAGATGCCCCCTTTGCCAGGCATCAGGTATGAAACCATTTCACCCTCTTCCACTATGCTGGGTGCAAGCTGTGAATGTGAGGTTGCTTCTGGGTCATTACTGCAGATGGCTGGAGACCTGACTACCTGTTGTGGTGGGGCTCCATGGCTTTACTCCTTTGTTAGTGGCTCACAGCAACATTGTTGGCTCTGCATCTGTGTAAGAATAATTATTGCTCTTGGGATTGCGCCTGAGCACAGTATTGTAGAAGGGCAGTTCTTCATGCCTCTGTTGGAGGAGCACGGCTGTGGTCCTTCTAGGGGATAGTAACACCTGAGAGGGAACATGCGGGCAAAAGTATCCAAAGGAGCATTGTGGACCTCTCTAATCCTGTATTTGTGGGTTTGGTTTTTTTTTTAATCAGGAGTAACTCAGTGGGCCTACAGGATGCCTTTGCAGATGGCAGTGATCCTACGTTCCAGAAACGGAACTCCATGACTCCAAATCCAGGGTACCAGCCCAGCATGAATACCTCCGACATGATGGGTCGCATGTCTTACGAGCCAAATAAAGATCCTTACAGCAGTATGAGGAAAGGTGAGGAAGTCCTTGTGTGCTCCTCTCCCTTTTCCCTGTGTCTGGCTGTATGCTGCAATATGCTGTAGGAGACCTTCTGCTTGTCCTTCTTCCCCAGAAGACAGGATGTATCTTTCTAAGGCAGAGGCAGATGTGTTTATTGGTCTTTATTTCCATATTTCAGCTCCAGGAAGCGATCCCTTCATGTCCTCAGGGCAGGGCCCCAACAGTGGTATGGGTGACCCTTACAATCGTGCTGCAGGTCCAGGGATGGGTAACATGGCCATGGGACAGCGACAACACTATTCCTACGGAGGTCCTTACGACAGAGTGAGGTGGGTGCTTGAACCTGGTGAGATCCTGATTTGCTTGACTTGTGCGAGACGATTACTTTCTCTTCACTGCTGTGACTTTGCTGATCATCCTTTTCCATTTGAGGAGCAAGGGTGAATTTAAGTGGCCGTGTGGGGTTTTTCCTCTTTGTTTCCACGTAGGACGGAGCCCGGCATGGGACCTGAGGGCAACTTAGCAACCGGAACTCCACAGCCAAACATCATGCCTTCCACCCCTGAATCGGGGATGTACTCTCCCAGCCGCTACCCGCAGCAGCAGCAGCAGCAGCAAAGGTCTGTGCGGGGTGTTGCCACAAACAGCTCTTCCCTGTTAGAGAGCTCTGAGACTGTGAAAGTGAAGCATGCATCTGATCAGACAAGTAATGCATCTGTTTCTTCTCCAGACATGATTCCTATGGCAATCAATTCTCCACTCAAGGCACATCCTCGGGCAGCCCCTTCCCTAGCCAGCAAACTACCATGTATCAACAGCAACAGCAGGTAAATTGTCAGAAAGTTTCTGATTTATTCAACTGAGAAACAGAAGAGTGTCATCTGTTGAATTTGTGAAAAAGAGGGGATGAAAACTCTTTGGGCTGTGTGTTTGCTTTATGACTAGAATATAGAATTATATAGAATTAAGTGCTTTGTACAGGAGCATCCCCTGCCTCTCCCCCC
>NW_009647757.1:205655-212793 GCF_000708025.1 Charadrius vociferus | reverse complement strand
TATAGTTTGCAGACGTGCGCGCTCTGGTCAGGCAGCAGGAGATCAGGAGGCTTTATTGGGCTTCTCTGCCCCTCTGGAACTTTCTGAATCCTGTCATGTTTCTGTAACACTTTTGGTCATGGGATGAGTTTGTTTGGAGCAAGTCCTTGGAGAGCTGTTTTGGGTGGATCGTTCTGCACAACCCGGGGCTTTTTTGTCTTTACCTTACTGAGCCTGCAGACAAAGGCTTCAGATCTGCCTCCACTCCTCCACTGCCTCCTACTCCCTGTTCTCAAAAACATCAGGTTTGTTTCAGGACAGAGTTTGAATGAACATTTATCTCTTTCCATAATCCTTATATATGACTTGCTCTTTGTATCAGTGCCAGGACCCATAATGTTTTCCTGATAATTTTGAGTCCTCTGGTTTAGGAGAGCATAGAGAGGGCATTTGCTGAGCTGTGCTAAGAATAATTCCAACTGCTCTGCAGTTTGGCTCTGCAACCAGAGCCACGGGGCTCCAAGCCAAGAGTTCGAGTTACTCTGGTACTTGTCATCTTTGAAGCCCTAGAGCTCCATCTGAAGCCAGTCATGACCGTGGAGCTTCTGAACAGACTATATAGCAGCTAGAGCGTAGACCCTTGGAGGCAAGAGAGAGATCTTGGATTTTAATTTTGTCTCGGCAATTGACTGTGTTCTCCGTTTGCACTTAAACGAAGTAGGGGGGAGAATAGTTCTTGCTCCCTTCAGTGACATGTTTTGAAATCTACAGGAAAGGAAGAAGCAGGAAGTACCACAGTTTTTAATGCATCTTGTTTGATGCTTCAGCAGAAACCTCTTTTCTGGGAAACAGAAGAGAAATAGGGTCTGATAAAATTCCTGGACGTGAAAGGAAACGAGTACCTGTGCACAGTTTGGTTTGTGGTGAATGTATTGTAGAGCTGAGTCTTCTCTAGGAAAGTCCTTTCTGTGGGCAGACTTCTGCCCCCGAGGCATCCTTGTAGAATCCACAAGGAAACTACCCAGCCAGCCGCAAGGAATTGGTCTTGGCTTGTGAAACTGAAAGACTGATCCAACTTCACATTGGATATGGCTAACGACGAGCCAAGCCTTGCCCTCTTGCAGGCCGTGCCGTGGGGCGCATCCTCTGGCTCTGAGCAGCTCTGCCCACTGAGGTCTGGGTTGCTTCTTTCTAAGTAGATAATCTCATGTTGTCGATGCCGTTATTTTCCCTCTAGAATTACAAGCGACCGATGGATGGCAGCTACGGCCCGCCCGCTAAGCGACACGAAGGGGAGATGTACAATGTACCGTACAGCACCGGGCAGGGGCAGACGCAGCAGCAGCTGCCTCCAGCACAGACCCAGCAACCGAGCCAGCAGCAAACTGCACAGCCGTCTCCACAGCAGGACCTGTATAACCAGTATGGGAGTACATACCCTGCTGCTGACCGCCGATCTGCCGGAGGGCCACAGAACCAGTTCCCATTCCAATTTGGCAGAGACAGGGTCTCGGCTCCCCCAGGCTCCAATGCTCAGCAAAACATGCCTCCTCAGATGATGGGTGGTCCCATACAGTCTACTCCAGAGGGCCCACAGCAAGGCGCCATGTGGCAAGGGCGCAACGAAATAGGGTACAGCTATCCGAACCGGCAGAGCACTGGCTCTGCACCCCAGGGGCCTGCTTATCACGGAGTGACTCGAACAGACGAAATTCTGCATTCAGACCAGAGGGTCAACCATGAGGGACCATGGCCGTCCCACGGGAACCGGCAACCTGCTTACGGTCCCTCTGCCCCCGTGCCCCCAATGACTAGGCCCCCCCAGTCTAACTACCAGACCCCCCCTAGCATGCAGAACCACATTCCTCAGGTATCCAGCCCAGCACCTCTGCCCAGACCTCTGGAGAATCGCACTTCTCCTAGTAAATCTCCATTCCTGCACTCGGGGATGAAAATGCAGAAGGCAGGACCGCCAGTCCCCGCCTCGCATATAACACCAGCAGCTGTACAGCCTCCCATGATCCGACGAGACATCACCTTCCCTCCGGGATCAGTAGAAGCTACGCAACCTGTGTTGAAGCAGAGGAGACGGCTGACAGCAAAAGATATTGGTAAGAGGAAACGCCTGCTTTTCTGCTTGTGCCTGTCGAGGGGATGGGTGCTGCCGTTGCCCTTCGGTACGGTACTGCCAAGCGGAAGGGCTTTGCTGGCTTTGCAAGAATGATATTTTTGCAGGTTAGTTGTGTTTTCAGACATTGTTTTGGTATTGTCTGTGGAGAGATTGCTGGTACATACAGCGTGTACATCATCTTAAACAGACTCTGCTCTTCATGGGTCCAAAAAGCAGTATCAAGTATCTCCTTTTTGTTTTTAAACTCCAGGAGCTGGAAGTATCGTGTGTTTATGTTACAGGAACTCCTGAAGCCTGGAGAGTGATGATGTCTCTGAAGTCCGGGCTGCTAGCTGAAAGTACGTGGGCCTTAGATACCATAAACATCCTGCTCTATGATGACAACAGCATAATGACCTTCAACCTCAGCCAGGTGGGTGCAGATGCTCTCTGATGCAGGTCTTTGAAGTGCTAATTTTGTAGGGTTTTCTGTCAGCGAGATAGCAACAAGCAGCTCGAGAGAGGAACGGGCAGCTCGTGCCCTTGTAGGGCCAGGCTCCCGGCCGTCCCCGTACCTGTGGAACACGCCAGGTCTGAAGAGAGCATGGGGTCTGGGTCGTTGTGCGCTGGTTACTCCCTGGCCTGTGTAATTGATACGTTTATTGGTGTGCAAGCATGTGTTCTCCCCTCTCTGGTAAGACGTATTGCCTCCGTAACAGAGGAAGGGAATAACAGTGGGGAGGCCATAACGGACTTTGCAGCGAGAGCGCTATGAAAGGCTGGAGGCTGCTTGCGTTTTCAGCTGTTGATGGTGTTTGTTGTCCTCTGGCTCTGTCTTTGCCCCGGGACAGTGCGCAGTGAGGCCGGGATGCCGATCCAGAGGGACCAGCCTTTCTCGGTTAGTTGCCCCGTGCCTCTGTGGCTGTTGTAAAAACTCTACGGGCTGTTTTGCTTAGCGCTGCCCTTCGCCTCCCTGTGTATTAACCAGAGGGGAGATAAAACTAAGCGCAAAGCATGTTTGCACAGGTACGTGTGTGTGGAGGGGGGGCGGCTTGGATACTGACAGTCAGTATCTGGTTTTTGCTTTTGTTCCTTTTCTCAGAGGATGGAAAGCTTCTCTTTTGCGAACGCTTTATGGCCAGCAGGAAAAGAAGCCTTTAATTAACAGCACAGCTCAAATTCTTAGCCCTTTATGCCCTGCTTTCCCAGTTGCTCGTCTTGGCCTAAGTTGTTTTCTGATCGCTCTTCCCTTCCTTCCTTCCCCTCCTGTTTCTCTCCTCCCTCGTAGCTGCCGGGCTTGCTGGAACTCTTGGTGGAGTATTTCCGGCGCTGCCTGATCGAGATTTTTGGAATCCTGAAGGAATACGAGGTGGGAGACCCAGGGCAAAGAACACTATTAGATCCCGAAAGGTTCTGCAAATCTTCGGCTTCCTCTCATGAAGAAGGGGAGGAGGAGGATGAACCACGGAGCCTGAACTGTGAGGAGGAAGAGGAGGATGAGGAAGAGGAGGAGGCTGCATTTTCGAGCAAGGACAAAGCACCCCTAGAGAGCAGCGAGGAAAAACTAGTTAGTAAATTTGACAAGCTTCCAGTCAAGGTCGTGCAGAAAAACGACCCGTTTGTGGTAGATTATTCAGACAAGTTGGGGCGAGTGCAAGAGTTCGAAAGCGGACTGCTGCACTGGCGGATCGGCGGCGGAGATACCACCGAGCACATTCAGACCCACTTTGAGAGCAAGACGGAGCTACCTTTGACTCATAAACGAGCTTCCTGCAACTCTGTCTTGAGGAAACGTTCAGCGGCTGAGAGCAATCCGAGCACTAGGGAAGGAGAGATTCCTCCATCCGACAGCTCCTCGGAGAAGAGGATAACTGCCACCATGGACGACATGCTTTCGGCACGTCCGGGCTCCCTGGCAGGGGAGGAGGAAGAGGTCAAAGCTTTGGAAATGGCGAAGGAAAGCAGCAAGTTTCCCTTTGGCATTAGTCCAGCTCAGAGCCACAGAAATATAAAAATTCTGGAGGACGAACCTCACAGTAAAGACGAGACGCCCCTCTGCACCCTCCTAGACTGGCAGGACTCTCTGGCGAAGCGCTGCATCTGCGTCTCTAACATCATCAGGAGTTTATCGTTTGTGCCGGGCAATGACTTTGAAATGTCTAAACATCCCGGGCTGCTGCTGATTCTAGGGAAACTGATTCTCTTACACCACAAGCATCCGGAACGCAAACAAGCACCCCTGACCTATGAGAAAGAGGAGGAGCAGGACCAAGGGGTGAGCTGCAACAAGGTGGAGTGGTGGTGGGACTGCTTGGAGATGCTGCGTGAAAATACACTGGTCACGTTGGCCAACATTTCTGGCCAGCTGGACCTCTCCCCTTACCCGGAAAGCATCTGTTTGCCTATCCTGGATGGACTCCTCCACTGGGCAGTTTGTCCGTCAGCAGAGGCCCAGGATCCCTTTCCAACACTGGGGCCCAACGCGGTCCTCTCCCCTCAGAGACTGGTTTTGGAAACACTCAGCAAACTCAGCATCCAGGACAACAATGTGGATTTGATTCTTGCAACTCCCCCCTTCAGTCGCTTGGAGAAGCTGTACAGCACCATGGTGCGGTTCCTTAGTGACAGAAAGAACCCGGTGTGTCGAGAGATGGCTGTGGTACTACTGGCCAACTTGGCACAGGGGGACAGCCTGGCAGCAAGAGCGATTGCTGTGCAGAAGGGCAGCATTGGCAACTTGCTGGGCTTCTTGGAGGACAGCCTGGCCGCCACGCAGTTCCAGCAGAGCCAGGCCGGCTTGATGCACATGCAGAACCCACCCTTTGAGTCGACGAGCGTGGACATGATGCGCCGAGCCGCTCGGGCGCTGCTGGCCCTGGCCAAGGTAGACGAGAACCACTCGGAGTTCACGTTGTACGAGTCGCGGCTGTTGGACATCTCCGTGTCGCCTTTGATGAACTCTTTGGTTTCACAAGTTATTTGTGATGTACTGTTTTTAATTGGCCAGTCATGACAGCTGTGGGATCCGAGACCCTGTGTGCGTGTGCGTGAGTGGAGAACTTAGAAACTGACTGTTGCCCTTTATTTATGCAAAACCACCTCAGAATCCACTGTCTGCCCTGCGCTGTCCTGCTTCTCCCTTGGGGAAAGATGTCCCCGTTCCCTCTCCCCTTCCCCTGCCCTTCAAATTTGTCCTGAATCCCTTATTAAAGGAGACAAAGTTCTGTCTACATAGAAGACTTTTTTTTATTTTAACCAAAGTTACTGTCGTTTACAGTGAGTTTGGGGAAAACGACTTGCCGTGTTATCACATTGACAGGCACCACTTTCATAACTGTTTTTAATGGTAAACTCTGAAGGACAAAAGTGACTGCTGAACTCTGTGTGGTTTATCGTTGTACATTCACAATCTTGCAGGAACCAAGAAGTTACCAGTTGTGAACAGACCTTGTCCAAGGGAGGCCTGTGCAGTAGCGTGTAGAACTTCATGTACTGTACACCTTAAACTGTAAACATACTGTAATAATGTCTCACATGGAAAAAAAAAAAGAAAAAAAAACGCTGGATCAGCAGCAAGCTGTAGTTTTTAAAAATGTTTTTAGTTAATGTTGAGGAGAAAAAAAGGCTTTTCCCCCAAAGTATCATGTGTGAACCTACAACACCCTGACCTCTTTCTCTCTTCCTCCTTGATTGTATGAATAACCCTGAGATCACCTCTTAGAACTGGTTTTAACCTTTAGCTGCAGCCTGAATGCTGCCACGTGTGTATATATATATGACGTTGTACATTGCACATACCCTAAGATTCCTTGCAGTTTTGTCCCCCTCTCCCTACCCCTTTATAGTATGACGAGTTAACGAGTTGATGACCTGCAAAAGCGAGACACAATTATTTAATCTCTTGCCAGACATCCCTCCCTGGAGGATGCTGTACAGGTCTCTGTGTATAAAGTCATTGCTGTCTCAGCAGCCAATCAACTTATAGTTTATTTTTTCCTGTTTTTGTTTTCTTTCTAATCGAGGTGTGAAAAAGTTCTAGGTTCAGTTGAAGTTCCTGATGAAGAAACACAATTGAGATTTTTCAGTGATGAATTCTGCATATTTGTATTTCAGACGATGTAGCTAAAAACTTGATGTAAATTCCTCCCTTTTTTCCTTTTTTGGCTTAATGAATATCATTTATTCAGTATGAAATCTTTATACTATATGTTCCACGTGTTAAGAATAAATGTACATTAAATCTTGGTAAGATGTTTGTAAGGGTTTTTTTTATTAGCAGGAAGGAGAGGTGACTTCAGTGCTGTCAGGTTTCAGAGATGTGATGCTGTAGGTCGGCTCCTCCTTGCCACGCAGCACAGAGACCTCAGAGGTCCTGCGCGTTACGGCAGTGTCTGGGGATGCCACAGTCCTGTCTTGCTCTGGAGACCCTCATGCCGTGTGCTCTGGCTTTGCTTTCTCTGTTCGGCTTGTTTCAGTGATGGAGTTTTGGCTTAGTGCTGCTTAGGCTCGAGTAGGAGTGGATGTGCGGTGTTAGGCGAAGCTATGGCAGAGACGCAGTTCACAGGGTGAAAAAGGCGGTTGCTCGGAAGGGAGGCAATTCCCTGTCAGCTCTGTAAAGTGGAAAATTCTCATTCCCCTCGCATATTTCACATTTTCTTGGAACCATGGCGTGGACTCTGACTTCCTTCGGAGGACGGGGTTTTCCAGCGGACAGAGCTGTGATGCCCTTCAGCAAACGGCCAAAGTTCAGGCTCTTCATGTGAAAATCTGCACGTTTTCATGGGTTAGTAAATGGGTATTTTATTTAGCCTGAAGCTTTATCCTCAAATGATAATAGAAGCAGGCTAGCTAGAACTGCACTGAGCTCATTTAGGCAAAAGAGCTAGTTAAAGAAAAAGGAGCAGCTTTTTTAAAGGCAGACGTAGTTTTTGGTGACGAAATTGCCTCATTTTAGTTCTGTCCTAGGAAGCTCTCAGTTCCCAGAGCCCTCCCTTAGCTCTGTTTCTTAAACTTCAGATTCCTGGTAGTAATTGTGCCAAAATCAAACTG
>NW_009647757.1:204596-205614 GCF_000708025.1 Charadrius vociferus | reverse complement strand
AGCTCTCTGCCTGGCAGAAGGAGAGTCCTTAAAATGGATTTCTTAAGAGACAGGAATGGTGCTGGGCTTCCTTGGCTTTAAAAAATACTGAATAGAAACCAAGCTGTAAGATAAGAATTCTGCTGGACTTTGCCATTCTGCAACAATGTTGTTGATTTAAAACCAGCTTCTCTGATAATTTAGTTCTGTATTCCAGGAGCTTTGTTTAATCTGATTAATGTAAAAATTTTACTTCTTTTTCTAAACAGAAAGGACCTCAGCAGCAAGGTTGGAGAAGGTAACGGGATCAGGTTTTGTACAGCTTCTGTGTTTGTGTTATGGTAAATTTAATTCTAAGCGAATGCTACTTTTGGGAGGGAAAGAATAGTCACAAGTGGTACTAACTACCCATTTTACCAGTGTTTATACAACCAGTTGATCTGAGGGGAGTAATTCTGCTCCCCTAGCGTTTGCATGCATACAGACGCATACACCTTTTGTGTTTCTAAAATGGTAAAAAGGGAAAAAAAAAAAAGCATAGATGAGAAATTAGTAAAATGAGAACAAGCAGTGTTCACAGTTTGTAATTAGGGACTATTTTGAGAGCCACACCTGATTGCAAACTCAACTTGGCTGCCCGGAATGCAAATCACAGAATGGTTATAGAGTTGAAAGGGACCTTAAAGCTCATCCAGTGCCACCCCCTGCCCTGGGCAGGGCCACCTCCCCCCAGCCCAGGTTGCTCCAAGCCCCGTCCAACCTGGCCTTGAACACCTCCAGGGATGGGGCAGCCACAGCTTCTCGGGGCAACCTGCCCCAGGGGCTCACCACCCCCAGAGTGAAAAATTTCTTCCTGATATCTCATCTAAATCTCCCCTCTTCCAGTTTGAATCCATTACCCCTTTTTGATGCTTTGACCTTGATTTGTACCCAGAGCTTTCCAGTTCTGCAGACATTCCTTAAAACGCCTGACCCTGACCGCTCCGCCGTTTCCCATTTTTACCAGACAGGGAGAAAACTTGAGTCCTTCCCAAGCCGG
>NW_009647757.1:196354-203113 GCF_000708025.1 Charadrius vociferus | reverse complement strand
CGTTGCGCTGGGACTCGGACGTGGACCCCGGCAGCTCCCGCGTCGGCTCGGCGGGTCCGTCATCTCAAGCCGGTGGAGCGGTCAGGTTGTGCTTTGAGCCAGGTTTCGTTCACACAAAAGGTGCGAGGGGTGAAAACGACCCCGTTTCCACTGGGACGTGGGCGAAACCACACCGGGGCTGCAGCCACCGGACCAGTGGCTGAAACTGGGCGGGAGTGAAAGCGGCTGCGAGGCCGCGCGCTCCCAGGCCCATGGAAACAGCGCTAGGCGAAGGGGATTGCCAAAATTCCATCTTACTTCTTTGGCATCCTGGTTAGAACAGGTTTTTAAATAAGTCTGGAGAATCTCCTGAGTCTTAACAGCAGGTTGGAGAAGTACCAAGAGGTGCCCAAACCGCTCTCGAAGCATTCCCGGCATGCAGACTTGGAGCAGGTTTCCCAGTGAGAATCCTGTGCCCCAGCCGGGAGCTGGTTGCCGGGCTTTGTGGCGAGTACCTGCTGCCACCGGGTGGTCATCGGTCCCCACTGCAGCTGTGCAGACCTTCCCGAATTCCTATTTTCATTTACATGCTTCTATTTCGTTCACATTCGCGTCATTTTTTTAGCGCAGTTTCCAGAGTGAGCAAAACGCGATTCGTATCTGAGAGCAAAGGGAAACGCAGAATGTGGCGAGAAAGACATCTTTAAGATCTGTTAAGTCTTTGCATCTTTTTCTACTGAAATATTTTTAACCTGCTTGTGCCTTCTCGTGTCCTTTTTCCGTGTGTGCAGGTGCTCTTTCACGTAGCGCTTTTCAGGGTAGAGAGATTCCAGCTCTGACGCCGTGTTCTCTACCAGAGTGGCGGCTGTGGGCTGCAGCTTTTTGTAGACTTCGCCGCTTTCCGTTACAAGGTGTGCTGCGTCGTGACAGGAACGGGCTTTTTAAAGCTGTTTGCTTTGAGCCTTCTTGGCACGTTCACGCGAGGCTTTTTCTCTGCTTTTTAAAAAAATATTTAAAGCACTGGGACAATTTTTGCCGCTGTGCTTGAGTAGGATTTGCAGCTGTGAATGCGCTTTAATAGAATTTACAGCTGGGCTGAAGTATCCCCTCTCTTAAAATAACATTGCAGCTTTGTGATTCAGGAGAACGTGCCTCCCACTAGTTGCTTTGTCTGTAGCTGTGAATGCTCTGGAGCAAGAGGAGAATATGAGCAAACCCAAAACTTTTGTATGCGGCTAAATAGGAAGCATAATCCTGTGGTTGGGGACTGGAACTATGAATGAGCATATTTGGATCTTGCTTTTTGCTGTGCTGATGACTTGCTTTCTGCTCTCTCGCGTGGTTTTTAACCTGCCACGTTTTTTTTCTCCGTCAGTAAAACGGGAATAGGAAAACCTCAGCGTGTTTTTAGATCATTAAGTGATCGGTTTGGGGATCTTTGTGTTTTGTGAGGCGCTGGATCAGAAAGTTGGCAGGTGGGAAACGGCGCAGGATGTGGTGTCTCTGGAACCTAGCGAGTGCTGTGGGTCTTCTGTTTCTCAAACTGAAAAGCAGTTGGTGGCTGGGGAACCGACGGAAGAAATGTGTTATCTTAAAAAGCTGCATAACCGATACTGCCTGCCTTTCGTGGCTCTGGGCCAGGAGCTTTCATAGCTGGTCCCAGAATGGCAATCCAGAATATACAGCAAGGAAAGCAGTGAGACGCCACAAAGCGGTTTAAATCTCACAGGTGAGGTTTGCAGGGAAGAGGTGGACGATGAGCCACCTTAGCGTATGCAGTTTGCTTGACAAGCAGAGCTGCCCTTGCTCCGGAGACCAGGACCCCTGCCAAAATCTTGGAAAACTGCAGGTGGTGAGGAGGGAGTGGTGCCAGTGTGACATCCTGGAGATGCCTTCTCTGATGAGTGGAAGGGGTGAGGGGAAGCCTGCGTACCTGAGAAGGCACCGTAGCCTTGCTCTGATGGATCTTGCAGGGTCGGTGCCATGGAGGCAGCCCGGAGTAAAGCTGGTCTCGGCTTCCCAGGGACAAACGCGGGGCAGAGAGCAGGAGAGAGGAGAGAGCGTGTCTGGCAGCGCCTGGGCGGCTGCGAGCCCCGGTCAGCAAACTGCTTACATGGATGTTACGCTCAGAGTCCACATTTTAATTCTGTCTGTGTTCCAAAAAAAAAAAAAAAAGTTTAAATTCCATTCAGCACATTGGAACTTGAATGTGTGTGTAGATGCTTGGCGGAGCCGCTGGTGTTTCTGCTGAGGCAGCCGCTGAGGAGGCCGGTGAGCCCGTCTGCTTCTGGTATTTACACTGGCCCAGTAAGAAGTGGGCTGAGAGTGAATGTTATAACCTCTCTCCCTCTGCATCCTGGCCAAGATTAAGAAGTCAGCAAATTTTTTTTCTTTAATAGGAACAATATCAAAGAGGTCTTCTGTGTCATCTCCCAGATCCATGATCTCTTTCATAGGTGACTTCTCATTCGTAGAGATTTGCAGCCCTTTTGAAGTGCCTGATAAAGGCACATAATTTACAAACATGGCTGAAGTCGGAAATACCTTTCTGTGTCTGTCCTCTCTGTTTATCAATTCAGGTTTCCAATACTGGAGGGAGAATTTCACGGGCATCAGTGACCGACTGAGGCAACTTTTGAGCTCAGGATGGAGCTGGTGAGCAGGCAAGACCCCCACCTCCGAGAGGTCGTGTGGTTTGCAGTGTGCTGCAGAGCCCTGACACTTCTGCTGCAGGCAAGTCTCCTGTTCCTCAACCAAAGATGCTCTGACATCTGTTGTTTGCTGCTCCAAGGCTTCTCTCTTCGGTCCTGCCCTGTCCACCCTGAGCTAGCTGGTTCTGCTTGGGTGGGAAGTCATCTTCTCCTTTGGAGAACCAACAGACCAGCTGCATCCAGGGAGGCAGGTTGCTGTTAAGTGAAATTGAATAAATTTCCTTGTAACTTTGTGTGTTTTCACGCTGCTGTTGCAAGAGGCCAGCTTTGGCAGCATGAGAGGCTTGAAGTCTCTGTTTATCCACAGAAGAGGAACGATAATCTCCTCCTGCACGTTCCTCCCGAGTCTCATTTCCAGAGATGTCCTTCTCTGAGCACGGGGCGAGCTTGGTTGCTCACTCCATCCTACCTGCACGTACCGAAACAGCCAGCAAAGAGCCCAGCTGTAGCTGTGGCCCTCCTGAAACAAAATCAGCCCAAGAAAGCTCTTTGTCAGCAGACCACCAGCCAGCTGGCACATTGCGGTGGCCCCGGTCACCACTGGGTAGGGCTGAGTGGAACCATCAGCTGAGATGAAAGACTCTGTGTTACGAATGCCAGAGGCCTGGTTAGACCAGATGTGTGCTTCATGGTAAAACAGCGGCTTTGTACATCTCTTAGCCCCAATTTGTTCAGTGTGGCCTTTTCTCTTTTCTCTGCCAACGCTGACTTTATTGCAGGGGACTCATCCCGATCTACAAGCTATACAACTTACCATCTGAGTTTTTTGCGTTTTTTTTTAAACATATTGTAATTTGGAATTATGTTATAATGTGTTAAGTTGCATACCTCCTATCTCAGGAGCTCTCTGGGTTTTTGTCTTTCCTTTTAAAACGTGGTCAGCACCACAAGCTCCTGGAGAGAGAGATCTGTGCGTTCTGCTTGCTTATCTCTAGAAAGCGAATGAACCCCTTATTTTGTGTGTTGAGTTGCAGAAGTGATGGAGTGATCTAGAGATGAGAGGGGGCCTGGGAATCGGCCGCTGTCTTCTGCGTCAGTTTGCCCTGGGAAAATGTTTTTCTCTCGTTCTGTTGCTTTTCCCTTGTACATCAGCTGGGACAGTAATGCCAAACTGAGTAGAACAGGAGGATCGCCAGTGCTGCAGCGGTACCTGACGTGAGCGTATGCAGTTAGATGTGCCTGAGCACCCTTTCCCCATCCAATTCCGTGGGGATTCATGCTGGATATGTTCCAGAGCTTTATTCGGTTCAGGTGTAAATACCCCAAAAGGCCACGTTTGCACCTTTTCACAGTCTTGCAGGTGTCCCTGCTGCAAAGCCCCTCAGCCTGGCTGCTGTGCTGCTCTTGTCCCCTTCTTTGAAACGCGGGAGTCCTCCTCCTCCTTGGTGCTTTCGGTAGGGTACAAGAAGATCTCTGCTGGACTTCAATCCTCTCTTCTTTTTCCAGGCTCTGTTTAACCTCCTGATCCCAGATCACGCTGCAGACGCCTTCTCCCCCCCTCGCCTGTCCGAGCCTGGCCCGTGGGACCTGCTCTTGGAGCGGCTGCTGGGAGGCCTCTCGCGCTGGGATGCGGAGCACTTCCTCTTCATCGCCGAGCGTGGTTACCTCTACGAGCACAACTGTGCCTTCTTCCCGCTGTACCCCCTGAGCGTGCGTGCCGTAGCCGAGGGTGCTCTGTGGCCCTTGCAGCCGCTGCTGCGTTTGCGGAGCCGCCTCCTGCTTTCAGCCGTCCTCCTTAATTCTCTCTTTTCCGTCCTGGCAGCCGCTGCCCTGTATAAGCTGGGCTGCGTCGTGCTGCGGTGTCGCAGGGTGGCTTTCCTTGCTGCCGTTCTCTTTTCTCTCGGCCCCGCCAACGTATTTATGGCAGCTGCTTACTCAGAAAGCATGTTTGCCTGCCTGGCGTTCAGTGCCATGTGGCAACTGGAGAAGGGGCAGAGCTGGCTCAGTGGCCTGCTCTTCTTCCTTGCTTCTGGCGTGCGTGCCAACGGGCTTATTAATGCCGGTTTCTTTCTCTACTCCCGCGGTAAATGCTTTGCCCTCCAGCTCCAGGGGGGTTCGGGGTCGGTAAGGAAGCTCCCTCCGTTGTGGAAGCAACTCCTCAGCGTGGCATCTTCGGTGGTTCCGATGTGTGCTGGGATTTTTCTGCCTTTTGCTTTATTTCAGTATTATGCCTACGTGATGTTCTGTGGTCCCGGCACCGGCCTGGAGCGGGCTGTTCCCCAGCCGCTGCTGCAGCTGGCTCTGGACAAGGGCTATCGTCTGGCGGCCACGAATGGGGGTAATCCCCCTTGGTGCTCCCAGCGATTCCCTGTGGTCTATTCCTATATTCAAGACACTTACTGGAATGTGGGCTTTCTAAGGTATTTTGAGCTCAGACAGATACCAAATTTCTTGCTTGCTTTGCCTGTCACACTGCTGGGCGTGTGGGCTGCCTGGACCTACATCACGGCGAACCCCCGGCACTGCCTAACTCTTGGTCTAGAGAGAAGAAAGAGTGAAGAGGAGGGTAAACCGAGAGCTGGATTTTGCTGCCACGCCGTCTTCGTGTATGTGGTCCATGCCACGGTCCTGCTGGCGTTCGGATTCTTCTGCATGCACGTGCAGGTAGGACATCCGTAGCAACACAAAGGAGTGATTTCTTAAGGGCAATGCGGCGTGGTGGCTGAGGCAGTGACAGTCACCACCCGAAGCTGTCCCAGCTGCAGGGCAGCACAGGGCAACGCAAACCGAAAGCTTTGCCTTTCCTCTTTCGGAGCTACTTCCACAGAGAGTTTCCAAAGCCAGTTCGTTCCTCTACCCTGCCGGAGAGTTCCCAAAGGAAGCTTGCCAGGTGCTCAGTGTGATGGGGACACCAGGATGGGGATCAAAGGGTGTTAGGTGGCATTTGACGCGTGCTTAAGGCCAGGCTTGCCAAGCTCAGCGGGTCGGCTGTCGGAGGACAAGGATACTGGGTCATTATCGTGTTGGGCCAAGCTTAATGGGTGGCAACGAAAAGATCCAGAGCCTGTCACCGGTCCCTAGAAAGTGATTGCAGGTCTATTTAGGACACAGCTGGTGGCACTAAAAGTTGGGGGTTCCAGTGAGAAAACACTTGAAGAGCAAAATTCAAATCTCCCCTGAAGCTGCTGCCCCTGGCCAGCTCCTGAGCTGGATGGTGACGAGGATTTCGGTGAGATGGTGTCAATTAGTTTGTCCAAAACCCGGAGACCGCTTGTCTGCTTACACAAACATCTTAATGAATAAAGCAGGTTGAGCCGAGAGGTGTTTTATTTCAATGGGAGAAGTCCTAGCGCCGCGGACTGGGGCCGTGTTTTGGTCCCCTTTCTCAGCAGTCGGCCTGAGGCTCCGTCCGTGCCTCGGGATGGGGGTTGGTCACAGCCGCAGACCTGCAGTTCGTGTGATTTTTGCTTTGCCTGTTGTCTTCAGGTGCTGACCCGGTTCCTTGGCTCCTCCTCTCCCGTCCTGTACTGGTTCTCCGCTCACCTGCTTCAAGAACACGAACCTTTGCTCTGGAGCGAAGGGACTGATAATCGGACTGCGACACCTCCCTGCGAGAAATCTCTTCTGGGTAAAACTCCTGGTTCCTGCGGGGAAGGGACCCCCGAGAACCCCCTTGTGAGGCTGCTGACGAGCTGTAGGTTGATCGCCCCCCTCAGCAAATGCATTCTCGGATTTTTCCTGTCCTACTGGCTGCTGGGACTCGTTCTGCACTGCAACTTCTTGCCGTGGACGTAGCCAGCGGGTCTGTCGGTGCAAACGGGTCGCGGGGCAGAAGCGCTGGTCAGAACCGAAACTCATTTTTGCTATAAACCCCGATGTGTGTGTGAGGATGCTGTTGTCTGGGTTCCGACGGCGTTACTCCTCCGTTCTTCCTCACGTACGGAGCTGGTGCTGCCCAGACGGGTCCGGGACGGGCACGTTCCCTTTGCTGTCCCACTGCAGCATCCTGCCCTTCTCTGCTGTCATCACTGACGGCCAAAATTCCCGTTAACTGCCGGGGGTGGGGGATGCCTCCCGGTTCCTATGGGATGCACGGCCACCGAGCCAGTGTTTGCCACAAGGGTCCCTG
>NW_009647757.1:183774-195081 GCF_000708025.1 Charadrius vociferus | reverse complement strand
GTTATTGATAAATGGGGAAATTCTTTGAAATCCTCTGGGGTCCCACCTCGAGGGTCTGCACTGGAGCTCTGCTTCCCCCCCTTGTGCAGCCGTGTCTGGGGAAGAGCAACCTGCATCTCTCCCAGTCCCCTTTGCTTTAGGAAAGGTGTCCCGCTCCTGCGCCCCGAGGGAGGGGAGAGCCCGGAGCACCCCGTTACGCCCTGCGCTGGAGCCGGGGAAGGAGCACCGTTGGTTATTGACACCTCTGAGGGTTCTGCTATCCTGCCTCCGCGTTTCTGTCTCGGGAGGGAAAGGAGCTTGTTTTTCCTGCCGCTGTACGAAGCGGGGGGGGATGTCATGCCTGCTTTTGGATCACGGAGTTATCTCTGCGAGTCTCAGCGTAAAGCTGCCCAAGCCTGCGGGCGGGGAGATGAAGGTATTTGATCGGATTAGAGGTTCTGAGAAGTCGGATGAGCTGAGAGGGGCAGGCAGCTGGGGGAGGCAGTAACGGCATCCCCATGCGAAAACTCCTTTCTTAATGTCATCTGTCCCTCTTTGACGGCTTTTTCTGCTGCAGCTGAAACTAATGGGCAGCACTAGCACAGGAACTGCTTTGTATGGGGCCAAGCAGAGGACATCTGCTCTACCCTCCCTTCTTGCCTAGTCACTCTTTCTTGGTTGAAGATGCCCTGGGGCTTTCCAAGTTGTTATTTTAGCAGCGTGCTTCTGTTGCATGGGTTACAGTTGGCTCGATGTGTAGCAAATACATCTTTGCCTGTGTCTGCAGTACACATTTTTTTATGTGATTTCTTGTTGCCTGGGAGGGGAAAGCAGAGTCCAGAGATCCTCCCAGCCAAAGGGTGGCAACAAGCTCACATCTCTCATTTCAGAAACCTTACTGCCAGGGAGATGACCGAGGGGTTCTGCAGCAGCATTAGTCTCGGGCTGAAGGGGTTTTGTTGCCTGGTGGCCGCTTTGTTCTGGGCAGCTGAGCTTGGGAGTTGAAACAAAAGTTGCTTAATCCTCTCAAACTGCCTCGAAGCATTACTGAGACTTAGCGCTGCCTGCAGACATCAGGGCTCAAGCAGCTTGCCTGTCTGCGCTCCATTCCGGGTACTTATCAGTGCTTATAATAGTAAATCCCTCTGCGGAGCGAGGGACGGGAGGAGTCTCCGGCACTGCGCCGTGCGAAGAGCTGTGTTCCTCCACTGTCTTCACCTGTCGAGTAACGGAGCTGCCCTGATGTGGAGTGCGATCGCGCCGGTCCCCATCTGTGGAAAAACAGCCCCAGGTCGTAGTACAGCGAGCCCTGGAGCGGGCATCGTCTGCTGAGGTGCTTGGTGGATTGTCACAGCAGTGTCAGTGCTGCAAGGCATCGCCATCCAAACATCTGGCGCACCGTGAAGGGCACACGAGTCATCCAGAGACATCAAAGCTGTGTTGAATCAAAGCCAAATTCCCTCTCAGCTTCACGTGTTGGACCAAATGGGATCGCATTCATGCTGATTTTGATTCCTGCTTAGCTCGGGGTGTTTCTCCATGTGTTCTTGACGCTGCTGTTGTAGAAGGTGACCGAGCTTTGGGGCAGCTGACAGGTTTTTGAAACAGGATTCTGGGACTTTAGAAGGGCAAAGAGCTTGTGTACAGGGGCTCGTACTACCATCTTTGTGCCAAAGACGCTGTCGTCCCAGTGCTACTCCAGTGTTTTCTGGGCTGGCTGTTGCTGTTCTAGAGGTCTCTGCAACGCAGAAGTGTGTCAGCCCACCACCCCGTGGTAATTCATAGTGTGCAAGGTCACAGCTGATAGCCAGTTCTGTAGCGATGGTTGGTAACAATGCTTTTTTTTTTTTTTCTTTTCTTTTAACAGCTGCCCCTTCCTTGCCAGTCACCTCACCTTGGCCATCCCCATCATTGCAGCCGTCCTCTTCTTCTTTGTCATCAGCTGCCTGCTCCAGACGAGCTTCAGAGACCCGGGCATCCTGCCCAGAGCCACCCCAAGCGAGGCCGCAGACCTGGAAAAGCGGATCGGTGAGACTGCTGTTCCCTCTCCTGTGTTTGGTCCGGTGCATGGCTCTGTGCATGCGTGTGTGTGCCACACACATTTCAGGCTCAGTGAGTCTCTGGAGGAAAGACCAGAGTATCACATCATGAATTTTGTCCAAACTCAGAGGACTCTGACCCTGTACCACCTTCTGCAAAATACAAGTGGTGAGGACGTAGGCTAATTAATTGAGGCACGAATGCTTTTTAAGATTATGATTTGCCATTCAGCCTGCTGTGCTGCAGTGTTTTCTTTATTGTAATGGTTTCTAACAGTATGCTAATGTCCCCATCTAAAAACTGCTATGTCACACTGTTTTGGTGGTGGCCAAGAAGGTGTACGTGCCCAGGATCTGCGGACCTTGTTGATGTGACCCTTAGTAACAAATGCTTTAGCAAAGCTAACACGAGGCAGCTTGAATCTGCCCCACTGAAGACATTTGCAAGGCAGCAATTCTACATCTGACTGAAAAAATTGGTTTTAAAATATCCTCAGAGTGGTTATCCATGTTTCTATATATAAGTGCCTAAAGCAGTAATCTGGCTGCAGATGCTGCCTGATGTGCCAGCTGTTACTGTTAATATAATCCATTTATTATCCTCTTAATATGCTCACTGTTACATCTCTATTTTCAAAGACTTCCTCAGAGTTGGAAAGGCGCTCTTTTCAGAGTGACTAAAATAAAGGAACAACCCCCAAAAGCTGCAAACGTGATACAGAGGTTTCCCAGTTTTTGCTGAGCAGAGAAACGGTCTCCAGCTGCCAACCCCTGGTGAATAGCGATGTGCCAGCACACACAGATGTAACTTGTGGTGTCTCTAAAAATCCTCAATTTTGACCTTGAGGAGGAGGAATCCTCTTGTGCTACTAACATACACATGTCAAATTTCAATGAAATCCGCCTGGAGCACTTGAGACCTGCTCTCTGTCCTCCCCCGCTGTGGTGGAAATGAGTCTCTTGAGCCTGGCGGTGCCGCTGGCTCCGGCTGCGGGTTGGCAAGTTGTGTGCTAGCGGTGGCAGGGGATGCTTCTGCTGAGGTTATCCTGATTTCTGTAACTTGGATGCTTCCAGCAGAGGAGGAAACACACGTGCGTTGACAGATTATGTTGTCTCCTTGTGTTGTGATCCGTTAGACGCACAGAGATGAGTTGGTGTTACCGGGCACGTTAACACTGCTGCTTTTATGCTCGGCTATTTATAAATTGCTTTATGTTCTCAAACTGTTGGGCAGATATTACTTCCTCCTGGCATCCCAGCAGCATTGCCAGTGAACAGACAAGGAAAGGACATAAATAATACTGCCAGGAGCTGACTGGAGTTCCTGGCTGCCCACCCTGCAACAAATCCTGTAGGCTGAGCTGCCTCGCAGCTTTTGATTAAAACCGGGAGAGCATGTGCCGGTCCCTTACCCTGCAGGAAGCAGCTCAGGGTGATACGGGGATTTGGGTTTCACCTGCACCAGTTTGACTGTACCTCCTTGCCCTTGCAGACAGCATGGGTACCTCTACCTATCGCCCGCCGGCCCGCACCATGGAAGTGGTCATAAACAAGTACGTGGTGAAACTCAAGTACTGCTACACCTGCAAAATGTTCCGCCCTCCACGCACCTCTCACTGCAGTGTCTGCGACAACTGTGTCGGTAAGCCCAGAAAGTGGAAAGGTGCTGCTCTTTCTTGTGCGTGTGTGTGGGGGGGATGTTTTATGTTCCTGGACAGATTGCTTTTCCTTCTCGTAAAGGATTATAAAGCAAGATACTCGGTGATCTTTCTTTTTCCCACTTAAAATGAAAGCAACACCAGTGCAGTGGCTCAGGGTGAGGGGTCAGCATGTCCAAGACTCCGTGTCTCTGCTTTCCCTGGTTCTGGCAGGACGGTACCATGAAACACGGTTAAGCCCTCCACCAAACACAAGGTTTGCTGCAGGCTCCTTGTTGTCTGTGGCTGTGCTGTTGCCAGGCTGGTGGAGGCACCACCATAAGTGCTGGTTGAGCCCTTCTGTGTCAAGAAATACCCTGCTCTGGCAGGGGGGTTGGACTAGATGATCTCCAGAGGTCCCTTCCAACCCTAACGATTCTGTGATGATTCTGTGTCCTCTCCCCGTGCCCTCATGCTGTGGTGGGGCAGGAGGGAATGAACAAAGACCTGAAGAAAGTCTCTGATGGCTCTACACAGGCCAGCACAGGAATGGGGCAGCTTCAGGGGGATGGGTAGGGAGGTTCCCAGCGCAGCCTGACTGCACCGGAGCAACTTGAACTGGCAGCAGGGTGGAGTGTGATTTAGGGACGTGCCTGGAGAGTTTACTCCTCGTGTAGCTTCTCCTGGTCATGCACCGGGTGGATGTGGAGGCTGTGCTTTACGCTCTCTGCCGGGGCAGCCTGAGGAGCGACCAACCCGTGAGCGGTTGCAGGACCACAAGGCTCTGCTTAAGAGAAAAAGTTTGGGGGTTGCCAAATGTTACGTGTTTGGGGACGGCCGTAGGTGGCCGTGACTCCTCCTTACGCTGGAACATCTCTCTGGAAAGCAGCCGTGGCTGGGGCAGTGTTTGGAGAGGAGCTGTCTGGGGGTGCGGGCACGCGCCTGCTTCGTGCGCGATGGGTTTTGTTTGCACTGGTGTCCCCTGCAGAATGGTTACCGCAGTCCTGTTAGTCTGTAATGGAGCCCTTCCATTAGAAGACAGTCGGGAATGTTTCCAGATATATTGCACCTGCCCTGGGTTCTCAGGCAGTTTCTGTGGTTTTAGAGGCGTATCTTTATAACTTTGAAAATTATTTTCTGCCCCGAAGAAGGCGGGGGAAGCTGCCGCGCAGAAAGGGAGCAGTGATGCTGCGTGCACACACCCAGTGCTGCGAAGTACTGGAAAAACTGCCGCACTTTCCTTCTTCTCTTTCAGTTTTAGTAATGGTAGATGTTACCAGTCACAAGGCGTGTATTTATGCAGGGTTTGCTGAGAGAAAAGGTTTGGCCTTTGATGATAAAAAAGGGCATGTGAGCAGACAGCAGTGCTCCGTTGAAACTTCTTGCTAACACAGTGCTGCAGGGAGGTTCTGGTCTCGGGGTGGGGGTGGAAGCTCGGTTTGTAGCCCCTAGTTTTCGGAGGCTCAGCATGGTTCACTCTGTTACAGGGTGCGAGGTGGCAGGAATCCTCACCATGTCCTTTTCTTTCAGAGAGGTTTGATCACCACTGCCCCTGGGTGGGCAACTGCGTGGGGAAGCGCAACTATCGCTACTTCTATGCCTTCATCCTCTCCCTCTCCTTCCTGACAGCCTTCATCTTTGCTTGCGTCGTCACCCACCTCACTCTGCGTAAGTACTGCGGCTCCTAGCAGCGATGTGTGCCCTGCTCCTGGCCACAAACACCTTGAGGCAGCACTGGGTCACTGTTCCTGTTGGACAGAGCGTGGAAAGGGTCTGGTTGGTTTACGCCAGGCTTAACAGTGCAGGTGACCCGAATAAACGGTGTCTCAGACTGCGGGGAACCACAGATCCACCCTGCACCTCGCTGCAGAGAGACCCTGAGAGCTGGTGACTGGGTTATCCCCCCCAGAGCAAATGAGCTGGTGGGTACATCTGCTCTTAACCTGGCAGGGAAGGTGACTTGTCTGTCAGCCCCAAATCTCCCGGAGCTGTGTCTGTGTGATGACATTTCTGCAAAGTTACAGACTGCAGATGTTTCTCAGGCAGCCAGGCAGGTCCATATGGCCCACAGGGGGGGTGGCTGCGTGCTTGGGAGTGAAGCGCTGGCTGGAGATGCAAAGCTGCCTGATGGGACCTCGTTCCTTGTCCCGTTTTGCTTTGCAGGCTCTCAGAGAGATGGATTCCTCGCCACTCTGAAGACGACACCTGCAAGATATCCTTCTGATGCCATCGGCTGCTCCGACTGTTGAGCACTGGTGCAGCAGTGCTAATTGTGTAACAGAAGTGCAGTGAGCTCTTTGCAGGGTCACCTTCGTGTACTTTCCACAACTTAATTTAGTTCCTGAGCTACCTGGTTGGGGCAGACAGGCATCTCTTTGTCTGTAGACTGATAACGTCACCAAATTGGGAAAACCTTTAATTCCTTATTTAGTTCACCACCAGGGACTAAGAGGGGGTGACAGACTTGTTCCCCAGTTTGCAAGTTTACGTGGAAAGGAAGCGGCTGGAACAGGCTGTGCTTTGGTGGATGCCTGCAGAATGGCACAGGGAATGGGAAGCGTGCTGGGATGTTTTCGTGGCCCGATGCGTGTGGTCACAGCGCGTACCTCCCAAAACAGTCCTCTGCTTCTCCTTTGCAGGATGATTTTGTTCCCGGAGACTTCCTTGACTTTTGTTTTACTGTGCTGGAGCTGGTGATTTGTTTTTTCTCAGTCTGGTCTATTTTGGGCCTCTCAGGTTTTCACACTTACTTAGTTGCCTCCAACCTGACGACGAACGAAGATGTAAGTACCTGGACGCTTGTCCTTCTGCAGGGCCAGCCCCGGTCCTTCCTAAGCAGAGGTGAGGTTTTCGGGGGATCCTTGGCCGCCTGCCTCAGGGCAGTATCTCGGTAAGGCGTGCTGCCTGCACTGCCTGTGATAACCCCCTGCGAAGCAAAGAGCCCGTGCCCAAGGCGTTTGGGCTGTAGCTTCAGGTAGCTGCATGGGGGAAAAGCAGCACGCAGCAGCGAGCGACCGTGCAACACGTGTTGCTTGGCGGTGTCAGGCTATGGGGGTCACAGGCTGAAACGTTAGAAAGGTCATGTGTGTGTTTTTTCCAGTCCGTATGCCGCCTTGCTTAAAATTAGGAGTTCCGAGATTAAAAAAGGAGGGCTGGGCCCCAGAGATTTATTTGGGTGTTAGGCTGGGACATGGGTGATCTTAATTCAGCATCCCGCGTAACCACAGGTTTCCTCTGAGACCTCGGGCAAGTCCCTTTGTCTCTATCGGTTCCTCATGCCTAATAGGCAAATAATGTACAGACATCTGATACGATTTACCTCAAAGTCTGGGCTGCGTGCAGACTCCAAGGGCCAAATGAGTACCCTGAGCAGGGCAGATTGTACAGAAAAGCAGGATCTGTCTGATCCTCGGAATCAAAATTCACCCTCCTGGCCAGAAGTGCCTGTAATCCTTCTGTGCCTGGAAGCTTCCAGCACTGCAGAAGGCAGGTTTGCATCCCTTTTTGGTTTTTCCACTCTTTTTTTTTTTTTTTTTTTTTTTTTTTTTTTTCTCTCCACCTCTCTGTTAGGGTCGGAGGTGTTGGCAGAGATGTGCGAGGCCATGTAAGCGAAGCTCATGGAGGTCGCACCCCGGTACTGAGAGCGCCAGGTCCAAAGCCCGTGGCCCGTTGCCTCTCTGGCTGTGTTGCCCACGTTGCCAGCCTTATGCTGCAAGTGGGGAGAGGAAGTAAAAACAAAAGGAGGAAATGTCATAGTAAATGGTTCGCTGCAGCCAGGGGCCTGAGGCCAGGTATAGCATCTGCCCGCTCGCGTGTGCCTACGCTTGATGTGACCGGGGTTTCGAAATCAGAGTCCCAGTGGCAGCTGCTCAGGGTGGGGACAGATGAGATTGTTTCCTCCTGGTGCAGCGTGGCCTGGGAATCCCCTTGCTGTTTGTTCGGCCGGAGGAGCCCGGGAGGGACCGTGAGCTAGAGCCCTACTCTGATGAGCTTTCAGCCTTGTAGAGAACGAGGGGAGGAGGAGGAGGAGGAGGAGGCTGGCGTTGGAGATGGTGATGCTGACAAGTTGCCGTGCAGCACGGGGAGGGCACAGCTTTGGAGTTCTCTAGCTGCAAGGTTGAACCTTGGCAGAGGTGGGAGCAGCATATTGTTCGCTCCTCTGGCTGCCTTTCAGCAGCTGTCCCGCTTGTTAAAGCAAAGAGAAGGAGGACGTTTGCAGTAAGACAAGCCTTCCACCTCTTGAGCAAGGATGTGAACCGAGGAGTCCGTTATCGTGTAATTAATTATCTGCTGTCACATCTTTTGTATCTTAATCTGCGTGTATCCTTTCCCTTTCAGATCAAAGGGTCCTGGTCAAATAAGAGGGGCTCAGAGTTTGCCAATCCCTACAGCCATAAAAGTATCCTCACAAACTGCTGTGCAGTGCTGTGTGGACCATTCCATCCCAGGTAAGAGCCTTTGACCTCCACGGCAATGGGAATTGCATCCTGCTCGGTGAGAGGGGCCTCGGAAAGGACAGATTTCCCACAATTCAGGGGAGACTGTGTCAGCGCAAACACGTCTGCTCCCATGAGGATGGGGAAACAGTTCCCCGGTCTCTGCAGAGAGCGGCTGGAGAAATGTAGGAGATAGAACTGTTGCTTCTCCTGTGTATGAGCGACGAGTTCGGATCGCTTGTAATTCTTTCACGAAGCTGGCAGATAAGAGACATCCTGCGCTTCAATAAGGGGAGAGTAAGAGCACCAAAGAGCTCAGCAGCAGATGGTAAATATCAGTAGTGGCGGTACTTCTTAGCGCGTGTTTTCCCTCCTGTACTCTGAGGATCGAGCGTTGTGGCACGCAGCCAGCAGAGAACCGCACAGGGCGGTGTGGAGACCCTGGCTTTTACCGACACTTAGGTTACCTGAAATGCTTAGTAGCATCCCACCTAATGCTCTTACCTGTGAGTTAACCACAACCGATGTTAAAAGCCAGGGCAAAGGCGGGCGGTTTGCTGCAGATGTGAGGGAGCTTTGGACCTGAAGCACCGGCAGCGCAGGATTATTGCTGCTTTGTCACAAGAGGGTGCAATTGGGCAGAGTCGGGCCGGCGTCCCCTTGCGCTGCGAGGGTTGAGGACCTGCACGTTGGCTTGGAGCTCTCGGCCTGTCCTGGGGCATGTGGGGATCCTTGAGACGATTTTTTTTTTTTCACTGGATCCGGTTTGGATTTATGTGGAGCGCCTTGGAGGTGCTGACTGGGTGTAACACAAGAGCAGGGGAAGGTGTCTGAGGCTGTGCAGCTACAGTCAGAGTGTGTTTTACACCTGGCCCTGCTCGCCAAAGTACCCCCAAGCTTTTTGTTGGATTCAGGGGTGCCGAAATTCTATGATTCAATGATTCTATGAAATGCCAGTGCTGTCACTGGGAGATGGTAAATCTGCAACTTCAGGCAGCCGAGCTGTTTTCTGGGAGGTTGCGAGGAGAGTAGTGTTTTACTCCAATTCTTCCCTCGTTCATGTTGTTTTCCTGTTGTAAAGCCCTTTCTCCGGTTCCCATTTGGGTTTGTGGTGACCCAAAGCTTTAACTGCCTACAGGCTGTTTGGTGGCTTGTGTGATAAGTTTGTGGTTTGTGTAATGGGCAGCTCCTGCCGATGCTTTGGTTAGCAGTTCCCACGAGGACAGCCCTCTCTGTGGCTTGTGAGCTCCCGTCCTCGCGGAGTCTTCATTTCCTTAACTCTTCTCCTCTTCCACACTTCCCCTTCTGTTTTCCAGTTTGATAGACAGAAGAGGATTTATCCAGCCAGATGTCGGGACCCCGTCCAGTCCTAAGAGCGAAATCCCTTCCTTTGGAGCCAAAACTGACACCAGCATGGTAGGAGGCATTCCCTAGCAGTGCTGTGACGTAGCCCAGTGCCTGCTGTGCCTGCGTCTCACTCCAGCCAGAACCTTCCCCTCTTACCATCTCCCCAGCCTCAGGCGGGACAGCCCTGTGCCACAGAGCTGCCAAAGACTCAGTCGAGCCATACGTTGCCTTTTTTTTTTTTTTTTAAATAATTTATTTATTATTTTTGTTTATTTGTGTCACTGTGATGTGGCCTGTCTGGACTTTCGATTGATAGAGCCCAACAGCATGCAAGACCCTCAGACTCGTGCAGAAAGCAGGGAGTTCCTGCTGCACCTGGGAAGCAAATAGGTCTGGGGAGTCACCAGACCTCTGAGCCCGGAGGCTCTGCTCCAGGGGGTCGCTGTGTTTCCTGCCGGGAGTACCGAGGTGGGCTAAGGTGGGAGCTGGGGAGCGGTTCCTACTCTGAGCTGGGCTGTCACGTCTCGTCTTCTGGGCTGGTGGAGGCGTACATTCCCCGGTATCCCTGTTGTCTCCGTGAACACGTCCTGCTCCCCTGTGCCTATGTGGAAGGGCTGTTCTGTCTCTTAACGGCCGGGTTCTCACCTCGGCCGCTGCCGGAGCAGCTTTTCCTTTCCAGAAGCTGTTGTGCCTTGGTAAGTTGGGGCTGTTTAGCTGGGAGGACTCTGGCTCCCAGCAGATGTGGAAGCTCACTAGATGTCCCGGCTGCTGTTGATCCTATTTTCTGGCTGGTCACTGAGAGGGTGCTGAAAACCTCTTTATGTTTTTTACTGCCAGTCAGTAAGACATTTTGCAGCAAGGACACAAGTTAGGATGACCCTCCTTTTAATGGGGAAGAAGAAACACGCAGTGTTCTGCAGCTCTCGTCATGAGGTGCTGGTTGGCAAGGCTACAGTTGTAAGATTTGGGAACCTTTAGCTTGCCAGGAAAGCCTGGTTATGTCCTGCCTACAGGAGACCGAAAGGCAACAGAAAAGTGGGTGAAATCCTGAGGAGGAGTTTCACTGAGGAAGCAGTTCTGGTCTCTGATAACCTCATGTTGTGCTCTTGGCTTGGGTTTTTGGCCAGCAGACGAGAGCAGGGCTGTCCTCAGCGCCTCAGGAGCCATTCCCGTGTGCCCGTGCACATCCACGAGCATCGCTCTGTGCCTGCAGAGGCACGGGAGAGCCAGGCTGGGCAGCCAGTACTGACACTGGAGTGTGCGTAGAGGAGAGTCACAGACCTTGTTAGCAATACTTGAATCACGTTATTAAAAGCTGCTGGATATTTTTGCACAATTTGTAGATATTTTTGGTTTTTTTTTTTCTATGTAGAACGTTTTATATTCGGTGCAGGTAGTGTTGTGCATGTTAGCACCAGGGCAGGAGGCTTGCAGTGTTTTGTGTCAAGCTGCCTGGTTCGGTTTCTGTGGGACAGACGTTTGTATTTCAACCTCAGGCAGAGGCAGCGCATTTCTGGGGGCATTTCTGTCCCCGGGAATTCCCCAGCGTTGTGCTTTGCACTGTGCCAGCCCGCACGCAGCCTCGGGGAGCCCTGGGGGATGGCAGAGGCACGAGGTTCCCCATGCCATACGAGGTTCCCCATGCCATACGAGGTTCCCCACGCCATACGCGTCTGGCTGGCAGCACAGAGATCTCAGTGCTTGTTTGCTGTGGCCACCGGCTCTGCCTTCCCCTCCCTGAAGAGCCGAGGTGAGAGCACGGCGGCGGAGGCTGCTGAATTCCTACCGGATCCCCGGCAGATGGCCCTTGCCGCCGGGGGATGCTCCCGGTGCTGCTCTGCCGGCCGCCCCAGCCCCGCAGCCTCGTGC
>NW_009647757.1:181314-183646 GCF_000708025.1 Charadrius vociferus | reverse complement strand
GATCTGGTGGTGGGGAGTAAGGAGCAGGGGGGGGGGGTGTTATCAGGGGCCAAACTCCTTCCTGTTTTTATTTAAACCAGTTTCCTTTGTTACTCAACATAATAAAAATATATTTTTAAAGAGTTAATTGCTTGGATTATTATTTTATTCCTTGAAGACAAAAGAGGGCAGGTGTCTCGGTGTTTAACGTGGCATTGGACTCTTTATTAGACCTCGGGCTTGCCTGGAAGCTCGTTTAACCTCCTGCAGGATGGGGCTACGAGGGATGCTCAGCAGCGATTGGTGCTGCTGCGACCCTTGCTGGAGAGAAGGGATTTTTCTGTCCCACGTCTCCGGGCCGGGCAGGGTCTGTTCAACTCACCGGTGCCCTTCCTGCAGAAGCCATCACCTCAGCATCCTTTCGCTCGGTGCAGGACTGTGCCAGGATCTGTGGTCCCCCTGCCTAACCCGGCCCTCTCCGGCCCTACCGGTGGGTATTGAGGTGCGTAATCTCTGGTGTCTTCCCCAGGAGGATGCCTGCCAGGACTTTGCCATTTCCTGCACAGCCTGACGGGACTTGCCCCCTCCTTGGACGTTAGCCCTGCTTTCTGAGGGTTAACTGGTAAGAAAGCGCTTTCTTCTCCCTGTCATCTGCTTGAGCGACCCATCTCATCTCCACTGCATGACCAGCTCTGCCCACGGAGCCCATCACCCTCCAGTTGTGTAGACATCTGTGTGCCGTGTGTCCCGTCCATCCCACCAGCATCCCACCGGCGCGAGGTGCTGTGAGCCCTGTGTTGTGCCGTCGCGGTGCGGGGCTGCCTGGCAGAGGGGTTGCCCACAGCCTTGGCAAGAAGAGAGGGACGGTTTCCCCCAGCTTTGTGCTGGGGTTTGGTACGAGATGGAGCCACCCGGTCCGCGTGGTGGTGCGTGGAAAGCGGTGTGGCTGAGGGTTTGTGAAGCCCGGGGCTCGTGGGGTGGCACACCGGGGTGGTTTGTGCTCGGTGGAGCTGCCGTGATGGGCTTGGAGGGTGCTCCCAGCTGATGCAGAGATTTAGTGTTTGGAGCGAGTTGTCCCCCAAACAGAGGAGTGGGAGCCTGGAAGAGATTTCTAATCCCAGCTCTGACCTGCTCTGTGGTTCAGGTAATCCCTCCCCTATCCCCCACTCTCGCCTGTTTTCTTCTCTGTCACACCAGGTTCCTCCCCTGGTGTGCCCGTAAGTGCGGTAAGCTCCTTCCAAAGCGCATTGCAATGAAGCCCGTCTTCGCTTGTGGGCTGCAGAGCTGCCCCTCACCCTCCTGTGCACCCCTGCCTTCTCCCTGCCTGCGGCACCCCATGGGCTCCTGCCTGCTGGAGCCTCGGTGGCAGCAGTGATGCAGAAAAGCTGCCCGTGCTCTCCTCCATCCCGCATTGTCTCCTCTTTCTGCCACCGAGCCTGGGTGCCGCGCTCTGCTCCCTGCTGCTCCTCACTTGTGCATTTCTGGCGCTAACCCTCTCTTTCTCTTTCTCTTCCTCCCCTCTCCTCTCTCCCTCGGGCCGTGTCCATCCAGTATCAAGAGCCCTGGCGGCCCGCAGCCCTCTTCCCCTCCTGGAGCACCCTGCGGGGAGCCAAGAAACCGCGGGCAACACCCGAGACGACAGCCATGACCACCACGAGTGCCTCCGCTCGCCAGGGCTACGCGGCTGCGCCTTCCTCCCTCCCTCCCACCGCAAGAGAGGGGGGAAAGCGGCCATGCACAAGGAAAAGCTTTTCCAACCCCCCTCCGGGAGCCGGGACGGCCGTCCCGCGGGTTCAAAGCTCAAAGCCATACAGCCGTCCCACCCGAGTGCAATAACTGGAGTTCCTGCTGTCTCCTGCCACTGGATGGACTCACGCACCGGAGCCGTGGCCGCCGGTGGCTCCCCGTAACCACCAGCCTTACCCCCGGTGAAGGTGTCTCCCCTCCCGCAGATGCTGGAAGATAGCGGTTAGCATTCCAGCCGGCTTTCCAGACGAGCAGGCTTCGCGCCAGCGCGTTTACAGCCAAGCTGCTGGTGTTACACACCCGACCCCACCAGCCCCTCTCCGAGCCGCCTCCATGTGCCGGCGGACTCTCTGCAGACCAGAAGTTAGCGCCCGGTCAGAATTCACCCCTGCAGCCCAGGCAGCAACCCCGACTCCTGTTTCGTCGTAGCGTGGCTCTAGTTTTTGGGGAAGGGGTTCAAGCCCCGTGGGACCTTGACCAGGCACCTCCGCAGCCGGCGGTGCGGTGGCTGCAGTTCCATCTGGGCACTCCGGCACCCAGCACCGCGTCCTCCCACCGCCGGCGGCTGAGCTGGGGGCTGGGCCGCCCCATCTGTGCCCCCCTTCCC
>NW_009647757.1:180302-180763 GCF_000708025.1 Charadrius vociferus | reverse complement strand
CGCCCCCCCCCCCCCCACCACGGAGCTGCTGGAGCGCCCAGCCCTGCAACACGGCCAGCTCGGCTCATGGGACGAGGGATGTGCACTGGCCTGGGAAGTGTCCCCAGGGTTGGGGCTTAACTGGGTGTCCCTCTCTCCGGGGTGACGCACCTTCTGGTGCTGCTCTTTGGCATCGGGGCACCCACGGGTGCTCCGTTGGGGGATGCTGCAGCCTGTGCGCAGCGATCTGGGGCTCTTCCCTTCACCCCCACCCCACCACCACCACCACCACCAACCCGCTGCGCTGATTTTCACAAAACCGGTAGAGCGGAATGCTTTTGCAGCCTCCTCTCAGCCCATTGCAACCAAAATTTGGCAGCGGCTCAGCCCCTCTGGCAGGGACTGCCGGCAGACGCCTGAGCCGAGGCCGAGGCATCGCACACCCCATCCGAGCTGCCCGTCCCGCTGGGGGGGCCCCGCCG
>NW_009647757.1:179295-180282 GCF_000708025.1 Charadrius vociferus | reverse complement strand
GGTGGAGAGGGCTTCACCGGGGCTGGGGGTTGCAGACCCCGACCACGTATGGCTTTGCCGCTCGGACGGGTGTGAGCTGCAGACTAATTCCCACCCAGGAATTGCCGCCTCGCATTTTCGCAAGGGAAGGAGGTGGTTTTTAGAGGACCGGGTACATCGGGCTGCCTGTTTGGACCTCAGCCCCTCTGTGGGGGCTTTTGTGCTTGGCTGAAGCTCTTAGAGGGTCTCTACGGGTCTGCCTCCCCCCTCGCACCTCGTCCGCCGGGCAGAGGTGGGACATGGGCAGTGGTCTTCCATGTGGCTGTTCCTTCGGAAAACGCCTTTTCCCAACTCGACGGGGCATAATCTGCTCCCACGGGGGATCCCGCTCAGCTGGGGAAGGAGCGCTAATTGCTGGAGGTGCCGCGTGTGGCGTGGTCCGTGGGGTGGGGGTGACATGGAGGGGCTGTGGTGAGGCTGGTGGAGCTGGACACCCTCGTGCCATCACTTCGTGTGAGCCCCTCAACGGGTGGGTTACCCCCGGCCCCACCATGTGCTTGGCCAGGGAGGGGGTGAGCAGCCCCGAATCCCCCTTGCCGAGGTGGGGAGGGAGCAGGATGGAGGCTGAGGGGGGGCGTGTGTGTTTTCCTGGGCTGCACACGCTTGGGAAAAGCATCCACGGATCTTTCTCTCATCCTCCATCCCCACCATCCTCCATCACCCCATCCCAGCAGGACCTGAGTGATGCGGGGTGGGGGAGACACCGGAGACAGCGCGCTCCCGGCCGGGGTGGCACTGAGGGCTGTTTGCAGGGATGAGTAAAGCATCGAGTCACACTGATTGGAAAAAAAAAAACCAAACCAAACCACCCCAACCCTTTTAGCTTTGGCTCGATGCCGGCGGGCACCCGCCCCACCCTGCCCTTCCCGCACGGCTCCCGCACGGCCGATAGCGCCGAGGAATTGGCACAGGCTGCGAGGCCGGCGCTTCGCCAGCGCCCGGCGTGTG
>NW_009647757.1:177213-178157 GCF_000708025.1 Charadrius vociferus | reverse complement strand
GGCTCCCGGCCCCGCTCCTCACCCACCGCATCTGCCCTGCGCCCTGCGTCCCAGCCATGGCAAGAAACCACCAAGTGCAGAAGGCCAAGCTGGCCGAGCAGGCTGAGCGCTACGAGGATATGGCGGACTTCATGAAGGCGGTGGTGGAACACGGGGACGAGCTGTCCAACGAGGAACGCAACCTCCTCTCCGTCGCCTACAAGAACGTGGTGGGGTGCCAGCGCTCGGCGTGGAGGGTCATCTCCAGCATCGAGCACAAAACCGAAGAGGGGGACGACAAAGCGCAGCTGGTGAACGAGTATCGGGAGAAGGTGGAAAGGGAGCTGAACGGCGTCTGCAAGAACGTCCTGGCCTTGCTGGACAAGTATCTCATCAAGAAGGCGAGCGATCCTGAGAGCAAGGTCTTCTACCTGAAGATGAAGGGTGACTACTTCCGATACCTGGCCGAGGTGGCCACCGGGGACGACCGCAAGAAGACGATAGACAACGCCCAGGAAGCCTACCAAGAAGCCATGGACATCAGCAAAAAGGAGATGCAGCCCACGAACCCCATCCGCCTGGGGCTGGCCCTCAACTTCTCCGTCTTCCACTACGAGATCGCCAACGCCCCCGAGCAGGCCATCTCCCTGGCCAAGACCACCTTCGACGAAGCCATGGGGGACCTGCACACGCTCAGCGAAGACTCCTACAAGGACAGCACCCTCATCATGCAGCTGCTCAGGGACAACCTCACGCTATGGACAGCCGAGTGCGCCGGAGAAGACGGCGGCGAGGCTGGCGAAGAGCCCAAGAACTGAATGGCCCCCATGGAGCCGGGGACCGGTCCCCCCCAACCCCACCTGCCCCCCCTCCTCCAGTCTCTTCGGCATCTCTTGTTGGTTTAATTTTTGTTTTGATTTTTTTTGGTTGGTTCTTTATTTTTTTGGGGGGGGAAGTTGGGGGGG
>NW_009647757.1:174792-176620 GCF_000708025.1 Charadrius vociferus | reverse complement strand
CCCCCCCCCCCTCCACCCCTGCGATAGGGTCTCGGGGTTCCCAGCGAGCCCCGTCCCTCGGCGGCTGCCAAACTGCAGCCCATGGGTGGGCTCTGCCTCGGCGGGAAGAAGGGTTTGGCAGGCCCCCCCCCGGGGGGTGGGGGCTCCCTGGGGGACACCGAGGCCCCGACCCCACAGCGGGGGTGTCCCACCCCTTTGGTGCAAACCCACAGTGCCCCAAAACCCGTCCCCGAGGCCCTTGTGTAGCTCTCCTCTGCATCCCAAGTGTGTGTGTGGGGGGGTGATGTGTGGTGGGGCGTCTCCTAAAGCAGCATCGGAGCGGGGGCAGCGGCACGGGGACAGTCCTGGGGTGTCACTGGGGTCCCCCCCATCCCCTCCCCTCCGCCAGCGCGAGTTTCGACATGAAAAATAATTACAATAAAATACAGTCATGGCACCCTGGGCTATGAGCTCATCAGATCAAGAGCAGCAGGGCTGGGCAGGAGCCGGCCTTTGATGGGAAACGCCGGGATGCCGGGAGGAAACGTGCCGTGACTCAGGACGTGCCACCCCGGTTCAGTGGGGTCCCCAGTTGGGGACGTGGGGGACATGTCAGCCCCGAGCCCCGGTATGGCCAAATCCCGGCTCCCGGGGTGCTAGGAGCTGCGAGGCTCTGGGGAAACTGTGGCACGGGCAGGGAAGCAATCTTCCCCGTGCCGCCATCGCGTGCCGGGATCGCGGAGCACCCGGTGCGGAGCCCATGGGGTTGCAGGGACCGGTGTGGGATGTAACGAGTTTGCAAGGGCTCTGCTGTGGGAAAGCGCTGGCTGCTGTGGGAGGTTGGGCTGTGCAAAGCAGAACCTGTTTGCCCGGGACATGTCACCTGGAGCAGAGCCTGGCACAGAGCCCCGCCAAGGGGATTAACCCCTGTAAGCCCCCCCCAGACCCTCGCCCACCCCTCGGACCCATCCCCATCATGGCATCCTGTAGAAGCAAAGGTGGGTGCTGCCTTGGGGCCACCGAGGACAGGGTCTGTGGCCCCTGGCAGGTCGCAATTTGCTCAGCAGGTCCCAGCTGAGCTGGGGGAGGCCCCCCGGCGGTGTCGGGGAGCCCAGCCGGTTCCCGGGGGGAGGCCAGTGAGGGGCCCCGACGCTTGGCCTCCACCCGGCCCCGAGCGCTCCCAGCCTGGGAACCAGCCCCAGACCTGTAATTAGCCAAAAACTGGGGCCGGCCGACGTGAAAAACGAGCCGAGGGCTCTCGCTGGCCCTTGACCTGGCGGTGTGGGGACACCAGCAGCCCAGGCTGGTTAAACTGGGGGGGGGAAGGGGGAATGAGGGAGCCATCCCCCCCTCCCTGCTGTGTCTCAGGGCCCGTGGGTGGTAGGAGGACGCCGGGGGTCCCACCGGCCTCCCAGGAGTTAACCGATTTCGACAGCACCCAAAATTGCAGTGTGGCTGGGCTGTGTAGGAAGACGATGCTCCCCGACCTCCCAGCCGGTCCAGCAGCTTTTTGGGGCTGGGAGGGAGGCCCCGGGCCCCCGCAACACCTCCCGTGAGAGGGTTGTGCTGCTGGGGAGTGCGGGGTGTTCCCCGGGATCCCCCCGACACCTTTGGTTTTCACGTGGTGGGACCCAGATGGGACCAGGGGGAGACAGGGGACCAGGGAGACATCGGGACCCCCATCCTCGTCCCCGGGCTGGGACACGCTGGAGGATGCTCGCAGCATCCCTGGCTCCGTGCAGGAAGGGCTGCACAGCAAAGCGCTCAAATATATGTACTTTAGTGTCTTTAACACCAAAAGAGCAAAGGGACGCGGGTGCTCCAGGGCCAGGGAGTGTCCCCCACCCCG
>NW_009647757.1:173702-174581 GCF_000708025.1 Charadrius vociferus | reverse complement strand
CTGAGCCCCCGACAGCCCCTCCCCGGTGTCGCGGCACCCAAGGGAGACGGCGCTGGCTTGGCTGTCACCAGGCGGCCCCCAGCCTTTCCTGGGGCAGACGCCGTGGGGTCACGCCGGCCCCGTCCTCTGGATTTCGGCCCATCTCATCTGTCCTGCAACCCCAGCAACTCCCGGGATGGGAACGAGCCCTGACCCACACTGCAGTGGCTGAGGGCTGCCGAAAACGCTCGGCATTTCATCCTGATTCCCGCACTTGGGGTGGCTGATGATGACTTGACCTGATGTGTTTTGGGGTATGGAGGGGGACCCCATAGCTGCCGGGGGAGGTGGGGTAACCCAACAAGCAGCTGCGGTGACACTTTGCTGGGTGGGATGTGCAACCACAGCTCCAGCGGGGTGGTCTGGCCGCAAGGCAGGGGTTGGGGCTGGAAGTGACAGAGGGGACACAGCAAACCAGTGGCTGCCACCAAAGCCCAAACCTCTCCATGCCAAAAACCATGACCTGCCCCGTTCAGTCTTGCCCAGGAGGTCCCACGTGTGGTCAAGGTGGGCTCAGCCTCTCCCGGCACTGGGCTCAGAGGGGCCGGGGCAGGTAGGACCAGCTCGGCGGAAAGCCTGTGTCGTGTCCCCCCCCTCCCCCCCAAGGGATGTGCCTCAATTGGGGTGACTAATCCTGGCCCTTCGCCCCGGTTGATTGCTCAACGGGAGCGACAGGAGCCAAAGTGTCACCTCCCTCAGCCCCGGGAGCCTTGGCGAGGCCGTCCCCTCCCAGCGGGGGGACATGTGGGTGCAGGAGCCGGCTGGATTTCACACCCGGGGTGCCGGGCCATCCCTGCTCGCTGCAGAGCCTTTTTCTGCTTCAACCTAACCAGCAGCCGC
>NW_009647757.1:166861-173668 GCF_000708025.1 Charadrius vociferus | reverse complement strand
TGCTGAACTGCGGGTCCCCAATTCAGGCCCCGCTCTCCAAACCCAGGCTGCAAAGAGCCGCTTGGTGCGAAAACACTGCACTTTTCAAGCTGCAGCTCTTTTAGACCTCCGCATTTCTTGGCTCAGACACAGCAGAGGTCTGAGAGGTCTCTATCACCTCCGATTTCCATTTTCTCCAGCCCTCCATCCAGCCCATTTTCTCCTCGCACAGCACAGCAAGGCCGGGGCTGCAGATACTGCCTGGGTATTAAAATAAAAAAGCCAAACAGCCACAAAAGGTTGCGTAACTCCAGCTTGACCTGCCACCACATCTCTCAAAGCCATGAAAAAAGCCGCCACAAAATGCACATTTTTATGATCACATCTTCCACCCTTTACAGCAACTACAGGGCTCAAAGCAGACCAGGACAAGTCCACAAGACCCCAAGGCAAAGATGGAATTTCAGCTCCAGTTATGGTTAGATTGGCGTCCAGACCATCAGCCCCAGATAGCGCTGAAACGCGGCCGCAGGGTTTCATCCAGGAATAGCCAGGGAAGTCCCTGGGCTCTTGGGAAAAGAGCTCAGGCACTGACAGCAGACAGGATTTTGCCTTTTATATCTGAAATGTCAGCGTAGTCTTTCATCATGAACTGATCCAGCTAAAGCACAACTCTGTGTGTGTGCGCGCGCACGTGGAAGTGTGCGTCTTCTCCCTCCTTCTCCCCCTGAGCTCCTCCTTGTCTCCAAATCCCGGCCACAAAGCTGTGAGATACAGGAAAATTTAGTTTTAATTCCCCGCCTAGCTGCAGTCCCTGCCAAGCAAGACCCCACTCGCATTCAGATTCACCGAGTCGGTGGTCTGCGATTGCTCTGCTAAGGGTCAAACAGCCCTGCGAGAAAAGAGCTGCCTGATTTAATGGAAGATCTTGGGCAAGATGCGATGCTGAGTCTGCACACCGAGCTGGGAGCTGGGACTCTCGCCCGCTCCCATCCTACGTGCGGCTGCGCGAGCTGCTGGGAGGCACTCGGAGGGCTGCTCGGTGCGGACACTTTGCTTTTCATCACCCCAACCTTCCTGATCCACCGCGCTGATGGACCCGTGCTGCTGTCTGCAGTGGGGTGCACAGGAGGTGGTATGTCATGCTGGGAACTGCCACCGTCACCATCAGGTAAGAGGGAATGACACGGGACGGAAGGGAAGCTCTACCATTTGGGATCTTCCAGATCCCAAGCCCAGAAAACGGTGGCTGAGGGCAGACAAGCCAGCTGCCGGGAAAGGCCCTACATGCAAACGATGCGCTCCAACCTCCCGCTGAGTCACACAGGGTCTTTCTTAATCAAAAGCCTACAAAAGCCGAGCTTGCAGTTTGCGCGTCGCCGTCAGCGCGCTGCGTGCGCACCAACCGCCAGGATCCAGGCCCTGGATAAGAGCGCACGAGGAGTGACCTGCTTTCACGTCCCACAGTCGCTCTTCCTCGCTCCCTCCAGCAAACGCTTTTGTCTGTGCTCAGGTAGATCATAGAGGAACCCGAGTGGCAAACACGCAGCCTTTCTGCAAAGTACACAACGCACCAGCTGCTGTGACGTTCCCACCAGAGGCTTTTTAGCCTCAGGCTTCGTAGCACTCTTGGTTTTATTTATTCAGGTTCAGCAAACTCACAAGATGAAAGCGAGACGAAGGAGTGTTTTATTAAGAAAGAGTCCATCATTATTTTAAAAAAAAGAAAAACAACCATCTTTCTGTCCTCCTTGAGACAGACTGGAGGCTTCTCAGCCTCCTCTGAGCACGAGGCCCATGCACGCTCCTCCTACGCAGTAAACCCAGACCTTTTGTCTCAAGTCTCACTGCAGACGAGACGGCTCAAATGGATTTTTCTTTCTCTGGATCTACCTTGGTCACGATGGGGAAAAGGAGACTTGGCAAAGCTCAGTCTCCTTTATCTTGCTTCTCTTCTCTTGCTAACCATGCCTTCACCTGGCTAAAGCTCTCTTGTTCCCCAGGAAAGACCTGGCTTGCCTTGCACTTGGCCATCGACTTTCCGCAAAAACGCTCCTCTGTGCAGCGGGGCTGAAGCACAAGAGGTCAAACCCTTACAGCGAGGGAGTCCGGCAGCCTGGAAAGGCTTTCACTTGGTCTGAGTCACACGACGGACGCGGAGATCCCTTAAGCTCCTGGTAGGAAAAGGAGAGGTGTCAAAACCAAGAGGTGCTGTGGAAGAGGTGGGTGTGTTACAGATCCATCACTTCTTCTTCCACGGCTTTGTCCTGAGATTGCACATACTTCTCCTGCACTGCAAGTGTGCTGATAAGGCAGTAATTAAGGAAAACAAGGGGCTGGGCTCAAACACTCCCTTCTCCAAGGAGCTCTTAACGTTCTCAGCGAGGAACCAGCCCCACATTAGCCTGAAGGCTGGCAGGAAGACGGCAGTACCAGCAGCAGCACGCATCACCCCAGTTATTCCTGGCTCCGGCTGATCCCAGACCCAACAAGTACAGGAGAATCAATTGTGTGGTTTGGACGAGGTGGAATGAACCAGTCCAAGCGAGTGTGAGAGTGAGGAAAGTTGTCAAAAGATTCCTCCCGCATTCACAGTATCAATTAGCAACAAATGTGGTGGCTTTGGTGTGGACAACTGTCTGCTAAGGTCTGGGCTGGGCCCTACTCCCTACACATCTCACCAAACAGCATCAGATGATGTTAGTAACAACCTGGGCCAGCCACCTGCCAGCCCCACCTCCGGCCTCTCTTCCCCAAGGAAGGAGAAATTACCTCTCAACATAACAGAGAATCAGTGGAGAAGGATACGAAGTAAAGTGGAAATCGGCTCCCACTGCTGCCGACATGAGAGCTTCCAGGCTCCTGTGCTCCTGGTCTCCGAAGGAATAGCCGTTGGCTTTGTCCACCGCCTGCATCACCTGCCGCATGCTCTCCTTATCCTGAAAGGGAGGGAGATGACGCACAGGGAGTCTGGTCCTTCCCTGGAGGCAAGAGCTCGTGCTGGGCTTTACCATGGATTTTCTCGGAGGCTCTGGGCCACCCACACAACGCCCAACGCCCCGAGGATGCTGCCGGCCTCCCTGAGCCCAGAGGAGCCCCAGGACAACCAAGGGCACCCGCTGTGGAGCCCGAATACATGATGGGCTGACACCCTCCACCCTCTCACTCCCTTTCATCACCTCCTGCCTCAGCCCATTTGCCTTTGTTGACACTTCTGCAAACAACCAGATTATCATTTTCAGCCCTTGCTCCCAAATGTATTCCTCCCTGTCTTCTAATTATTTTGCGCTCCCTAATTTAACCACGTTTTAGGTAATACTTTGCCCAGATTTGAAATGCAGGCACAGAAGAGCCGAATGAAAGGGGAGTCTTAATTCCCCACCCCAGGGCACAAGGCCCTCATAGCCCCAAGCTCATCAGCCTTTTCTTTTCCTTTGGCTGCCACAGACCATTTACAAGTCTGGGTGTGTTTCACTGTCCTCCTCCATCCCCGAATCTCTTCACAGCTGAGGTTTTCAGCCCTCATGGCTCTAAAAAGATGTAACCTAGCTGCTACCAAACAGGCTGACTACGTAGCCAACACTCCCTGTTCTCCCTGGCCCGCTCCTCCTGCTGCATCACCTGGACGTTGAGCGGAACGAAGGACACCAGGCTGTAGTCCTCAATCACCTCCACCAGCTTCTCATTAAGGCGACGGTAATTTCTGAAGAAGGGGTCAGAAGCCAAATGGTCAACCAAGTAAGAGAGGTCCAGGACCTCTGTGTAATAATCCAGGTTGAAAGCTGCAGGGAAACACCAAGAAACTCTGAAGGCAACTTATAAAATGAAGGACACATTGAGATTTACACCAGTTCCGGGACCGCCTCCCAGCAATACATCCCCATAACCGAACAGCTAATTTGCACCTGACACAGCCCAATTCGACATCTCCCTCTCACAAAGGCTCTTACCCAGCTTGCCGTATTGCTCGATCAGGTCCATCTTGGAGAGGATGTTGACATGGGGCAGTTCCACGTGCAGCATGGTGGAGAGGGAGGTGCAGAGAACAGAGATGAACTTGCCAGGGTCCGTGCAGTAGTGAGAATCCACCAGATGCACCGCAGCGAGCTGGACAGCAAAGGCACAAAGGGACAGCAGAAGGTCACACCCGTGATGAGTCCATCCACTTTTGGGACAGTCTGAGAAGTGGCTATAGGACAAGCTGTTCAGACCTGACTATAACCACGTAGACTCCCACGAAGAGAAAGTTACCACATTCTAGCTCCTGCATATAAAACATCCTCGTATATGAGTGCACTTACATATATATTTAGAAGTATGTATCACCACATTCACAGCTGTGGACCACTTGGGGCATTCAGGACGCAGGGTGCTGGTGCACAGACGGGGCTGTGGGGAGGGTTCTAGGGGTGCTGAGCTCCACCAGCAGTACTGAAAGACACTTAAGCCTGCAACTGCTCTCCCTTTTCTCAGGGCTTCTTTCTTTGCAGATGAAGTTTCCACACTTGGAACTCTGCGGGTTTTTTGGGGGTTGGAGCTGGGGTTAACTCTCCTTCTGAATGACACGACTGCCTCTACATTTCCACCTTCCCCACAGGAACGCTCACGCACAGCGTACGCTCAGGAGCGGTAAGGGTAGCACACCACGCTCTGCTGGGAGAACCAATTGTCATGTGGTTTGCAATAATAATTAATAATTAAATTAATGAGCAGCTTGATTCCCTGTGTTTTGTGCAGCTGTAACAATGTGGTCCAAGGTCTCTGTTAAGTTACTGCCTGCTCCACAATATTAGTCAAAGTCAGGGCTCTATAGTCAAGTGTGGTTGAGTCATAGCTATGCTTCTGCAGCAAAAATAGCAAGTCTAAAGCTCACAGGCAGGTGTGAGCACTTGAATGAGCATCAAAACAGCCGTGTAGCTATTTTTTTTAGTAACTAAAATTTCACGTACATTTATTTGAATAAAAATAATTCCTAGTGTGCAGATTCGCAGTGACATTCTCAAGCAAATGAACTTGCCCTTCTTGCTCACACCATACACAGTTTGCACATTCATGGTTTGGCCCAAATGCAAAACAAATGCAACGTAAGCAAGTTAGCTTGGTTATGGGACTCTTCTCACCTGCGCTTCCTCATTTGCATCTTCCATTGTGCAAGAAAGCACATAGCACATACTACAACGTGCAGGGCGATTCGGCTTGGCTGCAAGAGAGCCAGGTATGGCCTGAGACGATGCCTGAATTTCTCACAGTGCAGTGCAAAGGGTCCTCGCTCGCCCAGAGCACACATCTACCTCCCTGCTACAAAATGCGGCACCCACTCGGAAAAAACACACAAGGTCTGGGGAGAGGACCCTGGAGCACAGTGAGAGTGCGTGAGGAAGGAATCCATGTTTTTGTTCATGATAAACCCACCACATTAAATACCCTGAACAAGTCACTCTTTTGCTGATCCCTCCAAGCATAAAACGAGACAAAATTCCCCTCCTATAAAGCTGTTTCACATGAAAGGCCAAACAGGTTAGCAAAGAAAATAGTCATTAGTACCCACAACTGAAAGCTCTGACCGTGCAGCGTACAGTTTCCGCACCCCTTGCACAACCATGTGGAGTGCCAGGCGCTGATCCCAGCTCCCTGCGGAGCCCCAAACCTACCCTGAAATTCCACTTGGCCAACTGTGCGAAGACATTCTTCAGGGCGTCGTGGTGGGTGTAGAGCTCCACCTGCCCTGGGCAGTCAAACAAGTAGTAGTGACCCCTGAACGCAGCCAGCTTCTCCTGCAGCCAGTCGAAGTTGGCCTCCAGGTACTCCATGCAGTAGATCAACCCCCCGTTGGGCCCCAGCTTTAAGTTCTCCATCACGTCGGGCAGGGTGATGAGCTCAGCGATGTCTACGGCACACTGGTAGGGCATCGCCTCGTTGGCAGGGTCCAGGTTCACCACCGTCACCTTGCGCCCGATCCTGCCCATGAATTCCTGCATGCCATGGCAGTAGGTCGTCTTCCCGGAGCCCGGAGGCCCGACAACCACCTGGCCGAAGGCCAGCGAGCTCCCCTTGCTGCCCTCAGACATGTCGGCTCATTTCCTTCTCCTTCTGTTGGCTGAGAAAGGAGAAGCTCCCATTTACCATTTTATTTGCATTTATACGAATGCGATGGGCTGGAATTCACACCCAGGGAGCGGGTGGAGAGGAAGGAAAAGCGCCATTGTGTAACTGCTGCCTCCTGTCCCGTCCCATCCCTGTCCAGCTGAGCCCCATGCCGGGGCAAGATGTTACCCTGTTACCCCCCAGCTGGTGATGCCATGGCTGGAAACAGGGGCAAACCCCCACCCAGACCCCCAGGGCTGTGCCTGCGGGACACAGCTCGTACTCCTGCCCGTGTGTGGGGTGAGTTTCACCCTCGTTGGGTCCTTCCTGATGTGGCAGCACCCACACATTCCCTCCCTTGCCCCAGCATGTCCCCATGTTCTCCCCTCCATTTCTCCATGCCCCTCTTCTCCTTCATGTCCCCTCTCCTCCCCATGTAACCCCCATATTCCCACTCGCCACATATCCTCCCATCTCCCCGTGCCAGCCTATGCCCTCTCTCCCCCATGCTCCTTCCCCCACCAGAAGGGGTATCTTCTCCCCCCATGTCCCACATCTTCTGTGCCCCCTTTCCCCTCATGTTCCCCGTCCCCTCTTACTCCATCCCCCTCTTTGCCTGCATCCCCTTTTCTGCTCTACACCTCAAGACCCCCCTGTGTCCCCTCTTCTCCCCCATGTCCCTCTTTGCCTACAACCCCTTTTCTCCCCACATCCCCTCTTCTCCCCACATCCTCTCTTTCCCCC
>NW_009647757.1:164979-165478 GCF_000708025.1 Charadrius vociferus | reverse complement strand
TTCCCCATGTTCTCCCCTCCATTTCTCCATGCCCCTCTTCTCCTTCATGTCCCCTCTCCTCCCCATGTAACCCCCATATTCCCACTCGCCACATATCCTCCCATCTCCCCGTGCCAGCCTATGCCCTCTCTCCCCCCTGCTCCTTCCCCCACCAGAAGGGGTATTTTCTCCCCCCATGTCCCACATCTTCTGTGCCCCCTTTCCCCTCATGTTCCCCGTCCCCTCTTACTCCATCCCCCTCTTTGCCTGCATCCCCTTTTCTGCTCTACACCTCAAGACCCCCCTGTGTCCCCTCTTCTCCCCCATGTCCCTCTTTGCCTACAACCCCTTTTCTCCCCACATCCCCTCTTCTCCCCACATCCTCTCTTTCCCCCATGACACCCTGTCCCCCCACATTCCCCCCCACAACCCCTCTTTCCCCTTCTCCTCCATGACACCCTTTCCCCACATCCCCCTTTCCTTACACCCCCATATCCCCTCCTTCCCCCCGTCCCTTCTC
>NW_009647757.1:160062-164737 GCF_000708025.1 Charadrius vociferus | reverse complement strand
GGGACTCGAACCCGGGACCCGCACCCCGGAATGGGTCACGGGTTCGAGTCCCGGCGCCGGTCCTTGTCCCACCAGCACAACCCCACCTCCCCGTTCCATCTCCCAAAAAAGGGGAAATTATTCCCTGCATCCCCCCACCTCCCAACACAGAATAGCCTTAAGGAAGGTGCACGGGGCCAAGCCGGAGCCTGCCAACAGAGCATTCACCAATTCACACTTAACCCTCCAGTACTAGGTCACTGGGACAAAGGCTTTTCCCCCCACCCACCCCGAAAAAAAAAGAGTGCCCGCGTCAGGAAAACGGGGCAGAGCACGTCGGAGAGTCGTGAAAGGAAGCACCCGCTACGCCCGACCACAGGGAAACGCCTCCCGCAGAATTCCTCCGGAGGCTGCCAGGACGAGTCTTTCATCCCGACGAGTTTCTCCCAGGAGTGTGGGATCGTCACGCCCAAGCAACGCGAAGCTGCGGGCCAGCAGCAAGCTTTCTGCAGGACAGTTACCGTGCCACAGCTGGCCCTTGTCTATACTTGTCCTTCCCTGGGTCTCAGGCAGCCATGAACTACGAGTTCTGTTTCTTTAGGCTGACCTAGCACACCAGCTTGGTTCATCCAGGCAGTAGTATCGGCTTTAAACAGTCAGTCAGAAACGCAACGCCTTTCCCCATTCCCACTGAACAAACAGGACCATAATTTTTTCCCCCATTTGAATGGTACAATTAAAGGGAAAAAACCCACTGAGGCAATTTTTGTTACAAGTCTGTATTTCTTCCAAAAATAAATATATGAATGCACCTCTCCAAACCCGAGACCAGGAGCCAGCCTGTGCTCGACAGGAGCAGAACCAGTACAAAGACTCTGAGACAGTCTTTGCTCAGCGCGACTGGGCGCTGAAGCTCTCCAGAGCACTGTGTGACGCCCGGACAAATGCCATGTCCTGCCTGTACTTCATGGCAGTGGGTGGCTGGCGCCTGAGCAGCTGGTCACCGCTGTCCTTTGGGTCAGGGTCATCATAGACGGTTGAGATGAGGATGGGAGTGTCCCGCCGGGGCTTCTTCACCCTGCTGAAAGTTGGCAGTTTCTCCCCGTGGTACCTAGAGGGACGCAGGAAATGTTTGGTGAAACATTGCTGAGGCAGCGGGACACCCCTGAGCATCCCAGCTCATTTCCTTCACGTGCTGCAGGGGAGAAGTGGACCGACACAGGGCAATAAGGATTCTTGTCCTGTTCCTGACTGTAAGATTGCTCTAGAACAAGAGTCAGCCCTCACAGTGAAACAAAGCACCGCACAAAGCGTCCAGAAACCCCACAGAGAAGGCAGGAGTGAGGTGCACAGCTACAGCTCATGTCACTTGGGTTTTCCCCACCAGAATACTGTAGCAGAGGTGACTGTCAATCCTCAAGCACAGCTCTCCCTCTGTATTTGTGTGCTGCATGAACCTGCAAACGGTTCCCATCCTACTCTAACCCCACAAGCTCCTCTAAGGAGCACTGGACTGTCAGTAAGAGCGGCGTATCTAGCTCTGGAGCGCTGCAGCAAGGCCCTGCCACCAGCTGCGCAGAGAAAGGCAGATCCCTGGGACAGCCTTACAGTTCTGGCTCACACTCCGCTCCTTTTGCGGCCAGTTAGCTGCTGCGTTAGCCCAGAGAGCCCGAGCACAGGCTGGCAGGGCAGGGTCGGGTACTTACCCCAGCCCCCTCTTGCATCTGGGGTTCTGACCCTCGTTGTCCAGAGCTTCAGCCATTCCAGAGTTGCTGCTGCCCAGCCCCAGCCCCTCTGTCCAGCCCTGCTGTTCCAGCACCTTCCTGCCAAAGCCCTGGGAGAGGGGAAAAAACATCACAGAGTTGCTGGACAAAGCCCATTCTCATCTCCCCAGTACCCTCTGCCCCCTCCCTACACCCAAGGCCTCTCCTCTCCCTAACCCATCCCTGAGCATCGCCACCACAGCCTTTCCTGTCCTGCCCCATCCCCTCCCGAACATGTATCCAGAGCTCACTTTGGTGTATCTCTCGAAGGTGCCGATCTGTTGTCCTGAAACAGACCCATCTTCCAAGCCGTCCCGGAGTCGCTGTTCCAGCCACATCTGGACCGAGTCCCGAGCATCCTTATCACCTCCATCTAGGGAGAAAGAAGCAAGAGTCAGAGCAGCACAGCTCAGGAAAGCTGTTCATTACCGTCATTTCCCCCAGAGCACCACGCAACAAGGAAGCAGAACCTGTTCTTTTTGGCAACTCTCACTGCCAGACAAGAAAAACATTGTTTAAAGTACACTGACGTCTTGGACGCTTTCAAAGGATGAGAGCGCCAAAGAGTTCCCCACTGCAGAAATTCTGCAGGGTCAGAATTCCCAACCTTCCTGGTATCCTGGGGGGAGGTTTCAGTTCAGATACCTTTGTCATAGTAGATGCTCATGTCCACATCCCAGTCATCCGCAGTCTGCTCATCAAAGTCTGCCAAGAGAAGGAAAGCATCAGATTTGGTGATGGTTGGGGAAGTCTGACACACAAGAGCTGTTTGCTGGTGGCCCAGGTCCCTATTTTCCCTAACAAAATGGAAAGGAAACGGTATTAGAGACTCTCTAAACCACAGCGCTTACACAACAGACTGCCAGTAGGACCACTGGGGTCTCTGGCAACTGGATTGAACCACTGCAGGTTTTGTGATCAAGGGAAGGTTTAAAAAGTGCTGGCAAAATGCCCGTATCTGTAGCTGATCTGGAATGCTCATACAGGGTTATACCTGATCTACCTGCACGGCTGGGCCCCTCAGCTCGTAGTGGTTAGTTTGTGGCTCAGCAACACAAACACCAATGTTACCTCCATTATTCTCCTGCCAGTACTGAGCGTCTGTGTAGAAGACAAGGCCAGAGCCGCCTTTCTCCCACTTCAGCTCAATCTCCTCTTCAAAGAGCCGCTCCTCCACACGGTCCTGCTTGGTCACGTCCTCGTGCAGAGCCTCGTGTCGCTCCCACTCCTCACAGGTATCATTGTCCTGCAAAGGAGTCGGTGAAAGGTGGGTGACACCAACAGCACACAGCCTCTTCCCTGTTTCCCTGACCCTCGCGGACCGTCGCAACACCTTCCCTACGAAACAGCTTTGTCGACAGGGCTCGTCTCAGCCTGCTGTTTTCAGGCGCTAACACGACCGGCACTGATGACCTCATTCCCCTGACTATTGCCATCTTCAGAGTCAGCAGACAGAAGTGGTGAAAAATACCGCATCACACCCACTTCATGGCATGCTTTCAGCAGTGTGCCCATTCTGTAACGCAAAGATGCCCATTTAAGGAGCAGATGTGTTGTACGTAAAGTCAGCACTAGCAACAAATTAATTCCGCTCAAGCTGATCCCTAAAGAGATTGCTCCAGTGAAGCAGCTCGCTGGCACAGACACAGATCAGACCGACAGCTTTACTGCCGCCTGCCCAGTTCTGGGCAGCGCCCTCCAAGGAAGACATTAACCGACTAAGGAACAGCCAAAAGAGTGACTAGAGATCCAGGAAACAGAGCCTCTGAGAAACAGCTAGAGGAGTCTGTTTAGTCTGGAGAAGAAAAGACCGAATAAAAAGTTTGTGAAGGAGGGAACAAAGCCTCCTCTGTGTCCGCTGTTGCTAGGAGAAGCTAATGGGATAAAATTGCAGCAAAGATTTGGCATCTAAGTTAATTCTGGCTTAGCAAAGAACGGGAATGGCTTGCTTCGGGATTGTGCTGCCTCTGTAATGACAGAGGTTTGTGAGAACAAGCTAGACAGGTGTCTGTCAGGTGGAGGCAGCGAGATAGTCTCCCGAGAGCCTGTCCAGCCCAGTTTTCTAGGAGTCTTTGTCAGGAAAGCCATTTTTCTCAGAATGACTAACTTCAATCACAAGAGCATTCAAGGTCAACCATTTGTAGAGCTCCGTGTGTCGTTTCCAGTACACAAACATGCTCCCCAATCTCCGGTCACCTCATTTAAAAGCAAAAGCAGAGCTGGGCCAATCTGCCAGGCAGCAGGGCAGAGATCTGCTCCCACAGCACCAATCTCAGCCGGTGCTCGCTCCTCTGGACCAAACCTTTTGCGCTCAACCCCTACAACCAACCTGATTTGGACAAACAGTTTTGGAGGCGTTAACGCCCACGCTGTTCATGCGCCAAGGGGCTCAGTGCACCACAACATTAACAACTGTATTTTAACACCATTTTTAGACAAGCAATTTATGCGATACAATTATAAGATTAAAAACGAGCTCTGAAAGAGCTATATCCGCCCTCCCAGCTTTGCAACTAACCTCGGACAGTGCTAGAAAAATTTACTTACGTCATCCGAGTGCGACTCCTCTTCCTCCTTCTCCTGCCCCTCCTCATCTTCCTCAGTGCTGGCTGGGTGAGTCACCTCAGATCTTGCCACAGGCCCCTCTTCCTCTGTGATCTCATCCCCTGTAGCAGTGTAAACTCTTTCTTCTTCTATAACTGTCTCAGTGTCCTGGTATTCAAAAGGCACATTCCCATACCTACGGGATGAGCCTGTCTTTGGAAAATCCAGCTGCAATTTCTTGATAATCCGGGGAGGCAGCCTGCAGGCCCGGATCAGCTCCAGAAAAACTTTCAGGGGGGTGCCCACGTTCCCATAAGGCATGAAGGAAGGGGGGTTGAACTCAGGCAGCCGCTTCAACTCCGATTCTGTGACAGATTCACCTGCGGCCG
>NW_009647757.1:159139-160040 GCF_000708025.1 Charadrius vociferus | reverse complement strand
TGAGGAGAGAAGGAATGGTTTTGTGGGGGAACACACACTCAAACACAGAGGGGTAAATCACAGCCCTCCTGGGCAGGAGGGGCATAGGCAGGCCCCAGCTGACACTTACAGGATCATAAAATAGTTTGGGTTGAAAGAGACCTTTAAAGGTCATCTAGTCCAACCGCCGTGCCATAAGCAGGGACATTTTATCTAGACCAGGTTGCTCCAAGCCCCGTCCAACCTGGCCTTGAACACCTCCAGGGATGGGGCAGCCACAGCTTCTCGGGGCAACCTGCCCCAGGGGCTCAACGCCATAAACGTAAAAAATGTCTTCCTTCTATCTAGTCTAACTCTCCCCTCTTCCAGTGTAAAACCGTTCCCCCTCGTCCTATGGCTCCCCTCCCTGATCAAGAGTCCCTCCCCAGCTTTCCTGGAGCCCCTTTAGGCACTGGAATGGGGTCTAAGGTCTCCCTGGAGCCTTCTCTTCTCCAGGATGAATAACTGCAACTCTCTCAGCCTGTCCTCCCAGCAGAGGGGCTCCAGCCCTTGGAACACCTTCGTGGCTTCCTCTGGCCCCGCTCCAACCGGTCCATATATTTCTAATGTTGGGGGGATCCAGAGCTGGAGGCAACACTGCAGGGGGGGGGTCTCACCAGAACGGAGCAGAGCCGCACGCATTTAGAGCACTAAGTAAATTCCATGAGGGGTTTTAACCACCCGGTGCCCTCAGGTTGCCTGCTGGGACCCGCAAGGCTGCGATTCGGTGCCCAACGCGTCCTCCGGACCCTTCCAGGCCCGTGAGGGGAAGCCGGGCCCGGCCCTCCCCCGGTACCCGCTCGTACCTGTCCCGGGACTGAGGCGGACCCTGCGGATGAAGCAGCGGCCGGGCAGGGGGGGGCCGCCGGGGCCGCCCCAACCC
>NW_009647757.1:153303-157896 GCF_000708025.1 Charadrius vociferus | reverse complement strand
CTGGGGGTGTCCAGGCCTCCCCAGTGCCGTGCAGCATGGCCTTGTGCGAGGGGTCCTGGCCTTGCCCTCTTGGTAAAGTCCCAGTACTTCGCGTCCCTCGATGGAGGAGTGGCCCTGTGGTGACAGACCTGCCTCATGGGTAGCACCATGGGTGGGTGCCATGCTGGACAGGGGAGCCCGCAGCAATCCCCTGTCCCCAGGGGCTGGTGGGACCAGAGGCAGGATGGAGACAGGCAGCGGGGCTGTTGGGCATCCCATGTGCTGTGACTCAGGCACACGTCACCGCGCTGCGTGGCTCAGGTCTGCCCGTGGCTGATGTGGGCCTGCAGAAATCATCTGGTGACTCACACACTCCCTCCCCGTGGAAAACGGCGGTCATGGGGCTGAGATCACCTTGGAAGCCATCCATCACCGTTCGGCAGCAGCGGTGAGAGGTGCAGGGACGGACTGACAAAGCAGTTCTTCCTCCCACTGGGCTGCTGGCTAAAATTCGAGGCGTTTCCCTGGGTAGGAGTGTGACGGGGCACAGGGAGGCTTTGTGCGGCTTTACCTGACACCTTGGCTGGGTCGGGCACAGCAAACGGGACGGTGTTTGTGCCTGTTGGTGGCTGCGTGCGTGGCCAGGTGAGTCAGAGCATCCACCTCCAACATCACCGCTGGGCCAGGAGCCCTTGAGGCAAGGCTAAATGCCTGGAGAAAGGCACGAGGCGTGGACGGGCTTCAATCCCGCTGCCTCTGCGAATTTCTGTCTGCTGGGCGCACCGAGGGGTTTAGTGCCATGGGGCTGTTCATCAGACAGCTCTGACATCGCAACACTCCCTTCCCATGGTGAGGCAGATGGATTTTTATGGAAAGCCCTTTTTCCTTCGAGTGTCAATTCCACCCCAGGCCTGCAGCTGGTTTTTCTAACCCCCCAGAGACTTAACACCACCTCTAAAAAGTCACCACCAGGTTCCAAAATGTAAAACATTTTATTAAAAAAATAATTTACTGCATCTTATATACAAACAGCAAGAACGTTTACTTATAAAATACTGACATCTAACGTGTTGCCGAAGCTGCAGGCAGGAGGAGCAAGCTCTCCAGGTGTGCTACGTGCGCACCCGGCTGTAACTCAAGGGAGGGACATTTGGTTCTACCACTAAACCAGCTCCGCTCATCTCCACAGCATTGACAGCTCAGGGTTCACTTACTGTCTCACAAACGAGATAACCCCACAGCCCAAGATGATGGGTAATAGGTTTAGGCACTCTTAGGTAAACCCACTGCCCTGCGAGCAGTTCTGTTGTATTTCATGGCATTATGGAGAAAAGATAGAATCTAAGAAAAGGTAGGAGGGGTGAATCTGCACACCCTGTAAGATGTAATACTCTGTCTTTTTTCCCTCTTGGTGCCTGAGGAAGATCCTCCATCAATATTTCTAAGATTTCAAGCACAATAGACAGACCAAGACTTCACCCAGAGCTAATTCCATAATGTTTGCATTCGGCAAGCAATCCCACTGAAGACATGTTACTCAGTGTGCCTAAACACTGCAGAAGCAATCCCTTAACTGAGGACAAACCTCATCTCTTGGAGTTAACAGCAAAACGCACATTGAAATGGGACCAAGGATTCATTGAGTAAAAACCGGGACCTGGCTCTAACCTGACCTGTTCTGTGGTCTTTTTGCAGGTGGCTGAGCTGCTCTGGCTGCAAACAGGGAAATAAACTCCTCACCCGCACACGTGCTCCCTGAAACGGAGACCAGCACAGGCGGAGCAGGAGCTGCTGTAAACGTTTGCTGAACCAAAGCGGATTCTCTCTGTGCTCTGCTGCAGCCTGGCTGAATCCTCAGCCTCAGTCCTACCGAAACGCACAGTTCCCCGCAGAGTCCAGAGTGTCTGGCTAAATTCCCGCTCCCAGATTTGCTTTGCTGCTCAGTGAGGCGTGGGGAGCATCCATGGGGCCATCGGCCAAGCGCAGCGGCTCAGCACGCCATGCGTGCTGCCGGAGCCAGCTGCCTGCTGGTTATTTCATACAGCATTTCCACGATGAGCTCAACAATGTCCGCATTGCCAATGATGGGTCGGAAGAAGAGATCCGTGATGAGGGTGGGAGGGATCGATTTTAAGGTGGAGGAGACTAGCAAAATGTGGGCAAAGCGGCCCTGGTCCTCGGGGTGCAGGGGCTGGAGGACTTCCTGAAGTGCTCTCTGGGCTTCCCGCTGGAGGCTCTCGATGTACAGGGCGGCTTTCAGCCCAGGAACATCTGCCGAGGGAGAGGAGAAAAAGCCGGTGATGAGAGAGGCTGGAAAACAGCCCCAAGTTTCTCCCATTCCCATCCTTCCCCTTCCCCATTTCTCAGAAGGGATCTCTGAGGCTACACTAATGAGATGTACTCAGCAGTACCAAAACGTAGCTATTCCAGGGATGCCGTTTGAGGGAGGAAAAATAGTTAAGTGGGGAAGCACGTGCTTTACAAAGTAAATCCCGGGGTACTTTATTGTCTGCAGGACAGGCAAAGGTCTCTGGCTTTTTCCACTACATTTGACATCCCTCCTCCCCGCTTCCCGGTGCATTTGATAATGATCAGTGTTAAGGAGAATGTAACCAGCCCACCCCGCTCTCATGCCTGCCCGCGCCCTGAACGTCTCTGAGCCAAGAGGTGCATGTTCAGATGCTGAACTCACTGGGATTGAAGAGAATGGCTCCCTTCAGGTAGGCGTATTCCTTGGGGCTCAGGTCCAGCCTCCAAAAGGCGTTGAGGCAGCACTGCAGCCGCTGCACGGCAGCCAGCGTGGGCTGCGTCCGCTCAGGCTCCTGCTGTTTACTTTGGCCATCAAGGAGGATCTTCTTGAGCATGCTGGGGGCCGGGGTCTCCATCACCTCGAAGGTCACCATCTCCTGTACCAGTCCCAGGAGGAAGAGGGGAACCCAGCAGCTGTCCAGCAGCAGGAGTTGATCCTCTCGCGGCAGCAGCTGGAAGGCAGGGAGGTTTTTCATGAAGCTGATGGTTTTTACCAGCACGTTGGAGGCCGCCTGGCAGGTGATATGGGGTGTGCGGAGGCAGACGGTGCGGCGCTGGTGGCAGAGGCAGCGCTGCTGGGCTGAGCTGCGGCCACCCCGGCTGTGGTTGAGGTTCTGACTGAGGAGGGTGTAGAGGATGGCGGTGTGCTTGTCTTCGCTGTTGCACTGGCACCTCTCACAGTCCATGTCCATGCTGCTGGTGGTCATAGCTGAGCCAGGCGGATGAATCCTCAGCGAAACTCAGTTCCCGCTACAGCAGATAGTAGAGAGACGTAAAATCCCTCCCAAATCTCCCCGTCCTCCCAGCTCTGCCAGCCCACAGCTGCTCAAACCAGCTCTTATAAGGCTGGGCCACCAGTGAAACACCCCTCCACAGCCTTGACCGCTCTGTGATTAAGCGGTCCTCATTAAAAAAAAAAACCAAACAGCCAGCCGTCCCTGGGCTGATTGGCTGGGGCAAACACGTTCTCCATATGGCGTCAACGGCCGTTTTCTCAATGAAGCGCCAGCGGCACGGGGAGGGGGACAGTGGGTTGGGTGGCCTTATCGCGATTACCCAAACAGTATAAACAAAGTCATTAACCCGGCCTGTACCATGGCACCAAGGCCCCATGCTGTCATCAGGCAGGTGTCACTGCCAGGAGGTTCATACACACACACACAGAGCGCACTCGTCTGGGCCCTGTGTTCAGCAGCCTTGGAAAGAGCAACCTGGAAGTCGTTTTATCAGCGGCTGTTTGCCTAACCTTGCTGACAGGAGACTTGTGTTGTTACGGTCAGGGAAGAGAAACCCAGTGAACCGGTTTTTTTTAGCAGTCAATCCTAGGCAGGGCCCATCGGTTTGTATCTTTCTGAGGAGATGCAGGTCAGGGGAAGGGCAAATTCTCAGATTTTCACCTTGAGTAAGAAGGTGGATAGGGAATTGGCTGGACAGCCACAGTCAGAGAATTGCAGTCAATGGCTTGATGTCTAAGTGGCAGCCAGTGACGACTGGAGTTCCTCAGGGGTCAGTACTGGGACCGGTGCTGTCTAACATCTTTGTGAGCGACACAGACAGTGGGACTGAGTGCACCCTCAGCAAGTCTTCTGACAACACCAAGCTGTGTGGTGTAGCTGACACACTGGAGGGAAAGGACACCATCCAGAAGGACCGGGACAGGGGGGAAGAGGTGGGCCCATCTGAACCTCATGAAATTCAACAAGGCCAAGTGTAAAGTCCTGCCCGGGGGTCAGAGCAACCCCCAGCACAAACACAGGCTGGGTGGAGGATGGGTGGAGAGCAGCCCTGAAGGAGAAGGACTTGGGGGTGTCGGTGGATGAGAAGCTCAACACAAGCCAGCAACGTGCACTCGCAGACCAGAAAGTCGACAGCATCCCAGGCTGCATGCCCAGCAGTGTGGCCAGCGGGGCGAGGGAGTGGATTCTGCCCTTCTGCTCTGCTCTAGGGAGAATCTCCTCTGCAGTGCTGCCTCCAGCTCAGGGGCCGCCAACAGCAGAAGGACACAGACCGGTTGGAGCGGGACCAGAGGAGGCCCCCGAGATGCTGGGAGGGCTGGAGCCCCTCTGCTGGGAGGACAGGCTGGGA
>NW_009647757.1:152810-153106 GCF_000708025.1 Charadrius vociferus | reverse complement strand
GACGGGGCTTGGAGCAACCTGGGCTGGTGGGAGGTGTCCCTGCCCAGGGCAGGGGGGTGGGAACTAGATGATCTTGAAGGTTCCTTCCAACCCAAACCATTCTGTGATTCTACAACAGAACTCGCACAGTGAAGCACAGTGGAAACATTTTTACCTGGTATTGTTAGCCGTTGATCAGCAGAAATTGAAGCAGGAATCGAGAAGCTTCTCATCACTGATCTCCAGGGGGCTGGTGGCGGGGTGAGGGATCCCCCCCCGGGGATGGGGGTGCCTCGGCCGGGGACAGGCTGGGTGCC
>NW_009647757.1:142426-152516 GCF_000708025.1 Charadrius vociferus | reverse complement strand
TTTCCGTAGTCCCGGGGTGGGGGAAGGGGGCGGGCCCAGGAGGAATGAGCGGAGGTGGCGGCGGCCCGGCTGTGCCCGGGTCCCGGACCGCCCCGCCCCGGGCGGTGGACATGCGGCACGGGAGGCACGTGTCTTCCCCGTTCCGGGAGCGGCGATAATGGGGAGCGCAGAGAACGCGCTAATTAATTAGTGTGAGGCTAATGATGGGCTAAGGAGGTCTGGCCTTGCACCTCGGCTCCTGCCGCCCCCGGGTTACCCTCGTGCGGGCCCCCAGCACTCAGTCACAGCAAAGCAAAACACCGCAGGGGAGGGACCGAGTCCCTCTGTCCCTGTTTCCCAGCCCAACCACCTGGTAGCGGCCCCCCGAGATCGGATGGGTTTAGGCTCGACCGTGGAGTGTGCTTGAAGGTTGCTCCCCTCCTCGAGGCTGGGGCTCTGCTGACTCCTGCTGGGGGCTCTGGGGGTCTGGGTGCTGACCTGTGGCAGGGCTGGAGCATCCCACTGGCAAGTGCTTTGGGGCAATAGTGCTAGTAGCAGCTCGTCGTGCTGTGGTGAAACCTTTGAAATGCTGTCAGGACAGAATTCCTGGAGAAAAAAAAAAAAACCCAAAAGATAAGCCAAGTCTACTGAGTGTATGGATTTCCATAGTTGGGGGATGCCAGTTCACAACTGCTAATTCATTGGCCGTATCTGTCAGGCAGGAAACAAATTTTAGTCTTTTGTAAAAATAAAGAGGCTGTGGAGCTGGGGAGGGTGAGTTTGCACACTGTGATGCACTGGTTTAGGTGTGCTAAGAAGCAAAATATGGTATACATGGATATCTACGTGCATATGTGTATATATGCATGTATGCATACATATATACCCAAATTCCTGCCTTAGATGGATCTAGGGAACATCTTGGGGTATTGAAGTAAGCGTACCTCCAAGGTGACCTGATAACAAACCGCTCGCCCTTCCTTGATGTAAACCACACAGATTCCCCTTCTGAAAACTGGGCATCCAGGAGCTGGATCTCCACAAAAGCCACGGGAGATTTTCTCTGGGAAACAGTCACAGGACTGATTTCAGTACGATCCTGGCACAGACACAGATAGGGAGTACAAAGAATAAAGGCTACTTAAGAGACATGAGGTGGCTTGGGGTGATCTGGTCTCATTGCCTTTTTTTTTTTTCCTCCTCCCCCCCCCCCCCCCCCCCATTTTTTCTACCAGCTTGTGAACACATTCTTTAGTTTCCTGAGGCGTAAAACAGATTTCTTCACCGGTGGAGAAGATGGAGTAGCAGAGAAGGTAAAGAAAAAAAAAAATAATTCTCAAGCTTTTATGTCTTTTAAGTTACATGCCACCCATATCTGTGCCATGCTAAGACCTCCCTGCCTGAACAACTCGAAGCATTATGGTGCACTTGGGGACTAGCAGCCCATGATGCTGATGAAATATATCACTTGAGCAAGGTAATAACGAGCTGCCCCTATCTCAGGTGAGGCACACACAATTGCTTGTTCGAATGGGACCGATGGTGCAGGGTTTTTTTGCCACGCTCTGGCCAAAGGCTTGTTTGGAAAGCAAATCTGGCAGACACAGTGACTTAACGGTGACAGACACCGCAGTGTTGATAACCCCAGGTTACCTTGTTTGTTCATCTCAGAAAAAGCGCAAAGTCCACAGCTCTGCATATGCAGCTGCACCTTTGTCTTGGGGTTACGGTTACCTGTACGGAGCGAGTGTGCTGGGAAGGCAGCCTGAGCATCTCCTATCCAGCAGGTATTTCTCACCCAGCTGGAGAGCTGTGAAACTAAGTTGTTTCACTGTTGGGAAATAAGAACCAGAGCATTCAAACACAAACTGGCCAGACTTTCTGAAGATTTCTTGCTTGTGCTTACCAATATAGCAGCTATTCCCCTTCCTGGATACTGGAACTCCACCAGCAAAGCAGGCACTGCTGCTGAGTTTACTGTTTTAGGGCAGATGTTAATTGCTAACACAGTGTGTAATGTACTCTGTCTAGTCTCTAAAGCGGTAAAACTAAGGCAGGTAAGGGATGGGAAAGTGGATGGTTTCAAGGTAAGAAAGATGAAGCCTACTGCTGCTTTTCTTAGACTAGAGAGCAAATCACCCCAAATTCCTGGGGACTGTGTGCTCTCAGGGAGTGAAACCCTCAGTAGCATTTCAGAGATGAGCACTGGCTGGTGCTTTTGGAGGTCCTGGCTACTCCTGGAGATTCCATATCAAGTCCCTGTCTGTGCCTGTAAAAGAAAAGTGTTTGTGTCCTTGGGTGGTATCTGTTAAAATGCTTTATGGTCTTCTGAAAAGGTGTTCAATACAGAATCTCTTGACACCATAGTAACCACAACAAAAATTGAAGAAGTTGCTTCCCCAGTCCTGCTCGCCCTTTGGCATCAAAGAGAAGGAGAGGGTGGGAAAGTCCTTGTCTTTTATGGGGTGGCATTTGAGAAGCCCTTGTGGTGTAGAGTGAGGGGAGTGTGGTGGTATGTTGAGAGAAGTGTGGTACGTGCACACTGACAAGCTCGGGCAATGTAAATAGTTTGCTCACAGTGGATCATCGTGCAGTTAGGAACAGACACTGGGAGATGCACGTCTTGAATTCTGTATCCTAGGAGACACTGGACTTGCGCTGTGTAAATAAATCTTGCTTTCCCCTTTAAAACAAAGCAGAAATACTTGGTGGTTGGTTACAAAACCGCAAGGCCTGGATGCTTTGAGTTGCTCTGGAAAGGTGCTGATTCCCCCAGGAAGTTTCTGGGATACATATAAACCAGTACCTGAAACCCTGTCCACTCCGATTCCTTTTCTCAGGTTCTGTCTATATTGTTTTCTGGAGCAGACTTCAGTTCTCATACGTGCTGCTTTGCACAGTGCCGCTGGTGTTATCGACCACGGGACAACTGCTCTGGCTTCCTGCCTGTGTACTCAGCTTTCCCTCTGAGCAACATGGCCGTTTGCATCAGAGACCTTGATTTTGCTTTTCATAGTCACAGCAACATGAGAATTCGAAGCAAAGATTTATGTAGGAACCTGCCCCTAGGTGTATAACACCGAGCTTTTCAGATGTTTCTCCTCTAAATCATGACACTGAATCTCCGTCTAGTGCCCGGTGAAAAGCCCATTTGTGGGAAAGGTCAGAAATAGGTAAAAACCCCTTGGATCCAGTGTGTCTGTTCCTCTAGCTGTCCTAGATGTACAGAGTAGCTATCAAATGGCTGGGTTAGGCATCTGCTTGTCCTGCTGGAATTGCACAAAAGCCAAAAGAAATGGAGAAATTTTGTTTCTCTGTTATCTCCATGGAAATACACTCCCTGTGTAAGCAAGAACTAGGAAGGGGTACATTTAAATATTTTGAGTTTTTCCCTACTCTGGATTTTCAGTCAAGACTAGAGTGAAAATGAAGGCAAGAGTCACAACATCTATACGACTAACAAATGTTCTCATGCTCCTCAGTAGGCAGTGAATTGGCTTCATTTGGGTTTGAAAAAGTGGTGATTTTTTAAAACCCTTTGATATGTGTTCCTGTCTTTCAGCTGATCACAGATACCTTCAACCATCACAACAAACTAGCTCAGAAGGAACGGAAAGAGAAAAAGGCTCGTCAAGAGGCAGAGCGGCGTGAAAAGGCAGAGAGAGCTGCGAAACTTGCTAAAGAAAAGCAAGAAGCAAACGAGCCAAGGATTAAGGAACTTACAGATGAGGAAGCAGAAAGGCTGCAGCTGGAAATCGACCAGGTGAGAGTGGTGTCTGGTGCCTGCAGGTACCATCCAGGTCATCTCCTCTGCTGGTCTGCGTTTGGCTCAGGTAGCAGTGAGTGGTTAAAGTGGCTCAAGGCTTGTTCCTTTGCAGTGTCTGGACTACCAGACTGGTGTGCTTTGAAATTAAATTAGCCTAGGCCAAAGCATTGCATTTTCATGTGGATTCTCCCATAACTCACTTTGCCTTTCTGCCTTCAGCAAGCTCTCTGATTGTAGCGACACCCTCTGCTACAGTCCTCAAGGTGTGAGGACCAAGGGGTTCTTCCCCTTGGCAATATCGCTTTCCCCTAACGCTGTTTGAAGGGCTGAAAATTCCCTATCAGTCTTGAGGGTAGTTCCGAGTCCTGCTCTTTAGATTCAGCTGTAGAGGCTGAGGCCACCTAGTGTCAGATCAGCAAGTTGCACAAAGCGCTGACACTTGTCTGAGCATGTTCGTTCTCTTTTTAAACAGAAAAAAGAGGCCCAAGGACAGGTTAACAGTGTCCCGGTGAAACCCTCGGAGGATGATGGTGAATCTTCGGATTCTAACAAACAGGTAAAGCTCATCTAGGGACTTTATTTTAGTCTGAGAGAAATAGGTTTTTGCACAACTATGAGAACCACTGTAAATGAGAGGGAATACGTTGACAATACACACTTAATTCCCAAAGATTTCAATGGAGGTTTTCTTGTGTTTTGTTTTGCTTTCCTTTTTTTTTGTAATTATGTTTTAACACCTATTTAACACCTCTTCATTTTGGGCTAAATTTATGTGAATGTCAAATACGTGCAGCTGACCCGAAATTCTTATAAACTCCAAGTGAACTGTTGTTACAAGAGATATATGGAAACTTGGAAAGCTTCTTTCTTTACACTTTAAATTGGTTGCTTAGGGAACAGATGACGAAGAGGAAGATGAGAAGGATAAAGGAAAACTTAAACCCAACTCTGGCAATGGAGCTGACCTTCCAAATTATAGATGGACACAGACTCTTTCAGAACTGGATGTAAGTATTGCCTCATTACCAGGATCTGAGGAATCTGAGCTAGGGAATAAGTGTGGGTGCTGGTTGGAATGGTGGAGCTGATGCCCTGTATCTCACTTGCCTGTGGAAGGTTGTTAGTTGTACTTAAAGGCAACGTTTCAGTAGCTGTGAGAGAGCTCGATAAGTAAATAAAATGCCCAGAAGCTGTAGTTACCTTTGCCAAACCTTGGTCTTGTTTAAACAAAACATTAAAATCTGCTTCCCTTTTTATGATCCCTTCGAGGTATTGGCCATCCTTATTCTTGTATCCTTTCACCTCCCGCTTGGTCATTTCCCCAAGGAAAATACTGCGTGCTCTGTCTTATTCTGGTGAAACCAAGGCAAAAAGTCTTACAATAGCAGCACAAGAGGGTAAGGAGAGGCTTCACTGCTCAGCTCCTCAAATCTCATCTTTTTCTGGTCCAGCTGGCCATCCCTTTCAAGGTGAACTTCAGGTTGAAGGGGAAGGACGTGGTGGTGGATATTCAGAGACGGCGCCTCAAGGTTGGCCTGAAGGGGCATTCACCTGTCATTGATGGAGAGCTTTTCAATGAAGTGAAGGTGGAGGAGAGCTCCTGGCTGATTGAAGATGGCAAAACAGTCACCGTGCACCTGGAGAAGGTAAAGCAGAATGAATCAGGGAAGATTCAGGCTTGTCTGCCTCTTCCTTGATAAAACAAGAGTCTGTCAAAACCTAGAAAAGCCCTGGGCTTTGTCAGCCGAAACAGGAGAGCCGTGCTATGCTTATCCTTGGTACAGTGTCCGCGATGCTATTGGAAGCAGAGTATTGCAGGTTCCCCCTGTTTTCAGCCTAACTTCGTGCTAATCCGGGATATCCAATTGATTGCTCAGCAGTTCAGGAAAAGCTGGAAGGAAATCAGTCATTTTCAAGTTGTTCCTTAGTGGAATAATGCCGTGTTTTGTTATCTGTTAGTGACATGAAAATCCAGGGACAGACCTTACTGTGTCCCTTCTGGGCCTCTCCTGGTGATTTGTTTGTAATCCCATTTATGTCATGCCAAATGGGACATCTGACATGCTCTTAGATTTCATGGTTGTGGAAATTCAGGCTACCGAAAGTGGCTTGGAATGAAAGTAATACCCTTTATCCGTGTTCAGATTTTACTGATATTTAGAAAACTGTCAAATAAAGTTTAATTCCAGCAGCTTTTTCCTGTGACTGAGACTTAAAATTCCTAGAACAAGCCCAGGAAAAACAATATTTTTTGCCTCTTCATTCCTTCAGATCAACAAGATGGAATGGTGGAACAAACTAGTCTCCACAGACCCAGAAATCAACACCAAGAAAATTAATCCAGAGAACTCAAAGGTAAGAACCCTCCCAGTTTTATTGAATTGAGCTTTCTCATAAATATGCTCACACTCGGCTCATATTCAACTTCTATGTCTTTTTCTTTTTACCAGTGTAAACCTAATACTGGGAGTACTGCTGCGTATGATGCTGTCATATAACATAAATGCCCCCCAAACTTTAAATGAATGAAACTGAGTCTTTAGATTAATGTCTGTATAAGTATTTCTGCAGGTCGTGTGCACAGCATAGCGTAACCTCGGTGTATTAACGTTCTCTGCAAGCAGGGTGTGAGTATGGGTTGAGACAAACTTTTCCAATTATGATAGAAGTCTTTGCTTTTAGTTGTCAGACCTGGACAGCGAGACTCGCAGTATGGTGGAGAAAATGATGTATGATCAACGACAAAAATCCATGGGCCTCCCCACATCTGATGAACAGAAGAAGCAAGACATTTTGAAAAAGTGCGTAGACCTCCTTAATTTGTGGGTATTTGCCCTCTCCCAAGCCCCTCTCTTCCTCTTTGACACAAATACGTGAGCAGAAAACGGGTCGGTCTTCGATCCTACCTCTGTTCACATCTACAGTTACATAGTCATTGCATTGTTGGCCAACCACCAGTGTCTGTAAAAGCGCGTGGGGGTAGAAAGCGTAATGGGAAATTCCGGGAATAGCCTAGCTCTGGAATTGTCTTAATCTGCTGATTTCAAGTCCAGAAAGCATGTTTGGGACTGGAGGTGCCATCTCTACTGAACTTTAACATCACCTTGATTGTTTTCTAATCTCCCTCTACTCAGTAGCCCAGATAATCGCCCCTCCCTACACACCTGCCACCAGACAGCTGTCTCCAAGCCAATAGCACTTTTATGTCTTTATTGCCCTGTTTGGCATAAACGCACCTTGGCAGGGAAATTACTCACGGAGCTCCCAAGGCCGTTTGGGAAGGCGGGGAGGCAATTCTGGGTCACGCAGCTTCTTCAGCAAGTGCAAACCCACATCTTAGCTCAGGATTGGAAGGAGGATTAGTGTAGCAGGGCTCACTCCTTTTCTTCCTTGGCTTATCTGTAGCTGCAGAAGCTTCACTGAGCAGTGCACCAGCTACGGCGTAGGGTGCAACTGTTTTAGAGCAGAGACCAGAGCTCCTTAGTGCCTGTCTGTTGAGTTATTAGAGTGGGAAGTAGCCCGGTAGCCCTCTCCTCCTGGGAAGTCGACATGCAGGATACCTTGTTGGCAAGGTCACTCGTTCGGTGCTCTGGAAGTTGGGCTTGTGCATGGATTGGCTGGTAAAGAACGGATAGCAAGTTTAGACTTTGCTCAGGCCAAAGTAGACTCGGTGACACCCAGGTGGGTCCTAATCTCTGCCAGTGAAGCCCTCCTGGCTGCTAAGCAAGGACACGATTCCCACAGCACGCGTTTCCGTGGAAATGGAAAGTGGAAACGCTGTTGTGGCGTTTCAGGGGAAATCATGAGTTGAGAGCACTGAGGAAAGGAAGAGGCCTGCCCTTCCGTGCACTTTCTGTGTGAGTCCTCTACATGGTTACTTGTATCCCTTGGTGAACCGCAGGGCAGAGGAGGAAGCCAGGAGCTCCTGCATGCACTACTCACTCATAGGCACAGCGTATTGTTCTCGGAACTTTCTGATGTGGCAGCCTGAGTCCAAATAGTCCTATCTGCTGGGATTGCAGTCCGTTTGAAATCAGGTTGCGCCTAGCCTGAAACCAGATTTCTCTGGTCATGTCCTTCATGAATTTTCACTGTCGCAGCACTGGAGATATTCCCCATGTCCCCAGTAATCCTTAAGATCACAAGTTTGAGTTTAAATTGTAATCTGCCTTCACAATCTCCCCTCTGCCCCACAATCAGTGTCGTAGCTGCTACGTGTCTGTCCGAGAAGTAACAGTTAAAGGGTGTGTGTTTGATAATTAATAACTCCCATGTGTCTGGACTTGCTGACCTTGATGGTTGGTAGGATTACCGATGCTACTGACCCGAGGAAAAAGTGTTTGTAGTATGGGGAGTGTGTCCCAAGGACCTCAGAAAAACAGTCCCTGCTGTGGAAGGCGTGGGGAGGAAGCAAACTTGGTGGTGCAGGAAGTAGGGATGCCTTACCACCCCCAAACAGAGCTGTTCTGTGGCTCCTGCTGACTCATACCCGAGCTTTTGTCTTTGTTTTCCTTGCAGGTTCATGGAACAGCATCCAGAAATGGACTTTTCAAAGGCTAAATTCAACTGAGCCCACCCCTTCTCCCCGCCTCTTTCAGTCAGCCTGTCAAATGGGGCAGGATACGCATCGCCGGATATGTAGGGATCCCTTACCTTGGGCAAGTAGCCACTTCCAGCATCCCCACCCGAACTTGCTGTGGAGGCAGCTTCGTGAAGTCATCCTCACTTGTCCTGTGTTGAGCAGAACACAAGGCCACAGAATCGTCCTGCAGCAACTCTAGTCGGAGCTTGGCGACAGCCAAGCGGCAGATAGGAGAGAAGGAGGGGTTAGAACAAAAAGGGTGTTAGGGCTACAAGAGCCAGGCTTGAGAAGTTTTGGGACATATTCTTAACGTACTGCGTAGCTTAATCTCCTGGCCCTTCAGAGCTGCTAATGCTCTCTTTGCTGTTTCAGTTTGGCAGCAGGTACTCCTGAGCTTTTAATCCCTTCCCCTTGGCTCTCCTGTGAAAACAAGGGCCTGTTTATTTTGTGAAATAATTCTCCTTCTGCCTCCTTGGGAAGAGAAAACACCAGTCTAAAAAAAAATAGCTATTGCGGTAGAGACAAACTCTGCTCCTCCTTTCTGCTGCTTCTATTCTTGCCAGAAGTGGAACAGACTGAGCCCTGCAGGGCTCAGGGGATGGCTCCCATCACAGCTGGAGCAGTTGTCCTGCTGTTCTATGGCAAGGGAAGGCTGGAGAGTCTGTGGTTGTGGGCAAGGGAGAGGATGTAGGGGGTCGCTGGGGGTGCTGTTCTTGCAGGGAGTGCGTCTCCTGCCCCTTTTCCAAGAGCCTCTCTCCCTGCTGACTACTGACAGGCGTTGCTGCGTTCTCTCCTGAGCTCCCGCTGACAAGTGGCATTACTCTGCATGTTTGTATCTTTGTTAAAACTGCAGTGTAACATAAAGAAAAAAAAAAAAGTGGCATATTTCCAGGCAGAGTGTGTGATTTCTCCGGCAGAAGGGACCCAGGCTGCCTGCGCAGGCTGGGATGTGAGCTGGGAGAGGGCAGTGCCTGTGAATGAGCGTGCTGGGGGGGGTTCTGCCTGGCTGGGCTGGGGGTGATGCTCTCTGCAGCCGCCTGTAAATGCCTCTCGGGCTCCCTGCGCTGGGCTGATGTGCCTTCCCCGGCCCAGGAGAGGCAATTGGAGCTGCGTGTCTCGCTCAGGAGTGCTGATGAACTCCGTGCCCAGCTTGCACGCTCGGGGATGACCGAGGCTCGTTGCTCTGGGCTCCACTCTCCACGTAGCAGCGCGTGACTGCGCTGAGGAAGCCACCCTTGCCCCAGGTCTGCTTTATGACAAGCTCACGAGGAAAATGTCACGAAAGCCCGGGCTCCTGTCAGTCCTTATCAGGCTATCCCCGATCCCTGCTGCTGTGGTTCTTGCCCCCGCTGCCCCGAAATGTTTCTGCCTCCTACCAGAGGGAGTGGGCATAAATGGCTGAAAAAACCTCCTTGGGCAAAGTCCAGCCTGGCATGTTTGGTTTGTGTGTCTTTTTTTTTTTTTTTTTTTTTTTTTGAGTAGTAGGGCATTGTTTGCCTTTAGTCTCCCAGTTTTACAGGCTCTTGGAGTCAAAAACCAGCACCCACCCAGTTAAGCAGTGACCTTGTGGGCGAGCAAGGACCCAGGTCGGGGCAGCTGCCTCTGCTCTGGATTGCTGGATCCTCCCACTTGCTCATCTTACAGTTCACCCCGCACGCGTTTACCGGGCTCTGCTTTGGCCCTGATAAACCAACAGGATCTCCCATTACTGTAAAAAAAAAAAAAAAAAATTCAGCCCGATTCTGCTGGTTCCCACGGCCCTT
>NW_009647757.1:129122-142322 GCF_000708025.1 Charadrius vociferus | reverse complement strand
CCTCAGCTAGTCCAGAGCTTTGCTGCTGCTCCCTGGGGTTGCCAGAGATTGGGGGAGACGGCCGGGCTCTGCACCTGCAGTGGGATCCGCAGCCGGTGCCAGCCCCTCCTAAGGAGCAAGCACAGGCAGGCACCGGGGCAGCAAATAGGGACCGTGTGTGGTTCATGGCACCACCCCAAACCCATCCTGCAGCATTGTTATTTCCCTGTTACCGCCTCAGCCCTGTAACCAACACCGGAAACCCTGACTCTGACGTGATCACAGACTGGTCAGGGTCGGAAGGGCCCTCTGGAGCTCCCCCATCCCACCCCCCGCCAGAGCAAGGGCACCTCCAGCAGTGGCACAGGACGGTGTCCAGGCGGGTTTGGGATGGCTCCAGAGGGGGAGACTCCCCCACCTCTCTGGGCAGCCTGTGCCACTGCTCTGCCGCCCTCACAGCAGAGAAGGCCCTCCTCAGGTGGAGATGGAACTGCCGATGGTCACCTTTGTGCCCATTCCCTCTTGTCCTGTCACTGGGCACCACTGGACACAGACTGTTCCCATCCCCCCGGCACCCTCCCTTTGGGGATTGATGAGCATTGATAAGATCCCCCTCAGTCATCTTTTCTCCAGACTGAACAGCCCCAAGTCCCTCAGCCTTTCCTCGTAAGAAAGATGCTCCAGTGCCCCCATCATCTCCGTAGCCCTTTGCTGGACCCTCTCCAGCAGTTCCCTGTCCTTCTTGACCCGGGGAGCCCCGAACTGGACACAGTGCTGCAGATGTGGCCTCCCCAGGGCAGAGCAGAGGGGGAGGATGACCTCCTTCCACCTGCTGGCCACACTCTTCTTGATGCCATTGGCCTTCTTGGCCACCAGGGCACATTGCTGGCTCACGGGCATCCTGTTGTCCCCCAGGACTCCCAGGTCCCTTTCCACAGAGCTGCTCTCCAGGAGGTCCCAACCTGTACCAGTACATGGGGTTATCCCTCCCCAGATGCAGGACTCTACACTGGCCCTTGTTGAATTTCATAAGGTTCCTCTCTGCCCAACTCTCCAGCCTGTCCAGGTCATGCTGTAAGGCAGCACAGCCTTCCGGTGTGTCAGCCACTCCTCCCAGTTTGGTGTCATCATCAGACTTGCTGATGGTACACTTTATCTTCATCAGTCCGATCGCTGGCAGCTGGATCTGCCGGCCGTAGGACCAGCGGGTTGCCGTTACACAGCGTTGTGCTGCCTGTTTTAAGTGCAGAGCTCTCACACCATTACCAAAACCAAAATCTCGGTGGCTGTCCCTGTCCTCGGCCCCTGCAGTGTCATGGCTTGTGTGAGCCGGGGCAGTGGTCGGGGTAATCACGACTCTGAAACTCCCGAGTCTTCCAGTTCAGGGTGGCACTAGGCTTAGCGCTGGTTGGCGTCGCTTGCCGGCAGCAGGTTGGGTAGCAGCAGAGAGAAAACAGAGTTAAGACAGAAACGGCAGCGGCAGAGGATGCTGGGGGAGATTTTTTTTGGGGGGGTGAAGGAGTGTCATTTTGCCTTTCACGCAGGTAAAGGGAAAAGGCAAACAGTCCTGGGAGAACGGGGCCATAACTGCAGCTCTGAACCCCACGGCAGGTGAATGCCCGGGGCCGTGTTTGTGAACGGCGGTTGATCCCAGCACTACCCCTGGACTTCAACCCTTCCGGCCAGCGGAACAGAAGGTGTTTCTCCTGACGGCCTTGTCCTCTGCAAACACCCAGCTGCCACTGACTTTCCCCAGGCCAAGGTGAATCAGAAGCACCCTTTTGCTTCCAAAAAGCAGTTTCCCCCGGAATAAACCACACCAGGGCAGGGGCAGCTCCCGTCCGAGCAGCTGCAGAAGTGGCTTAAACTGTGTGAATCCCCCACCTCAGTCTGAGTTACCGGAGACTGCGCATGGTGGCCTTGTCCTTGTGACCACAGCAGGGAAACGTCGGGCACCACGAGGGACATGGGGAACCGAACCCTACCAGTACGTCCCTGTGACTCCCAGCAGATGTTTCCCTGCCCAAGCCCCAGCAGACCGAAGAGGGCTGTTGCTGGAGGGTGGCAAGCAATGAAGGTCCCTTTGTCCTTCCACTCCCGTGTCAAGTCACCTGGAGAAGCCGTTTCGGTGCTGCCACCCGCCGGAGCGTCGGCCAGCGCAGCCCGGAGCTCCTCCACCCACCCGGCCATGGCTCCCTCGCTGCTGGGCCCCTTCTCACGTCCTTTAAAAGCAAAACCTTGAAGGCACACGGGCTCTGCAGAGCTTTCCACATGGTAAAAGTTGCCTCCAGCCTTCCCCCCTCCCCCCCCAGCCAACAGCAGCTCTTGGCTTGGCTTTTGTTAATGAATGTTGCAGCTCAGCCCATTTGGGAAGCGGCCCAGACTGCAGGACGGCTTCGGAAAGAGCAATGAAACAGCAAAACCCTAAAGCGGGAAACGGAGGCACTGGGTATTTAACATCACTTTGACGAGATGCCACAGCTCCTCTGTTAGTGAGGACCAGGCTGTAAGGAATGAGGGTCAGTCCATCCGCTTTCTGACTTCTAAACCCCACTGAAATAAACCATTCAGTTCAGGGAAGATGAGTTTCTTTAACGCTCAGAGCCTCACGCGTCCATTCCCAGCAGAGGTACCGATCTCCCCTTAACCCCAACCCAAGGAACCCCAGGCGGGGGGGTGGCTCGGGCCCTGCGGTACGCCCCGTCCTACTGAGGTCACCCGATTAAAGAGCAGCACTTTTGCAGCAGGGCGAGGAGCCACGCACGGCGGGAGTCCCCGGAGAGTCTCCTGGCAAAACCAAACCCAATAAAATCAAACAGTGTCTTCAAGGAAGAGAAAGGCGCTGAGTCAGGCTCCCAAAGGGAAGCACCCGCGCGAACAGAGCACGTTTACACGCACGTGGCCAGGTAAAGGGCTCTCGTGTTTCTAAGATCTCCACTTGGACAACCAATTCTTTCTGCCAGATCACTCAGCAGGACACTCGACACTAATGCTCAGAGCAAAAACCACTATAGCAACAGCCAAGACAGCTTCATCAGCAGCAAATATGACCTTCAGCAAACAAAAAAAGCCCTGTGGGTTCGTTCCACGCGTGCCTGTGAGCAAGGAAACCCATCATCCATGCAGCAAACTCAAAAGCAGGAGAGTTGCTGAACACAGGACTGACAGCAGAGACAGATCCACTGCGGGATCATAGTTTTAAATGTAAAGTTTTCAAATATTTCCAGGAATTGCAATGATCTTGCAGGAGGAGTTTTGAAGCAGCCAGCTGGCGAGGAAACAGTGCTTTGGAGCAGGGGACAAGCTCCCGTGCTGTGCACACAGCAGACAGAGCTGCACCGAGCAGTGATCGCACCCGAATCCTCCAGAAACAGCCTTTTCTCGGGGTTTCAACGTGCCCAAGAGAAGCAGAATCTGCAATACAGCATGTTACAGCCGCTCGGTCACTCCGGCTGCTTGAACGACTATCGGGGAAAGGCTGACCTCTTCCAGGAAAAGCACTGGAGAAACGTAGAGAGAGGAAGGGCAGGCAGAGCGCAGAAAGATGTGGCCCAGACTTGCAGGGGGAACCAGCAGGGCAGCTGAGGAGCAGGTGGGGACAGTGGAGATGGCAGTGACACAGCCACGTCCCCGCAGAGGCTGCTGGAGGGGGACCAGCACGCTGCTGCCGGCAGCCTTCGCTCCGTTTCCCGGGCTCCCAACCGGCTGGTTCAAGGGCTCCGGACACAAAACCATCTCCTCTGGAGACCCTTCCCAGCAGAGAGAATGGAGCATTTTGCTGTGGACAGCTTTAAAATCCTTCCAGGAAACACATTTCTCACACAACTGCTGTGGACTCTGCCTGCCGACCCGGTTGAACTCCGTTTAGCAAAATCGGGACAGAAGAGGCAGGGGACCACACGCAGAAGGGCTCAAGGCTGGGGTCAGCATTCTGCCTGTCTGCACGGACTAGGCAAGAATCACAAGTCCTTGCCAGACCAAACTTAAGGGAAAAAAAAAAAAAAAAGAGAAAAAAAAAGAGAAAAAAAAAAAAGGCACAGGGGAAACACAAAGCTACCAAGCACTGCATGATGAGAAACATCTAACAAATAAATCTAACATGATGCTGCAATAGACACCTACAGTTATTCTCACAGGATTTGTACTGATGAAGAATTAACACTAATACTATTAACAGTCTTTTTAGAGCTAGCTCGAACTAAAACAGAAGATTTTTCAATAGAAGACTACACTGATGTGGACAGCACATATTTGCCAGAAAAAAGAGAAAAAAAAAAAAGAGAAAAAAAAAAAAGAGAAAAAAAAAAAAGAAGGCGTTAGTGCCAATCATTCACACTGTGCATCAGGGGGGAAAACCCACCCATGACCCCCTCCCTGCCATCCTCTGCCCGGGGTGGGGGGCGAGGGAAGGTCAGGGGCAGGGAATGGAGCTCTGCGGGTTATCGGCTGAGTTTTTGTAGTGAGATTACAAAAGTGCAAAACTGGTCCTTCAAGTCACAGGGGCAGAGACTGCACCAGCCCCCCTCCCCAAGAGGATCCTGTCCCGCCATCGGGGACAGCAGCCGCTTCGGAGTGATTCTTGAATATTTTCTAGCAGCAGCCGTCTACGCTGCAGGGAATGAGTTGGAAATTCTCTCCCCCCAGGGCTCAGTTTTTTCAGAGCTCAGTTCCAGCATCACCCCTCCAGGGAGGTTCAGGTTTCCCTGCATGCAGACAGGCACTTCCTCAGAGGCTCCTTTATTTGCACCCAGCTTCCCCCACGCCCCACGCACCAGCCCGGCATTCAGCCCACTGAACAATCCGCCCCCGGGCACGGGGCAAGCGCTGCCAAATAGCCAAAAATATCCCTGGGAAAGCAGGGATCAGCAACCCCCACCTCGCCTGGCCCAGCCTCCCTCCGCTGAGGGATGCTCTCCCCAAACGGATGCAAGCGGGAAGGTAAAAGACACGGCACAGGTAAAGAGCACATCTTTTGCTTTATAAAAAAAAAAAGACCGAATCAGACATTGAAGGCCAAGGAGTGCAAAAGAATCCCATAAGACACCACAGGTGCACCAGCTTAAGGGACCATCGAGTTGACGGTCTTCCTCTTAGTGAGTTTTTGGGGTTTTTTTTTGGTTTTTTTTTGCCAGCTTAATCCATACACATTCATTCTTCGTCCACAAACTAAACATTAAAAAAAAAAAAAAGTCCTATTGCATCTGTAATAGCGATCGGCAGCTCTTTCGCCCCTCGTCTCCAAAGCTCCAGTGCGCAGACCACAGAGCAACGTGTCAGCGTGACCCATGCTGACGCCTCAGTGCACAGGTTTAAGTAAACTTGTCCAAATACGTATGTACAAATCCATTCAGAAGCAGGAAGCCAAACGGGTCCATCAGTACAGGCGGCATTCAGAAGGAGGTGAACCAAACACAGCTCCTCTGGGAGTCCCGGGCTGGCCCTGCTTCAAGTCTCTTCTTTGCATAAATGGGATTTTTCACAAACCGACAGCTTTAAAAACAAAGCGAGGAGGGGAAGCCAAATCCAAGTCTCAGTCTCTCCCCTTTATTTTCCAAATCGCTCTCTGTCAGCGTCTCAAGGTGTGGTCTCAGTAATGTCCGTGATTTATGAAAGCATGCTCTGAAATGCAAGCGGTTTACAAAACCAGGCTCTAACAGGGGCTTGAACTGTACATTTCAAAGGGCTTTGGCTGGTTAAGTAAGCCCGACTGCTCATGTGAGGAATTAAATCCTTTCCCCCCTACCCAACCTTTTGAAGAGTAATCACGGGCTATGAAATAAAGGCACATTTTCAGTTCAATTAAGGCACATTTCAGTCCAATTAAGGCACAAACCCATGGTCCACACCAAGGCACGGGGCCTATTTTGGCTTCCCTCTCCCCCAAAAAGCAGTGGGCGTGTTTATTCTACGGCTGGTAAATCCAACTAAGCATTTTCTATTCATGTCCAAGGGCACCTGAATGTATAAACAAGTCCCATGGCTTCACGTGTTTACTTTATGATAAACAACCAAGTGGCAACACCAGTAAGATACAGCTTCCTCCTGCTGCAATGCTGCAGCCCTCAAGGTCGCCTGGCGCCGTGCCCTCGGGGTAGCGACACCGCGTCTCCCGCTTCCACGACTGGCTGGTAGAGAGGAGCAAAGGGAAGGAGAAGGCGGCGCTGCGTGCCCGCAGGGGAAAGGCAGGACCGAGCAGACCCTCTGCAGACGCTCTGGGGGGAGGCTTTCCTTTCAGTGCAAGGCACTTTTAAGGGAGTTTCTAGAAGAATGGTGAACCAGCTCCATTTTTAATTGCAAAAACCTAAAAATGAACTGACTATTTCCTTCACCTGGCATAACCCGAGTTCAAGGCTCGCCCTGGCAGTCAGCGTGACCGGCGTCGAGTGCAATCGGTTACACCTCACGCCCGCAGTTCACATCAGACTGGCAGTGACTGCAAAGCTGCTCCCCACGGTCTGCTCGGGAGATGCGAGTGGCGCAGCTGTCCAGACATCCCACCCCTCTGCAATTAGCACTATCTCGGAGACACGCCAAGAGGCCAAAGCTTAAACGAACCGCATTACCTGAACCTTCTCCTTACAACGCAGCAGGAGAGGACACCGCTAAGGGGCAGCAGGAAGGCGGCAGCTCTGGCTACTGCAAACACCATGGATAGAGGACTTCTGGTTTTGGGACCAACCCCGCCACTCGAAAAAGAGATTTGGGTCCCTAGGGAGCAGGTGCTTGGCCTTCACCTCAGCATCGGCACAAACACAGAGACACCATCCAGTTATTCCCTACCCAAGTTAACTTATGCAATGCCAGAAAGCAACAAATGTACAACAGATCCTCAAAACAGGGAAAGGGAAAGGGAAAGGGCCACCGAGGTTGAAGCTACATGTGAACTGTGGAAATCATAGAGGCACAAGGTGTCTGATACTTCCTTGTCCATCTTCTCCTCCCTGGGCACACATTACACCTCCCAAGTTCATCAGCTCCACAGTTCACTTCCTTGATGTTCTATATTGTCCAAAAAAAAAAAAAAAAAAAAAAATTCCAGTGAAATTCAGACAGCAGGAGAAATTTGGCTTCAACAAAGGATGAGGGCAGACTGGGGGGGAAAAAAAAAAAAACAACAATGTGGCATGGCACACTCCATATTGAAAGAGGAGAAATGTGATTGCAGCAAAGCCTCGAAACGCCTGCCTGCTGCTGGGGTCCTGTTCCTTAACAATACACCTGAAGCAGAGGTGCCCCAGATGAGTCAGTCTCTGTGTCTTGAAAAGAGGAATCTCTGCTTGTTGGAGAGCCTTGGAGAGGAAAGAGAAGAGATGGTGACATTAGACAAGGTGAACTATAGCAGCCGAGTGCCTGGCAGTTAGGCAAGCAGCTGCCACAAAAGGCTTTGTGTATCATGAGGGAGGAGAAAGCCACACAAAGCCCACAGGCAGGGAACAACCCTGCCTGTATTGTAACCATCTTCTAGGACAGATCTGTTATTACGCAGGAGAAAACTTGTCTTTTAGCCCTGGGCTGCTCTTTGGAGCGGAGCATGCACGCCGCGAGGATCGGAGCTCAGGGGACAGCCCGTCACTCTGCCCTGCTTCCCTTTTGCACAGTTCCTTTTGTTCCCAGTGTAACCCAGCTGTGACCTCAGCTGGTCACACCCCAAATACAGCCCCAAACTTTGTCAGGATACCCAGAGACTGAAAGCTCTCAGGCCAAGTACTGTGCGTGGATAGAGAACACTCCAAACTTGGGTTTCATCCTTTTTCAGAAGCACCCACCAACCCAGAGAGTCTTCTGAGCTCCCTTCACTCCCAAAGCTTGAGAGAACTATACCCCTTACAGTAACCTAAGAGGCAGGTGTCAGCTCAGCCTTTGCGTACGGTGAAAACTGAAGATATACGTAATATGGGAAGTTCAGAGCATTCCCCTCACTCCTGCGACGCTGCTGCAGCTAAGAGCCCTGGCCAGGTACGTTACCTGCGCTGCTGTGCCGCCTCATATTCCTGGCTATCACATCTGCTGGTGTTTCTTCCGATATTTGCACGGCCAAATCTGGAACAAAAACCAAGAGGGCCTGAGACAGGAAAGGATGGGCAGCTATGACTCAAGAATAAAGATCCCTGTCAGGGAACGAACAGGGCTCTCCTTCAGAAGGCACCACCCTCAGGTAACAGGAGAGGTAGAGTCTGATTATTCAGATTGCTTCCACCATTGTTTTGGTAATCTGAGCTTTATTAGTCCCTAAATACCAGGAAGCAACAGCAGCTTTACTGCTAAACTGGAAAGCACAACAGCCACCCGGTTTGCTCCATGGATTTCTCCTTGCCCCGCGTACTCAGCTTTTCAAGGTCTTTCAACAACAAACTCTCTTAGAGCCTGTTCTGGAGGTCAGTCACTTCAGGCTGCTTCAGACAAGGAGGAAAGTATCCCCGAAACAGCCATGAGGCGCTTACGCTGGGGCAGCAGCCCTTCCCTCCTCTTTGCAGGGATATTTACTGGCTGCTCCTCACCCCACTGTGCAGAGGAAGTCTCAGCTCCAAGGAGGCACTCTGTCACGGGAGTCTAAGGGTGGCATTAGCAAAGAGCGCTGGTAGAACACAGGGGAGAGAGCCAGCTTACTAACTGGACATCTTCTGGCACAAGCCAGCTCGTCTGGTCATACCAGTTAAGTTTGACTCACGGTCTTTCCGCCTAGCTTAGAGGTGCGGAGGAAAGCCAGAATCATTGCAGTAGCAGCAGAATGAGCCCTTATATTGCTCAGCACAAACTTCACTGACAGTGAAAGATTCTTATCAAGAAAGCCACAACGCAGTGACGGGTGAGCAGCAGAGGTCTCCATAAGGATCTCCACTCACACATCCCAGAGAAATAAGCCCAGCCTGAAGACAGACATCAGCTTTCAACCCTGCTCCACTGCCACATGGAGCAAGGCTTTATCCGAGCACAGGCTTTGATAAAATAACCCTCTCGTATTGAAGCGGTAACACCAAGGAACCTGCACATACCGTCTTGGCTGGTGACCATGGACTCTAGCATGGTTTCATTACCGCTGTCTGGTGCGTTGCCTCTGCTGGACTTCTCCTCGTGGCTCTGGCTGGCTGGGATAGAAATATGGGGCCGGACCCTGCTTTTCCGGGTGCTGATGCGTATGATGCCTCGGACCAGCCTGCATTCAGCATCCTGCTCGTCCAGGTTGTAGTCCTGAGTTATGCTATTGATGAGGTCCGAGATCTTGTTGGTCTTCTCCAGGAAGACCGTGTCTGATGTGCACTTAGCCAGCTCATCGATCTGGTGGACGCTGAAGAGCTCCGTCAGTTTCTTGAAGATCAGGACGTCGATCTCCCTGCTGGACATGGAGCCGTTCAGCTCACTGATGTCCAGGTCAGACTCATGGAAGGAATAATACTCCTCCGAACTCCGGTGGCTGCTGGGGAGCGGTGGCTTTTCTATGCTGTTCCTGAAGGGCTTCTCTGGCAGCAGCTCTTTGCAGCATGAATCCGATTCCAGGTGGCTGAAACTACTACCCATGCTGGACTTTTTGATCTGGTTCCCATTCTTCTCAGTGGGAGAGACGTTGGCGGGGCTGTTTGGCAGTCGCCCATTATAATCTCCGTTCTTTCCGTCATCAGTGGAGGTCTCAGCGGGCCCCGCATAGGGGATACAGACACTGCAGTCCTGAAAGCAGCCCCCACAGGTCACTATACAACAGAAAACAGCCTTGTATGTGTTCCAGGCCTGAGACAGAGAGGAACAGCAGAAGCTCTGGTTTGGGGGAGCCTCTGCTGTACCAGAAATAAAGGTAATTGTTTCTGCCTCTCTCCCGTTAGAGTCTTTGAGGTCAGCTTTGCGACCTTTCCTATCCCGCATCTGCTGGGCTCTGGTGCGGCTCTGTTTGATTTCAGGCGTAGAGCCGCTGAACACCTCCAAACTGACATCCGTCTCCTTGGATGGTCTGGTCCGCAGGGGCACAGCCTCCTGGTAGGACTGGTTCAGCTGGCGGTGGCTGTTCAGGTCGTGGGGGAGTCCTGTTTTCCGGCCCAGCATGGCTCACCGCTCAGGCACCTGGAGAACAAGAAGGTCTCAGGTCAAGCATTCGTCATCAGTCTCACCTGAGCGAGCTGTTGATCAACAGAGAAGGACCTAATGTTCAAATTCAGTGATTCTCAAATTCAACATTTCAATTATTTACAGAAATATTTTGCATTGGGACTCACGCTGTTCTCACTTGTCACATAGAGAGGGAATCCAGCGTTTCAGGGTTCTCCGACTACTCTAGTTCTGCTGCTTCCTTTCGGTAGATGCTTGAATCAGAAGGTAGATGTTTTAAAAGGACTATTTTTAAGACATCAAAATCCCTGTAACCTTCAGAATAGGTTTCCTCAACGTAGCTGGAAGAAGAGTCAGGCTCCAGAGCCGCTGCTCCAGAGCAATAAATGAGCAGCACAGCCGTAGGTGGAGCCAGCTGACAGGCTCCAAGGGGAAAGTATCTTCTTTTAAACAACTTCCCCTTTGTTTTGCATTCCTTCAGATTAAGCTGGGCCCTGACAGCACTTACCCGTTTCAAAACACACTGTGCCAAGGAGGAGATGACAAGCAATCAATCATTATGCAAGCTGCCAATTCAGACTCCAGATTATTCAATGTTATTTAAATTTAGAGGATTTAGCAATGACAGCGTTACTAACACTGATGATTTTTGCTAGTCATGCTAAGACTGTGTTATGCTAAAGACTTCCCTATGAAAACTGATGTCTTCATCTGGATTAAAGAAAAGACCTTGTCAACAAGTCAGTCTCAAATCATGCCTCATGGGAGCAAAACCTTTACAAAGCCCTACTACAGAAACCCTACAGCAGACTATCTGCTCGACTGTTTTTCTCATTGCCACTGTACTAACACAACTGCCCCAGGTCTGCACGCAGGAGTAAACTGTTTTTCCAGGGTACTATGTCACACTTTATCTCCACAGATCCCACACGCAGAGTTTGGCACATCAAATCTCCCTATTATGAGGAAAGCTTGGCACCGGGCGATGGCGAGGAACGTCAGGACAAGGCTGTCACTCTCCACTTCTATTGCTGCCGCTTTTATCCCAGACTATGGCGGGCCCCTAAATTGTCCATGGTTTCTAAGCTTCTTGGCTAACACTGCTTTCACCCCCAAGAGATCCTTTTAAATACTAATTAAGCTAATTAATAAGCAGTGAAAGCCCAGCCATAGCTTAAGTGTTTTTGGACTGTGCCTGCTGCTCTACTATATACTTTCTATAGGGCACCTCAAGCATGTATAAATAAATCTGTCCCACCTTGTAAGAACATTTTTCCTTTTTTTTTTTTTTTTTTTAAAAAAAACAAACAGTAACATTGCCCCCACAAAGAAACAGGCACAGACTGAAAACCCGGCAGTTACAGCACACCACTGCTTTCCAGGAATATTTTGGCTCCATTAGCTTATAAAGATCCGTAAGTAGCGCATGTCCCAGGAGCTCCCTCTGCACATTCCTGGACAATAGCCCCAGACGGTCCAATTTCAGTGCTGAGCAGGCAGAGCTCCCTAGACTCAGCATCAGTGGAGAGTTGATTGCTTTCACTTCAGAACAACAGGGGTTTTTTTCCTCAGCTTCATCATTTTAGTAATGCAGGTCAAAATATAAAAACAAACCAAAACCATTTGAGCTGTGTAAGCACAGAACTGCTTACTGGGGTGTTTCTTTTAACACTGAGGCCTCATCAAGAGATCTAATGTATGCATTGCACAGTAACTATCGTTTATATAACAATATATAATATTCTGAAATTTCAAGGCATCTTTGACATAGGGAAGAGCATCATCTCAGCTCTACAGAAAAAGTCTTGCAGGCTCAGAGATTAAACCACTTGCCCGACAGTGCACAAACCCCCAGCTGCATCAGGTGTCAGAGACACCTCTGACCCCGAACACTGAGCTCGCCTCCTCCCCATCATGGCTTGCATTTCTGCAACCACAGGATCACACGCCTGAAGAGTTCCTTGGGAACGCATACAAGACACAGCTCCTCGATCCAGCCGCTTCTCTGGCATAAGCGATGGACTAGACTGAAACCCGCAGCCAGCTGCTCAACACAGCTGTAAACAAAAACTTGGAGTAAAATCCACAGCCGAGTTCATACTCACAAGATCGTTGGGAGCTTTCTCTGTTCTCACGCAGGCACCGTGTGTGAATAGAGAAGATCCTTCTAAAAAACTTCAACATCTGCTTCAGAAGAGCGAGGAAGGATTCACAAAGAGTTTGCGTGTCTAAGAGTTAGCCGGGGTCCAAGATCTTCATTGTTCAGAAGACAGGATTTCCTTTGAAAGTTTTAAAAAAGTTAAATTCAGTTGTGAATCTACTTAATAAAGTCACATTCGTCTGCCAAAGACCACATTGCCACTGCTGTTAGAAGCTAGGGAAGTCAAAGCATTAAATTAAAAAGGGGCAAGAGGACCTAAATTCAGGATACAAGATTTACACATAGATACAACTTCTAAATATATAGGAGCATCAGTAGCTGTTAAGTTTTCTAAGCTGCCTTGCCAGGAGCTGAAAGCTGCCCTGTAAAGCTCTGGACTCCTCACTATCCTGCTTGCACCAGGCAGCGATAGAGACCCAGGCCCAGAGTAACAGGGAAGCAGTGTCTTCTCCGTGCTGCTCTATCCTCCCTCTCACCTACCTGGGATATCAACAACCCAGACAGGGAACTGCCTCTCGCCAAAACACTTCCCTGTGCCCCCGGCCCAAAACCCCCCCTTGTTTCAGCTGACAACCAGGACTCGACCGCGGTGCAAGCAAACAAAATTTGGCCCTTCCTTCTCCCAGACGAAGCGCTGGAAGGGGGGAGACCCCCCTGGGCACCAAGCAGCGGCCCCTCTGCCTACTCACAGCTCTCGGACATCCTCCGGACGGTGGATTTTTGGGAGAAGAGAAACCAAGAGCAGAGAACTGCTGGTTTCCAGCAGAGTCACTGACCCGGCCTGGCAGGGCCTGCCCTTGCCCTGTGCTCCCCCCTTAGTTTTTCAGCCCTTGAAAGCCAACCCGACCCCAGCACTGCCGGGGAGACCCGACCTCCCCGACGCCCCGGGAGAGCTCCTACCGACACCAGCCCCCCAGGGCGAGGGGAGCGAAGGTCCCAGAGCAGCGGGAAGGGAGAGAGCTGAAGGGGGGACAAGGACAGCGCGGGGACAGCCGGTGGCGGGGAGGGAGGCCTGTCCCCAGCCC
>NW_009647757.1:126388-128694 GCF_000708025.1 Charadrius vociferus | reverse complement strand
GTCACGGCCACGGCCGCCCTGCCCGGGCCCGCCCGCCCCGGCCCCACCGGGCCCCGGCCGCACCGAGCCCTGTCCCCACGGGTAACTGTCCCCACCGAGCCTTGTCCCCACGGACGTCTGTCCCCGCGGGTCCCTGTCCCCGAGGACTCTGCCTCGAAGCATCCCTCTGCCCGAGGATCCTCATCCCCAAGGGTCTGTGTCCCAAACTATCCCAGTCTCCGAGGGCCCCCGTCCCCAAGGTTCCCTGTCGCTGAGGATCGCCTTCCCCGAGGACCCCTGTCCCCAGGGTCCCCACCCTTAAGGTCTCCATCCGCAAGGCTCTCACTCCCCAAGGATCGCAGTCCCAAAGGATCCCTATCCCAATGGATCCTCATCCCCATGCATCCTGTCCCAAAGAACCCTCGTCCCTGAGGATCCTGTCAGATCCCCATCTCCCTGAGGACCCTCATCCCCTGTGTCCCAAACTATCCCCAGCTCCGAGGGCCCCCGTCCCCAAGGTTCCCTGTCGCTGAGGATCGCCTTCCCCAAGGACCCCTGTCCCCAGGGTCCCCACCCTTGAGGTCTCCATCCGCAAGGCTCTCACTCCCCAAGGATCCCTGTCCCGAAGAATCCCTATCCCAATGGATCCTCATCCCCATGCATCCTGTCCCAAAGAACCCTCGTCCCTGAGGATCCTGTTTTTTTCAAGGAACTAAACTACTTTAACAAGATATTGAAGGAACTACACTACTTTAATGAGATGTTCCAGCTGAACATGAGCCAGCAGTGTGCCCAGGTGGCCAAGAAGGCCAACAGCATCCTGGCCTGTATCAGGAATAGTGTAGCCAGTAGGACCAGGGAGGTGATTTTACCCCTGTACTTGGAACTGGTGAGGCTGCATCTTGAGTACTGTGTTCAGTTTTGGGCCCCTCACCACAAGAAGGACATTGAGGCGCTGGAGCGTGTCCAACAAAGGGCAACGGAGCTGGTGAGGGGTCTGGAGCACACGTCTTATGAGGAGCGGCTGAGGGACCTGGGGGTGTTCAGCCTGGAGAAGAGGAGGCTGAGGGGAGACCTTCTCACTCTCTACAGCGCCCTGAAAGGAGATTGCAGAGGGGTGGGAGTTGACCTGTTCTGTTAAGTAATAGGTGATAGAACAAGAGGAAATGGCTTCAGGTTGCGCCAAGGGAAGTTTAGATTGAATATTAGGAAGAATTTCTTCACTGAAAGGGTCATCAGGCATTGGAAGGCGTTACCCAGGGCAGTGGTGGAGTCCCCATCCCTGGAGGGATTTAAAGGTCGTGTAGATATAGTGCTCAGGGACATGGTTTAGTGGTGGGTTGTCAGTGTTAGGTTGATGGTTGGACTAGATGATCTTACAGGTCTTTTCCAATCTAGGAGATTCTGTGATTCTGTCCCAAAGGATCCCTGTCTTCAAGGATCCCCATTCCTAAGGATCCCCCTCTCTGAAGATCCCTGCCGCTGAGGATCCCTGCCCCAAACAATCCCCACCTCCCAAGATCCCTGTCCCCAAGGATCCCCGTCCCTGTGGATTCAGGTCACTGCGCATCCCTGCCCCAACAGATCCCTGTCCTCAGGGGTCCCCATCCCAAGGATCCCCGGATCTTCCCTGCTCTGTTCCTTGACATTTTAACTCCCCTGCAGGCAAAATTGCCGCCGAGGGGCGTAAAGTGGCAGGTGTGGGGCAGCCATGTGTGTCCCCTGGGGTCCCAAGGGACCTGCATCCCGGGGAAAGCATCTTGCCTGTGCCTCCCTGGGTGCTGCCTGCAGTTTTGGGTGCCTCACGCTACAGTCAGGAGCCCATCCAGCCCAGGATGAACCTCCACCCAGGCCATACTTGGCCCAAGAACCTTGACACCCTCAAAGCCTTTGGCCGCCCATCCTGTCCCCCCAGCCCCGCTCTCCCACCCAGCCGCAGCCGCGAAGGGACCTGCGCCCTTCATGGGGGGCGATTTCACCTTCTCTGCTCGGCACCCTGCAAAGCAACAGCGTTCTCCATCCCTTCTCCTGCTGGGAGTAGTCATTTCTGCCCAAGTGCCCCTGGGCACAGCGGTGGCATAGGGGTATGTGTGCTGTGGGGATGCCCAGTGCTCCCCGGGCACCGGGGCTGCCGGGCTCAGCCCGTCCGGTTTGCTGCCACTCGGTAACTCAGTGGTTCTCTCCAAAGAGCTGGTGATTCACTCTCGGGGTCGGATCCTTCCCTGAAGGTTTGGAGGAAAGGAAGGAAACCGGTGGGGAAAGCGGGCAGCGGGGCAGGCAGGGAAGGAGCCCGGCAGAACGGCAGGCAAGCGCGGCGGGGGGGCGCC
>NW_009647757.1:123336-126362 GCF_000708025.1 Charadrius vociferus | reverse complement strand
GCCAGTTTCCCAGAGGAAAGAGGAGAGAGAGAAATCAATTTAAAGGATGGTGCCAGTGCCAAGAAGCTCATTCCTTCTCTAAAGGGCACAAAGACTGCATTTATTTATTTAAGCCTCTGGCATAGGAACACTGTACTTAATTCCAGCTGGTGTCATGTCCCTGGCCGGGCTTTCATTTGTGTGTAACTCAAAGCACTGCTTGCAAATGCATCGGCTCCTCTTCTGCCAGGTACCTTGAGAACACATCCCGGGCACGAAACCTCTCCCGGCACTGCCCCATCAACCCTGGCACCACGAGGACTAGCCAGGGCTGCGGTCCCAAACCACTGCTGCCAGCATTGCTGGGTCCAGGACAGCGGGGCAGGGAGCTGGGATGACCCGGGAGTCCTGGGGCTGGAACCTGAAATCCTGATGCAGGATTCCTTCCCTTAAACTGGGCCAGGATGAAAGAGCAGCGCCTGGGTCCCCAGCCTGCCTCGGTAACTGGGACACCTGGGGAAAAACCTGCGGAGAGACTGGGAGAGATGGCACGAACATTAATTATTTACTGCCTATAATAAGGCATCGCTTTTTTGGAGCACATCCCAACGCGGGGCTTTAAAGAGGCTGGAGATAAGAGGCCAGCGCATGTCCTCCTGCAGGGCTGCCCTACCCCAGGGCAGAGTGTGGCTAATGTGGGGCTGGCTGCCTGCGTCCCTGGGGAAATACTGGGGGATACTGGGCTGGCTGCGGGATGCAGCGCGGTGACCTGTCCCGGCAGTCGGTGCCTCCACGCGCAGCCGTGGAGGGTCGTGGATGGGGAAGGGAGAACAATGCTCTCAACCGGGCTTGTCCATCAAAGAGGTTTATTCTGAGCGCTGCTAATTTCAGACTCCTCTGCTAAATCATTAATAGCTCCTCAGCCCAGGCAGCGATCCCGCAGCAGCGCGGGAGGGTTTCTGGGACTCAGGCAGTGACTTACCCTGAGGGGCAGCTCTTGTATTTTTCTATTATTTGCCTTTACCACCTTGTGTCTGCTCATCTACTGGGATGTGCTATGGCCGGCTGGGACAGCCTGGGGACACAGCTGTGGCCGGGGGCTCAGCGACACCTTCAGCCTCACTGGCCAATGTCCACAGCCCATCTGGCCCCTTCTTATTTCTTCACTTCTTATCCAGGCACAGCTGCTCCCCGTTTCCATTTCCTTTTCTCACTCTGGACCAGGGACTGGAGCTGAGAAGGTGATGAGCAGCGCAGACCTGGGGGGTGACCCAAAAGAGCATTTATTTTATAAGCAGGTGACTGATGAAGGTGGCACCTCCAGAGGTCCCTCCAACCTCAGCGATTCTGAGGTTTCACTTTGGGCGAAGCTCACTGGAAGACAGACCCTGGCCCTTTTCCCCCCTTTGGGAGTGCCCTTCGGGGTCCAGGTTCCACCGAAGCAGAGCAAAAAATCAGAGAAGAGGATGTTCTGTTTAATACCTGCCTGTCCCCACAGTTTCTTTGGGTTGGAGGCAGAGGGAGCAAGAGCAGAGCTTTGACCCTGAACCTACGATGGAGCAGTACCCCTCAAATCCCCAAACCCCATTTTACAGCAGCATTTGCATCAGATACACAAAAATGGCTCGACCTGGACTTCAGCTTTCCTACAGCCTGAAACGCAGCCTGCAGAGCTTAAATAAACGTCGTGGCCGTGTCTCTGACACTGGGCAGCAGAGATGCAGCGGGAGCCGGTGGATGGGCAGGGAAGGGACGAGCAGGCAGCGGGGGCCGGGAGCGGGGACGCAGCAGCCTCTGACGCTGCTCCGGTGGCTGGCAGGCGGGGTCTGGCAAGAGCAGGGATGAGACGCAAAACACAAGGGGTGGTTGTTTTTTTTCTTTTTTTCCCCTCTAAGGTAAGGAAAGCAAAGCTGCCACCAGCCCACATGGGGCAGGGCTGACATCCACTGCAGGCCTGGATGTGGCTCTGCCTGGAACAGATTTAGGCTGGGTTTTTTTTTGGTTTCGGTTTTTGCTCCTGTCTAGGGGTGGGATGAGACTTCGGCACCTGGTTCCTGTCATCCGTTTTGTCCTCTCTGCTGCAAAACACAACCAGGCGTTACCTCACGCACCTACGTGAAGATGCAGCTGCTGAACATGACATCCCGGCAGGAGGAACCCCAAAACCCAGGCTCCTTAGGGGGAGCAAGGTGGCAGCAGCACCCTCCCACTCCAACCCCCCCCCTCCCCGTGCTGTCTCGGCCCACTCTCAGCTCTATTAACGCCTTCTTAAATTATAATGACGTTGGCAGCGACCTTGCTGTGACAGTCATGCAACCAAGGACATGCTGCCCTGGTGCCATGTCCCCTGCACCCCAAGGCTGGGACACCCCAGCCCACCGCGGGGGGGGGAATGGGGGCTGCCCCCTGCCCTTTTCCCTGCCCCAGTCTGGCAGCTGGAGCACCAGAATCCCCAAACCAGCACAAGGAGCTTCTTCAGCTGCTTCTCCCAGGGACTGCAGACATGAAACCAGCCGTTCCAGTAACCCGTCCCAGTCCAGCCTTTCCCCCACTAAACCTCCCCAGTATTCCTAGCCCAGCCTTTCCTAGTGCCCCACAAGACCAGCTTCCAGTAAGCCCCCCCACCCTGACCCTTTCACAATAACCCCTTCTGTAACCCCTTCCCAGTCCAGCCTTTCCCAATGACCCCCCAGTAACCCTCCTAGCCTTTCCCATTAACACCCCCTGCCCCAGCTCTGCATTTCCCAGTGACCCCCAAAAAGGGAGGGCAGTTTTCCAGCGCCCCAAACCGCTAATGCTGCTGTGCCAGCGCGGACACCGTACCGAGCCCAGGGCCGTGCCAGTACTGGGGCTGTGCTGTTGGTGCCATACCAAGCCTGCTGCCAGTGCCCTACTGATCCCAGTGCCATGCCAGTACTGGAGCCATGCTAGTGCTGCGGCCGTGCTGTACCGAGCCCGTTGCCGGTGCCGTATGAGCCATACTGAGCCTGGGGTGGTGCCAGTACCAGGGCTGTGTCACAGTGAGCCCACCACTGGTACCGTACCGA
>NW_009647757.1:120101-120620 GCF_000708025.1 Charadrius vociferus | reverse complement strand
CCCTGGCAGAGCTCCAGGAGGGGACCCTGGGCCAGCAGGATGCTGGTGGGACTGTGCCTCACGCTGGGGCTCGGGTGCAGCCTTCACGTGCCCTCGTGCAAGCCTTGGAGGGGGAATCGAGTGGGCTCAGGGTCACCCCACGTCCACCATCCCCGGACAGTAATTTCCCCGGACTACGCACCCCCGCGGGGGCAGAGAGCAGAAGAGAACTGGTCCTCACAACGGCACCGACACTGTTTTCCTCTCACCAAGCTGGATTTTTGGGACTGCTTTGACTACCGGATCAAGCAGGTTACACTCGAAGCCTCCCTGTGCTTCCAGCAAGTGTCCTTGGGCACCCCTCAATGTCACCCTGCAGCAGAGCCTGTCGCTGGGGACTCCGGAGGGGTGAGAAGGTGGAGGTGGGCTCAGGATGAAGCACCCCTCTCCGGGCAGAAGGCTTGTGCAGGGCCCTGGAGTCACTGTCCCCATCTCTGCCCCACCAGCCCTGAGCCGGCCTCGGGACGGAGGGCTCGGACC
>NW_009647757.1:119172-120036 GCF_000708025.1 Charadrius vociferus | reverse complement strand
CCGCTCCTTTGCTGGACACAGCCACAACCTTCGCCATGCCCGGGCTAACGGCATCCCTCGGCCACTAGCCGGGCCACCGAAATGGGGTCTCGCTTTGCTGCGCCAAGCTTTCACAGTGGCTTTCCCCAGAGACTGCATGGAATCCCTCCTTCTGCTGGAAAACCATCTCTCACTGCCCTTATCTATTTATTTATTTATTTTTTTAATTTAAAAAAAAAAAAACCCAAACCACACGCCACCACTTGATTTGGGATGGGGTGGGGGGGATTTCACTGACTCATGAATGTGCCGCGACTACCTTGGTGTGAGACAGCAGGTCTGTTGTGTAACTCGCGCTTCTGGCCTCTGCGCCAGCGCTGCTGCCGGGCTCCTGCCTGCGCGGTGCTGCCTGCGCCGTGCTGCCCGCACTCCGCGGCGGGGCACGAGCAGAAGTAAACTTTGATATATTTTATTCATTACATGCAGTGTCCTTAGATGCTGGCTGAAATATAACCGGGAGAGAGTGATTAGAATGGAGATTAGCAAATAAGCCCCGGTAATGGCATGTAATTAATACCAGAGTGGGTTTCTCTGATTATTGACCTCTTCTCTCCTCCAGCTGTGTGGGGAATGGGGAAAATGTGTTCAGAGCTGCCTGCAACGGAGTGCCACTGTGGGGGTCTGGGGTCTCCGCCGGGTGCTACAGCGGTATGTATATAGGTATATATACACATACATACAGAGTCTGGCCTGAAAAATCTGTGTAAGGTCACAAATAAGGTACAACGTCCACATGAATGCGGTCAGGAAATGGCTGGCAGAGAAATATTTGAGCTACCAGTGTGACTTCCCAGTAACAAAGTCAGGCAGCAGCACTGGGGGGGG
>NW_009647757.1:116849-119148 GCF_000708025.1 Charadrius vociferus | reverse complement strand
GGGGGGGAGTGGGGTGGAAAGAAACTTGTATTTCTCCCATTAATCCCTCTTTTCAGACAATTATTTTTTTGGATTTGTGCTACCCGACGTGGAGCTCACAGATGCTCTGACACCCCGTAGCTCCCTGATGCTCCCTAATTTCCGCCCTTTCACTAAATTGTTGCCCGCTGGAGGTTTTCCCCGTGCGTGCGGAGCCGTAATCCCAACCAGGAGGTGATTCCCCCAGCCGGGTGGGGAGTTTGCTGCTAATAGCAGCTTACAGGTCTCAACCAGGAGAAGGGACACATTATCTCTCTCCGACTTTCAATTAATAGTATGAAATGCACAGCTTGGGCTTAAATCCCTCGATATATTTTTTTTTTTCCTCCCCCTCCCTGGCGATTATTTGCAAATCAGCTTTTGACCTGATTAGAGCAGAACCTACTTAAAGGAATTGCAGGGGGTGGAAAAAAATAAATAATCAACTCCATTAAACCAGTAAGACCCAAATCATTCAAAATCCTCCGCTGCAACGGTTGCTCCCCGCTCTTCTGTCTCCGTATAGTGATGGTCTCCTCACACTTTGTGTTCCTGCAGTACCTTTAGCTGGAACATGACATCCATTACAATTCTCACGCTTATTCTCGTTTCCCTGCGGGCTGGGGGAGGCTGATGCCGTTAGGGAGGACGGGAGGGTTGGTGGAAGGACAGGGAGGACACCCCACGTGTCCCCACAGCTCCACTCTACAAATAAGTGCACATTTACCTCAAATAAGGATACCCGTCTGCTCTAGGAGCCCAGGGAAAGCCACACTCGGGATGTCCACGGATGCGGAAAGGTGTTTGGGGTGCCCTCCGTCTCCCGGGGCAGGGGGGATGGATGTCCCCCCCCCGGTTTGGCAGGAGGAGCAGCGAGTGCAGTTAATCTGCGTGGGGTGGTGGGGAGGGGGGTTGTGGTCACATCTGAGAGCGGACTTTCAGAGCGGAGGAGTGACAGCAGCTCCCCAGGCTGACGCTGGAGCGAGATACGATGCCTGTTTCGGGGAAAAAGAATAAAAAGAAAATAAAATCCAAGCAGAGAGTCCCATTACACGGCAGCCGCTCGTGGCCAGGATAACACACCTCTGGATTGCTTCTGCTGTGCGGGAACAGCCCTCACGAGTCCCTGGGCCGCGGTTTTGGGCAACATCTCTGCAGGTAAATCTGCATCCAGTGACTTCTGCAGTAGCTCCTGCAAGACACTACCCGTCCCCGGCACTACGGGGCACCCCAAAGCTGTGCTGTAGGGTGCAGCAAGCCCCGGCCCCGCACCGCAGACGTGGCTGTGGGGGCACCCGCGCATCCATGTTCACTCTCTGGATGGACAAGGCTGGTCCGGCCACCAGCCAGGAGGCTCCCACGACGCCAGCCAGAGACCGTCCTGGTTTAGTTTTGTGGGTGACCTGGTCCGTGAACCCCCGCCATGCACTGTACAGCACAGGAGCCCTGTGCTGCTTCCAGAAAGCTCCAGCTGACACCATCACCAGGCTGCTCACGCACGACGGGGAGAGTACGAGAGGGTCCTGGGCCCCTTTGGGGCATGAATTTTGGGGAGAAAACCCACCCCACCCCCAGCACAAAAGCAGAGGGAAACCCCAGAGCAGAAGCCAGATCCTTTGCTGCCTGCCTTCGGGAGCATCCCCTGCCCCGGGAGCGCTTTACGTAACCCCGCTCGCCCTTCTCCCCTCCCGCCGGCAATAACATTATATAAATAGCACCCACACTTGTTGGTTTTATGAGATTATTTTGTTACAGACTTTTGGGGAAAAAAAAAAAAACAAACAACGAAACCCAAACAAATTAATGTGGCATGTTAATACCTAAGCCCAGCTTCCCTCCTTTCTGCTGTTAATTCCTTCGGGTGAGTCCCGATGAAGTGTGTTGGCGTGAGGCCGGTGCCAGGGGTACAGGCACCCACGGGCAGGGACAGAAACTCCCCAGAGCCGAAATTCTGTGGAGATGCTGGTGCAAGAGTGCTGGAGGAGGGGATGGGGATGACGTGAGGGTGATGGAGAGGGGACAGGGACAGCGTGAGAGTGATGGAGGGGGGACAGGGATGGGGCGAAGGTGATGGTGGGAGTGGAAAAGGGAGGGGGCGAGGGTGATGGGAGACAGGGCTGTCCCCCTGTCCCCCAGGGCAGGTCCCAGGGATGGGGAGAAGGATGCTCAGAGCCTCTCCGGGATGGCGACGCAAGAGGGCACTGCAGGAGCCGCCTTTCGCCGCTCAGCAGCTCCGCCGCGCCGGCGGGACACCGGGCGGAGGGAAAGCTGCTCCCCTCGC
>NW_009647757.1:114408-116568 GCF_000708025.1 Charadrius vociferus | reverse complement strand
CCCCTGCTCTCCCTCTTTCCCCCAGCATCCCACCCCCTGCTCTCCCCTCCCCACAGCCCTACACAGGGCACTGTATCAGCACTTAAAAGATATTTCCCCCAGCCCACCACCTCCCCCTTAACCCTTTCCTCCTGGGATCCCCCCGTCTCCATTTCATGCCTCTCCCCCCTCCAGCCTTTACTCCTTTAAGAGGCCGTTACAGCCCAAATTAGCCACAGAGGGTGGAAATAGCCCCCTGGCCCCTGATTTGCCCCTTCAGGCAGCTGAGCCCAGCTTGTCCCCGCTCCCCAAGCTTTCTTGGTGGGGCTGGACGTCACCACACCGGGGTTGGGAACACATCTGGGCATGTGTTGGTCTCCTTTTGACCCCATGTGTGTTTTTATCTTCCCTCCCCATCCTGGTGGCAATCAGCCCTCTGGACGGGCACCCTTGTGCTTCAACCCTCAGTTCAGCTGTGCTGAGAAATGCTGATAAATCCCCTCTTTTCATTCCAGTCACCCCATGCCAGCCTAGAACCCCCCCATCGACAGTCTGCACCACCCACCCCCCAGCTCAAGGGACAGGGAGGGGGTCAGCGTGGGATTTCACCCTCCATCCCCTGGGTGAACAGCGGTGGAGGTGTGTGATGCTGCCCAGGGCCACTCGGGTGACGAAGGTGGGCACCTCTTGCCCCCACCACCCTGTGTCTCCCTGCCTCAGCACCCGCAGCCTGTCCCCGTGTCCCCATCCAGGGTCTTGCCCTGGCTCTGGTGGGCTTCCAGGTCTCGGGACGCTGTTCCCGCTGCGTGTGGCTGCCAGGCTGGCTGCCCTGCGCTCGCCTTACTGTGCTAAGCGCGTCTTGGTCCAGTTCTCTTTTCCCCGCTAAGCTCTTTAAGTCACTGATCTGGTTAAACCTTAGCAATCGGTTTGTTTTGCTCTGCAGGTTAATGTGCCTAATTCCTGCCTGGCTCACTCCTGACACCCAGCTTGCCCAGTCCCCGTGCCCACGCGGGGACGGGCACAGTCACATCGCACGTCTCCCCCAGCTCTTGTCCGGGGTGATTTTGACCGCGGTAGCCCCACGTGGAGCGGGGTCCTGAGCAAATCCTCTATCTCAGCCCCAGGTGATGGGTGGCAGCATGTGGCACGGGCAGGACAGCGCTCAGCATCCCCAGCTCAGCGCAGGCAGGAGCACCCAGAGGTGGGGATGCTGCGGAGCTGGATAGCTTCAGAATGGAGTGCGAAGACATGCCGTGGGGTCCAGGGGAAGCCGGTGGGTCCCCCAGCATGAGGCCGACATGCCACCTCTCTCAGGGTCCTGCCCCGTGTACCCCACTCCCCCGCAGAGCTGGGATGAGACTCGGCCGTGGTGTCCCCCCCTCCTTGGCACGGCTGCCCTGCGGCGTCCCCTCCACAGACCTTCTGCTCTTGGGTGGAGAAGAGCAGCAGAAAGTGGCTTGTTCAGCCTTAACCCCCTCCCCACACCCTTCCCAAATTTTTGAGGGTGGAGAAAGGTTTTCTCCAGGCATTTGAACACTTTTTTAAGGGAATCACTTGAACGGGGTAATTAACCCTGCTACGTGCGGGCTCGGGGCTGTGGTTTCTCATGGCCTCTTTCCTTCCAGGAAGGCTGGGCTGGAGGAGGCCGATGGGCAACAGCCAGGACCGTCCGCACTGTGATTTTCCAGCGTTCAACTATCTCTGCATCTCGCCTCCCACCCAGGCTTGGCCCAAGTGCCCTGCGAGCCTCCCCTCCCCTCCCGTCGCGGAGCGGTGTCTCTATTTTCAGCCCCGGCTGCCCTAATCCGATCACACGCCTCCGCCTGCGCCGCAGCCGGCTCCTTCCCCAAGCCCACAGGTGCTTTACCTTACCAGCTTGGGCAGGATCCGGCGTCTTCTCCGAGGGCTGTGTCTGCAACGGAGGGGAATTATCCTCCCGCCGCTGCCAGGAGCTGATCCTGAGCATCCCAGGACCTGCACAAGCCCCTTCCCTACGGCACCGAGGTTTCCCTGCACCCACAGCAGCCAAATCCGCGGCAAACCCTGGGAAGGGTGATGGAGAGAGGACTGCACCCCAAAATAGCTACAGAACATGTACAGCAAAGGGCAACGGGCGCGCGAGTGGTTTCGTCTTGCTCTCCCGTCTCATGCATGGCAGGGCTGGGGGACGTGAGAACAGAT
>NW_009647757.1:112176-114039 GCF_000708025.1 Charadrius vociferus | reverse complement strand
CCTTCCCGAGGGGGGGGAGCAGAGGCAGCTCTGGGTTTTCATCTGCGAGGCGGCAGCACGTCCCTGTTCCCACGCATGGGCCTTATCCCCCCGCGGCGGCGCGTGCCTGTGAAATGGGTGGCATCCTGGCCTCAGCATCCACGAGCTGGGGCTTGCAAGTTGCAGTGACTCCAGGAGGTGGGGATTTAAGGAAAAAAAAAAAAAAAGCAAAGCCCCAAATTTTTCCAGCTCTCTGTTGTTTGAAGATGAGTTCATTCAACCAGCAAAGCCCATTTGGCAAAGCTAAAAACGGGGTGGTTTGGGGGGCTTGAGTGATCCCAGCACAGGGGGACACGGTGTTGGTCCCACTGCCCGGCTCCTGTGAAGGACCGAGATCCTGGAGCCCCGTGAGTGTGTGATGGCAGAGCTGAGCTGCTTTGCCATTCCTCAAGAAAACGAGGAAGAAAGGAAGGAAGGAAGGAAGGAAGGAAAAAAGGGGAAAGAAAAGCAACCCACATCCCTTCTTTCTCTTCCCGCTCCCTCGCCTGCAGGGATGGTGGACCCGCAGCACCCGTGAGCACGTCCCTGTGCCGTGGGATGGCTGACACCAGGAGCCCTGGCCTTTTCCGATGGAAATACCCCCCTGGGTAGGGTGCTGCGCCCACCACCCCGCACGGGACCCCTGGGCACCGCGAAGCATCGAGACCCAGCGACATCCCCAGGCTGCGCCAGCCCCAACGCCTGCCTGCCGGCCCCGGCACTGCTGACGCGCGGCCGCGCTGACGCCGGGGACTATATCGGTCGGTGACAGGAAGGAAAGGAATCCGTGGAGGGAAGCCAAGTGCAGGCTCCTCTCCCCTTTCCCCGCCGCCTCGCCTCTTATGGAGAGGAGCAGGAGGGAAGAGGGGACGGGAGCAGCTCCCGTTATGGAGAAGCCCTGGGGAAGCCCTGGCTCGCACGGGCGCCCAGTGGGGCCCCAGTAGCCTCCATCCACCCTGGCAGGACGTGGAGGGGACAACATGCTTGGGACATGCCCTAATCCATGGGGACAGCTCTGAGAAGCAGCTCAAAGCTGCCCAGCCATGGCAGGACAGGGGGGGATGAGTTTCCCATGGGAGATGCACTAATTACCCCAGGTTTTAGGCAACCGCCCGGCACGCCGGGAGCTCCCTGCACATGGGCAGAGGGACTTGTTGCGATAAAAGCACACAGGGATCTAAAAACCAGCAGGACCACAGGCAGGGCTGACACCTTTACGTTACAGCCGATGCCTCCCGGAGAGGAAGAGGAGGAGGAAGAGCTCGCACCAGGCGTTGGAGACTTGCCTGGGAGCAGCCAGGCCATTAACCTGGCCTCACCCCGGGGCTTTCCGTGCTCCTAATACCCAATTAGCGCTGACCCTTGATGCTCGGGGGTCAGCCACTCAGGAGGACCTGGTGGTTGGTCACGGGGTGCTCGGTGCCGCTGGGTGCCCCGGTGGGTCGAGGCCGGTGGCGGTGCATCAGCCTTCGCCTTTCGCACGGGCTTGTTCCCTGATTCCCTCATCGTTTCCAAGAAAAACTGGGTGGATGGGGAATGTGCCGCTCCCAGATCCCGAGCCTGGGAAATGGCTGCGGCGAGGGGAGCAGTGTCGCTGCCCCGGTGGTGTCAGGGCAGGAGGGATTTTCAGTCCTCAGCTGCTATCGGAGGGCTGCAGGGTGGTCTCGCTTTATAAGCACTAAAAAATGATGCTTTAAGGTGCTGCAGCCACAAGGGAAAAGCCTCAAGAACCCTGAAGAGACCAAAGGGTAGATGGGAACCCAACAAGCACAGTGCTGCCACCACAGGGGCGAGGGGCCGGGGGCGGTTTGGGGTGGGCTGTGCGGCACGGCCGCATCGTGGCGG
>NW_009647757.1:111633-112059 GCF_000708025.1 Charadrius vociferus | reverse complement strand
CGGTGGAGCTGTGTCCCCCAGTACAGCCAGTTCCTCCCTGAGCCCCTGCCCTGGTGCCCAGCATGGTTTTCCAGGGCCAGCCAAAAGCCATGCGCTTTTTGCTGGGGTGCAAATTAAAAGCCTCTTTGTGCAAACCCGCAGAGCATAAAGAGGTTTGGAACCTGGGCAGCTCAGCATGGCGACAGGTCAGGGCATAGCTGAACCCCCCCCAACACCTTGCCCTGAGATGGAGTCCGGCTCCCCGGGAACCTCCCCCCGGAGCCGGGGAAGCCAACGCTCCTGCTCTTTCCCACGTGTTATTGCGCTGTGCAAATATTTGCTTTGGAAAGCGCTGCCTTGCCCCGAGCCCCGCAGCCAAGGCCGGCCCTGGCAGGAAGGTCGCTCGCACCGAACGCCGAGGACGGATCCCGCTCAGACGGCAAACCG
>NW_009647757.1:110639-111441 GCF_000708025.1 Charadrius vociferus | reverse complement strand
GCAGCCGGGAAATCACCCGGGGAAGGGGGCAGCGGGGCCGGAGGGGAGGTCAGGAGCCCGGGGTGCAGGGAGTGTGGGAGAGGCATGCGGGGTGCTCAGGGTGATTGCGCCGGGCTCAGAACCCCCCAAAATCCTTAGAGATGGGCTGGGGACACAGTTGCAGAGGGAAGAGCCCTGGGAAGGGCTGGGAAGCTGCTTGAAGAGCTCGGAGGGAAATCCCAACCCTTTTGTGCTATTTTTCGACTCCCCCTTTGCTCCTAGAAGTGTACTTTCGGGTGGCGGGAGAGCAGGAGAGGGGTTTGTGGGGGGTGCTGGGCACGGCTGGGAGGCTTCAGGGCAGGAATTTGGGGCAGGGGCCCCTGCGGCGGCGGCGTTCCTGGCTCTGCCCGCGCTCCCCAGCCCTGGCCTCTGCGCCGCCGGGAGCCGGACCAGCCCTCGGCGTCTGGGACACTGGCCTTTGTTTCGGAGAATAAAGTTAGCGCTGTTACTCAGCCTGTCGCTATTCCAGCAATTCCTGCCTCCACTTTCCCTCGGCAGCGGGGAAACATTCCTGCCTGGGGGCTGCCAAGAAAAATACCCACCGGAGGGACACGCAGGGACGGGGATGGGCAGCACCGTGGTGGCAGGGGACGGCTGCGGGACCGCGGCTCCCCCGGGGTGAGCATCGCACCCCATCTGTGGCGCAGTGCCTGTTTTGCGTCCCATAAGAGCCCATTCCCAGCACGGGACACCAGTAACTCATCCCATCAACGTGACGGGTGGCTTGTGGTCCCTTGGGTGACCAGACGGCAACCGGAGGACA
>NW_009647757.1:110305-110576 GCF_000708025.1 Charadrius vociferus | reverse complement strand
TTCCAGGGAAAGTTTGGCGGATGCCGGCGGGCCTCCCACGGCCGCAGCCACGTGGGCCGTGCTTTTTTTTTTCCTGCCTGTTTTCTGCCCTTTACCTTGTGATAGGCAGAGCCAAAAGCCCGTCCCCAGGATCCCTCTTTCCCCGGGAACCTGCCACCTCCTCGCGCTGCCCCCCTGCTATCGCCCCCAGTGGAAAAAGGCGGCTGCCCCGATAACCCCGCTCCGCGGGGTAAAACAACCACCTCGAGCAAAAGTTGTGGCCGCTGTCAGC
>NW_009647757.1:108421-110178 GCF_000708025.1 Charadrius vociferus | reverse complement strand
CGTGCCCGAGCATCCCCAGCCTGTCTGCGGCAATTCCTCTTTCGCTTCTCGCTGGTGCCGGCGGGAGGACAAACGGACGGAGACTTGAAACCGAAACCCACCAGCGGTGGGGTGGCATCAGCACCCTCTTCCTGCACCCATCCCTTCCCCTGCACGGGGGAATTCCTGAGGGAGAAATTGAGACGTTACCAACCCCTGTTTGGTCGGCACCTCCTGCTCACGCTGGACTGGGGCCGTAGGACATATGGAACCTTGTGAGAGCTGAGACCGGGTCCCGCTCCATCTTTTTATTTAGGATGGTCCTCTCCCCTCCGCTCCCTCCCACCCCAGGGAGATGCCGGCATTGCATCCTCACCCCCCTCCTCTGTAAAACCCTGGAGAGCAGCCCCCCCGCCATGTGCATAGTCCCAAACATCCCTGAAAAGCCTCGTGAGCACCAAGACCCAACAGCTTTCATCCAGCCGACCAAGGACTAAGCAGAAAACCCGGGGCAGCGCACCCGTAGCTGGGGCTCCGCGCTACAATGCCCAACCTGGGAACAAAGGGAGGTCGGAGGCCGGGAACGTCCCTTCCCAGCCCCGGGGACATTAAACAAACCCCAAGAGACCATTCTCCCTTTGTCAGCCCCGCAGGTCACCGGAGGTTTGATCTACAGCCCAGCGCGGCAGATGGAAAAATTCCCGGCGAGGGTTTTGGATCAGGTCCCTGCCGTTTTCTTCTGGCCGGGGAGTTGCCGGCAAAGCTGCCGGGACACCGCTTGCTGCGGTGTGAACCCCAAAAAGCCCTGCCCATCCTTTCAAAGCCCCTCTGAATTGGATCGTAGGGTTGTATTTTCCCCACTCTCCCTCTTTCTAAAAGTTTTCGACTCCTTCCCACGCTTGAGAATAAAAGTTTGAAGTCTGGCAGGTGAACCACGGATGTGCTCATCAGCTCAAAGCCTGGAAACACCCTAAATTTAAGCCCAAACTGCACGGAGGGCTCCTGGGGTCACAACCCTCCGAGTCCCCGTCACCAGCTCTGCTTTCAACCCAGGATTTTAGCCCAAATTCCCCCTTGCTGCCAAAATTTTGGCCAAGGTGAAGCTGTATTTCCACTGGAGAAGAGCTGCTGAGGGCTTTGGGGAGAAAACCTCCCAGCCTGCGGTGCCCACGGGTCCGGCCGAGCGCGGGATGTGCAGGGACCCATCTGGGGGGAAAACAACCAAATTGTTTTCCTTCTACCACCCTTGACTCGTTAAAGCAGGCCGTAATATGCCTAAAAAGTAATTAAAAAAGAAAAAGGCTCACTTGGATTTGCACGGCTGCAAGCTTGGCCCATCCCGAGTGCGGCAAAGAGCACAATATCCGCACTCGCTGTGGCTTTGGAAATCCATGAATGTACCCTTATAGTTGCATTATAACCCAAAGCTATTTTAATGCTGCTATCTCCTTCTCCTAAGTTCTTCCGATAACCTCAAAGTTATGTACATAAATAATGCTAAAAGGCTGTAATCTCCCGTACCGCGCACAGAGCCCGTGCTGGGAGAAAGCGGCCGGCACACAAAGGTTGCCGTAATCTTGAAATACCCGAAGAACAGGACACGGTGAGGTGAATTTATTACTTGCTGTCTCGCTCTGCTCCGGCCGGGGCTGCCGGAGCCACAGAGTCACCGGGGAGAAATTCAAACAGTCCCACCTATAGAGTGCCACCAAACCACCCGCCCCCGCGGTGGCTTTCCGCATTTGGGGATTATTTTTTTTTTTTTTTGTGCCTGGCGT
>NW_009647757.1:92908-108283 GCF_000708025.1 Charadrius vociferus | reverse complement strand
AGCAGGATCCCGCCTCTCCAGCGAGGTAGACCCAGCACCGGGCAGTGCCATGCTGATGTGCCGTCCCACGACGGACACGTGGGGTGAGGGGATGGTGGGGACCCCCATCTCCTCCCCGTCCCCTGCACCATGTGGGCTCGCGTGGTCCCAGAGCAGCATGCAGTCCACACACATGTCCCAGCACACGCGTGTGCACCGGAGCGGGCTCGGTGAAGCTGGAAAACTCATCCCCTTTCCTGGGAGGTGAAAGGCTGGATTAGACACCCCCTTCCCCGCCAGCCCGGGGCCAAAGGAGAAAGCTGGAGCACAGCACAGGGCACGGGGACAGCTGGGTCCTTATCTCGGCTCTCCTTATCCCCGCTGGGTACGCGTGCCGACCGCCGCGCTGGTGATGGGCACACGCTGACGGCGCACAGCTCCAGCAGCTCCTGCCCCGGCGGCAGCAGCCGGAGAGGAGGAGTCTGGCAGATGGGGATCACAAAGCACCCAGAGCCTCATCACCTCCTTTTTCCAGCCCCTGTCCTGCGAAGGGACAATTAAAAGGTCTTCCCTGGGTGTGACACACGGCGTGGGGACTCCCAGAGCTGGCCTGTCCGGTTTGGGAGGGTGATGTTCCCCCGATACCCCCACCTGCCGCCAGCACCCCGCTGCCCGCTTGCTGTCCTGCTCGCAGGGGTGGCCCTGGTCCTGCCCCGGCTGTGACAGCAGACTGGTGACAGCAGTGTCCCCCAGCCCCTCTGGCGTGGCTGAAAAGTCAATTCCCATCGGGACAATGCAAGCCCCGGGTGCGGGAGGATGAGGTGCAGATGGCACCTCTGCCTGGATGGAGCCATGGGTGCTGGTGGTGCACAGCCCCAGGGGTGCACCAGGCTCAGCCAGGCTCTGTCTCTCTTTCCTGATGCCCAACGCCTCGTGGTGGCACCTCGACTCTGCCATACGGCACCTCCCGGCACCCCGTTACGCTGGCTGAATGGGCTCTGGTAATTCAGACCCCGTCAGAGCCACGGCTCAGGGCAGCCCTGGGTGTTCCCGCCTGCTAAATGCCCTCTCCATCAGTATTGCAGCTTGAAATAATCACCCGGCGCACACATAGCTGCTCCTACCTCAATGGATCTCTTCATTGGGGGAGACCCTGGTGAGCACATGCTGCGGTGCCGGAGGAAACCGCCACACTGGTGTCCCCTGTCACCTCATCCCGCAGCCAAGTCCTCCCTGGAAATGGCCCCAAGAGTGCCGGACTAGCCCGGCCGTGCACGGCTTATCGAGCTGGACCGGCTCCCGGCCGCCCGGCCAAGATCCAGCAGGGTCAGGCTCTGCTCCGTGCTGGGAGGACACCCCCTCCCCGTGCACCCCAGATTTGGCTCCCCCATTGCCCGACACTCTCCCCAGTCCGGGTGCTCTCTCGGCACTGGCAGGGCTGCATTGCAACATCTCTTTTCACCCCGTTAATCCATTGAGCCGTGCCAGAGCGGCTGTCGGGCAACTCTAATTCATACCCACACACCAGTCGGCCCCGGTGCGGGCTGCAAACGGGGAGGCAAGCAGCCGGCGTGGGGGACGGCGGTGGGTTTTCACACCACCCGAGCTCCTTGGGTGTCTCAGCATCCTCCTCTTCCACAGGGGGAGGTGATGGAGCCAACCTAGCGCAGGGAGCCACCCCGCGTGGTGAGGTTTGCATGTCCCACAGCGCAGGGCACGGCAGGAGCTGGGACAGACCCCGGTGTGGGGCTCGGCTCGGGGGCAGAGTAATGGGGGCTCAGCGGTGCCCCCAGCCCAGCCCAGGGTGAGGGGAGCTGTGGGTCTGGGCGAGGAGCAGCCCCCCAAGAACCCCTTCCTCGCAAAGGGTCGATTTAGCGAGGCAGGTCTGACCGGTGGCACTGGCCCCCGCGTGTCCTCCCAGGGCAGGGGGGGGCACGTCCACCACCACCACCATGCCCGGGGAGAAACCACGGGCTGGCAGAGCTCGGGGCTGGCAGAGCTCCTTCCCTTGCCATAAGACAGGCAGCAGGAGGCAGGAGGAAGGTGAGGATTCCGGGAGAACCCGGCACGGTTTCTCTCCTAGGCAGATGTGCCACATCTGGAACTCACAGGCGAAGCAGGACTCGGATGCCAGTCCTGTTACAGGCGCGCTCAGGCTCTGGGGCGGCCGATGCCGGAGCACAGCCCGTGCTCTGCTCGTCGAGGGACGTCCGAGCACGGGGCGCAGGAGCTGGCGCGCAAAGGGACGGGACCGACAGCAGCTCCTTTCTGGAGGCTGTGGGGAAGAGGAGGCGGCTCCTGCTGATGGCTCCGCCAAGGCGAGAAAACCTTGTGCAGACGATTAAGCTTTACCCCAGAGCAGCCCGGAGGCAAACGAAGGCAGCTGCCGGCCTGAAGTTAGAGCAGAGAGAAGAAAAAACCCCAACCCAACATCTTTGATCCCGCAGCCTTTGGTGGCACGGCGGGTGGCACGGGGGGACGCCCTGCGGCCACCTCAGCAGCTTGCCGGGCTCCCCAGCCCCACGCCAGGCCGGTTCGGGGTTGCTGAGGTTCGGGGGACAGGGGGAGTGCGGGCAGCCCCGAGAAGAGAGGAGGAAAGGGAACGAGGCAGCAGCCACCGATGGGGCTAATGAGAGGGTGGATTTCCTCAATTATAGGATAACGCCAGTAATCCCGGCTTTCGAAGGTTTAGGCGAGTGACAACTGCTGCGGGATGAGCCTGCCCTCCTCCCACCCACGCGACGGCCGAGGAGCCCGGCGCCTTCGCTGTGCCGTGAACCGGGGAGCGGAGCAGCTCCCCGCCTGCCCGCAAACACGAGCCCCGGCACCCAAACGCCCCGCAGCACCCTCGCCTGCCAAAGGGTCTCCACTTGGCATCGGCTAAAAACCCACGGACGCCCCCAGCCCAGCCCAGCCCATCGCGGTGGCTCCTGGCTGTCAGAACGCTCGAGCCGGCAGTGTCTGCTGTCACCTCTCCCCGGTTGCCGACGGGTTTTACACTTACCTGGGGCTGTGGGGAGCTGCCGGGGGATGGCTGCACCAGTGGGGAAGAGCAGCGAGCCCTGGGAGCTGGGTGCATCCCGGTTTCTCCGGGGATCACTGCCCTGCAGGGGAGGAATTTCCTTTACTCCGGCCAAAAAGACGCCCTCTCTGTCGCTGGGGCAGCAGGACGGCAGCGAGAGGGGCACTCACGGAGCCAGGCTGGACCCGCCGCTCTGCTCTCGGGGTATCTGGTTTCTTCTGCAGGGCAGGTTTCACGCAAGTGGGGGGAAACCCTCTTTGAAACCTTGTTTTCCCCCACTGCCAGCCCCCCCGGTCACCCGCAAAAGCCCCAAACATCTCTCTTACTCTCCCCATCCCAAGGAACGAAGAAAGAGGTGCTTGCAGGTAAGAAACTGGAGGGATGGCTGAGAGATGGGCACCGGATAAACCACGTTCATCCAGCCGGGAACCGTCTGGAAAACAGAGTTTGTCCCCGCGGTCTCTCCTGGCTCCCCTGCGCAGCCCGGGATGGCCTCGGGGCGGATGGGTTGAGGTTGGACATAACGCAGCTCTGCCTGGATAAAACAAATCATCAGCTAAATAACTACCGGGCAATTATTGCTATAAGCAATGCCGACCGTCTCCAATTCCCTGGGCATTCATGGGAGGTGGAGGGTACCCGGCCCCTCCCAGGGTTAGGTCACCCGTGACGTGGGATGGTGGTGAGGATGCGCTTACTCACATGGCTCTGCGCCCTCCGTCACGGGCAGCCCGGCAGCACCCGCCGAGCGCGAGCCGGAATAGCAGCATCCAGCCCCAAATGAGCAGGTTGGGTTCAAAGGCCGCCTGCTTTGGGACGGCACGTTACAACCCACCCCCCCCCTCCCCACCTCTCCCGGAGCTGCTTGTGGGTAGGAGCAACCCCAACGCTGCCGAGAAGGACAGGCGTGCTGCGCGGTCCCTCGCTGGTGGTTGTCACCATAGGGAAGGGCTGAAGGGCTGAGTCCCTCCTGCCTTCCCATCATCCACAATTAGGGGATTTATTATTTTTTTTTTAGCCTTTCCCGGATGGCAGCGCCGCTCGTGATCTCAATAAAACACCCCCCACCCCCCCACCCCCTCGGGGCAGACGATCATCTTTTCAGGGACCGATTCTTCCTGAGCCCCATTTGCGGCAGCGAGAAAACCCTTCTGCGATGGGGGGACTGACCCCCTGACTGCTCAGCCTTTGCGATCGGAGAACGCGGGGACCATCCAGGGCCGCAGGGGAGGAGGAGCAGGGGAAGAAACTAGCTAAACTCGTTACGCTGGTGACATTCGAAAAGGGTGGTTAGTAAGTGGCACGTTAACACTATGTCCAGTCTTTAAGGAATGCATCCAGGATTCATTAGGGGAGCAGTAGTTAGGTGAGTCACGCTGGGGACATGCGGATTTAACCGGGATTTCAAGCCCAAGCGACCTGTAATTGCATATTAGTAGAAGGATGCTTAAAGTAATCAGCTGTTCCAGCCACGCCGGCCCGGTGGCTACAGGGGGGGAAGGGAGGAGGGCTGGAGGGGTGTCGTGCATCCAACCCCTCCTTGGATTACGAGGCAAAAATATAGGCCACACAAACACCCCGGGGAACGCGCTGCGTGGTGGCTTTTCCATTGAAGGCAGGGTGACACTGCTCTCGCTGAAAGCGGGGTTTGATAGCGGCGAGATAAGCAGGGTAAATATGCCGTGGTGGCAAGAGAGGGCAACGATCAACCACCCCGGTGCCATCGGCTGAGCCCCAGAGAGCTGGTCCTGCGCAGAGCCACCCCCATGGGAGACGGCTCCATCCCTCGCCGAAGACAAACCTCCTGGCAGGGAAGGAGAGGTGGGAACGGCTCCGACACTCTGGAAGAACGCCGTGAGCTCTTGGGAGTGAAAACGCATGTTCTCGCTTGTACGGGGAGAGAGATAACACATTACACATCGCCCTGCGCCTCCCCTGGCACCGCTCCAGCCCAATGCCCGTCTCCAAAACCACGGTCCCACCTACGGGTTCCTCTTCCCTCCTGGAAATGCCACTATTTTCCCTTGGCATCGCCGGAAGGACGTGCAAGGCGTTGGGGTAAGGGGGGGTGCAAAGACACAATCTCACGGCTCAGTTGTGCAACAGCTGGAGGCTGCAGGTCGACGGTTTTTTTTCCTCCTTTCCCTAAGAAAACGTGACTTCGCGAGGGCTGTCAGTCATTCCCCTGAATACCTCGGGACGCCAGCAGATGATTTCGATCAAATTTGTCAGAGCCATCAAGTTTCTACAAGCTGAGATGAGTGGCCGGGCACGGGGATCCACCCAGGCGAGGGAGCTGCAAACCGACGGCGGTTTCCACCCCAGCAGCAGCGCGGCGCTCGGCGCACGTGCGGCTCTCACCGGCTGCGGCCGACGCCGCGGCTCGTTCCTCCAAAGCAGGAGCTGCTAGAAGAGAAGGCGCCGGGAAGAGGAGGCACCCGGCGTCAGCCTTTGCAGAAAGAAGCACGTGGGGTTTTTTGGAGGGAGCAGCCCAGAGGCTCTGCACAAGCGGATCTCTTCTCGCCATGGCTCAGGAGGGAAAGGGAACACCTGAGAGTCCGATTCCAGGCTGGACACAAGAAGTCAGAGGTGGGGGAAGGTGGTTGACCAAGGGGATTCGTGGAGTTTCCCACCGCGCTTCCGTGCCGCTGGCCGAAAGGTCGGCAGCAAACTGCATTTGGAACCCAACAGTGCAAACGCCCCACACACAGAACAAAAAAAACCCCCACCTTCTAAACACCCCTCCGCCTCCCCACCGGCTCCAACACGAGCCGAAATAATATTTGTAATACGAAAGCCCGAAGCAGAACCTCCGGCGGACAGGGCCAGGAGATAAGATAGGAGGGTTCAATGACAGAGCCCAAGTTGCACGCCGCAACGTTTCTCGCTATCGGCCCTCCACCCCCTCAAGGCTCAGCTGCTCCCGGGGCTCAGCACCGCAGCAAAGGGGACCGAGTTGGTGCCATCCTCCGGCAGCTCAGCTCCGTCCCAACCCCACTGCCACTGCCCCGCCGGGAGCAAACTGCCCTCCCGGTCTGTACATATCAATGAAGCATTTGTCTCGTGCTTGGCACCAGGCGTCAGAGCACAAGGGTCCGTGTGCCGGATCGCCTAAACACAGCTATAAATGGAAAGAGGAGCCGCACAGACAGACTGTTCTCTTCATTCTGCGCGATCTCAAATAGCAGAGTTAACACCCGCGCTGCCCGAGCGGCTACCGAGGAGGAGGACGGCCGGGTAGAAACGCCAGCGTACTATAAGGAAGGCTAATTAGAGAGATTTGAGATACAATTTGGGTCTTGCTACCTGCCGGCATATAGACGGTGCCACCCTCGGCATTGAGCCAAGAGATTAAGGACAGCTGAAAGCAGCAAGGTTGGAGCAAGACGCTTCTTGCATTCTGGAGGTTCGAGACAAATTCCTCCCGTTTCAGTGCTTTTGGAGCTCGGCCAGGTGTCCTTCCAGGAGAAAAAGCTGCCGTGGGCAGGTCTGCAGCTGTAAGCCCTGCGAATGACGGCGCTGATACAACACGGGGCGTTTTTGGATGCATCTCAAGGCATCGATCACCCACCGGCCCTTTGCGGAGGTGCCGCAGGGCACGTGCTGTACCGTACCACACCGCCGTCCTCACGCGCAGACTGCAGCGTGGGCTTCTCCACGCCTGACTTCAGTTATCCCAACTGGGCACACCACCAGCAGAACCCAGACCAGTCTGCCGCGGGCACACCACCAGCCCTCTAAATATAGGGAAGTGCTGGGGCAGAGCCACAGCCACCCCAGCACGCGTCGGAGCAAAGCTCTAGAGCCAAGGCTGAGAGAAGCACTCAGGCACCCAGCGCGCACCAACACACCCATCGCTAGAGTCCAAATCTCACCCACCAGATACTCGGGCACATCCTGACTTGTCCATCACCCTCTGTTCAAAGAGGGGGAAAAAACCCCGAATAATGACAGACTACAGGCTGTGAGAAAATATATGGTGGTTTGTTGTTTTTTTTGTTTTTTTTTTTTTAATTTATTTGACAATTAACAAAAGAGGGATCCAAATCTCAGTTGTAAACATTGATAGCTCCTTTCTGATCACAACTAGTACTTTCCACGAACGTCCCTTTGTATAGTCTGATCCGCTCCAACAATGACGAGCCGACTCTGTCAGGGCTTTTGCTGCTCTGCTCAGGGCCACAAATCCAGAGGCAGCTTATTCACCAGAGCATCAACAGCCACCGGCAGGACCGACCACTGGCACTGAGAAGACAGCTGACAAACTAAGCAGATATTTTAGAGCCACTCCCGTACGCAAGATGGGAGCAGGAGCATCGTGCCGGGTTGCGTGCCAGCGAGAGGCAACCATCCCATCGCGCTGCCAACAGGTTGAGAGAGAAATCAGCTCTGCGAGAGCAGAGTCCTGCTGGAGGAGGTGACAGGGACACAGCCTTACACGGTGCCAGCCCGAGAAGAACCACCCAGACCTGTTGTCAGAGGGAAGCTTGGCCCCGGACTGTAAAAATTTAGAGATGCAGAGCCAGCAAGTTTGTCCCAAAGAGGGACTGGGACGTCATCAGCTCGATTGCTGCAGTGGAACCAGAACTGCCTGTAGGTTGACAAGGGGAAGTGAAACTTCATCTCAGGCTGGAAGGCAGCCAGAGTCGGAGGAGCCTGCACCCAGCTTCCAGCCATGGCACGGGAATCTGGCCTGAACATCAGCAGATTCCAACTTTTTTTTTTTTGAGGGGGAAGATAAATCTTTCAGAGCCTCTCGCTCTCCCCTTTCCAAAAGGAACCACTTTGCAGGTGGCTCAGCTACACAAAATAAGCAAGTCTTAATTACTCAAGCAACCTTCTGCTGTTTGCAACCATCAGGGGACAAGAATGAAGTCGTGGAAAGGCAGCGGCAGCAGCGAAAGTCTCCCAGTACTGTCCCCAAGACAAGGGACCTCAGATCACCACGGCCACCCTCCCCCACCAGCAACTTGAGGAGCCACCAGGAAAAGGGAAGATGCACAACACTAAAGAACAGTGTTATAAATAGAAACCTCCCTCGGCCGCCGGAGTGACCTGCCAACAGCTACACGCTTCCCAGGCTCCGCGGCCGCTTCGGTTTGAGGGACTAAGCCCAACACAGGAGCAGCCTTGAGCCAGGTCCAGACCCAGGATCCCAGCTCGCTCCTCTCGAGGCGACCAGTTGGTTTGGAGCCCGGTTTTCGGTAGGAGTAGGGACATCTATCCCAACACCACGCTACCCGGATGGACAAACAAATAAGAATAATAAAAAAAAATCCAACAAATTTGAATACACTGTATTTATTTGTAACAGATTCTAAAGAATCTAGTGAGTCTATGTCAAGCCCATCGCATGACAGGTGATACAGGTGTAGGAAAAAAAAAAAAAGAACATTTAAAACAAAATCAAGTGCCATTCAAGCTACTGGAATCTTCCAATTGCCCCCTCACAGGAGGGAGCAGCACAGTATCACTGCAAGGTTTAGAAAAAATTCAGGTTCAACCCATTCACAAGAGTCCCACCACACACACTCCGTAAATCAAAAGTGCAATCTCAACGTTAAGTCGCCCTGTCGAGCTGTTGGCTGTCGGGAATCTTTTTGACATCTTAAATGGGAAGGAGGGAATCTCAGTTTAGTGCGTCTACGTGTCTGTGGGCAGAGGGTACGCAGCCTGTAAAAAAGCATGCTACATGTCATCTATGTTCATCTGGAGTTTAAAATGCAAGGAAAAAAAAAATATCCTCCCTTGAAGCCACAGAGGTGGCATGCTTCGGATCTCAAAAGCAGCCCTTACACCAGTTTTACCTCGCACTGGAAAATCTCAAGCTCCCACCACAGGGATTAGGCTCTGGGCACCAGGGAGTTACTGGGCTGTGGCAGAGCCTACACGCCAGCCTTGTCCGTGAAGGCAAAGCTGTTCTGCAGGAAGGCAGTTAAACCTGTAGTAACTACATCGTTAGTGACACTTCTTCAGCTCTGACTGGATAGGAAGCAAAGCTGGACCAATTTCAAACTGGTTAGTTCATGTTAAGTGCAAGAGCCCCCAAATCACTCTTCCCCCCCACCCATCCCCTTATGCCCAACTCCACATCGCCCCTACCCCAAAAAAGGTTGCAATCTGGCTATACACATTCCAAGGATCTAGTCTTTATTAGAGTGTTCGGTCTGCCCAGCTATTACAGTTTCGTCACAAAAACAAAAATAAAAAAAACCCCACAAGTTAAAGATACTCAAGTATGTCAGCCTGGGAGGAAGCACCATGAAGCCACGGTGTTCCCAGAGCAGCATCTCTAGGGAGCGCCTGCTTGCTCGCCCACCTCTCCATCCGTGTGCATAGTTAAGTCTGAGATGATGTTTGACGAGGACGGGCACGGCAATCCAGGCACCGCAGTGAAAGACTGGTTGTGCTCTAGATACCCAACAACTTCAAAGCCACATTCGACTACGAGAGCCAAACCCTCATCAAGACACAAGAGGGTTTGCTTACAGAAGACATACTTTTTCCTAAGGCCAATTGACTTCTGCACAACCTCTCCCTCCCACCCCAAGCTCCATTTCTAGCTAGAGAATGAATTTCAAATGCTATCGATGGCTCACATGTGGAATCACACAGCTGGAAACAGGCTGCTTTTGAAGACAGGACCTGCCCAAGGGCAGAGGGAAGATGTCCAGCTAGAGTCTGGAAGAGGTCCGCCTATCTTCTAGAAGGACACGGGCTCCAGCCCCCATCACAGCAACAGCTGGACACAACTGACTAGTGAACTAGTTGGTTTGTGCTTCAAGGGACAAGCCTCATCGTCCCAGATAACCCAGCCGGCCTCTGGCTTTGTGCATTAAAACCACGCTTGCATGCCAAAAAAAAAAAAAAAAAAAAAAGAGTAAGCAGCATTTCAAATTCCCCTAGAAAATACACGATCAGGTACGGCAGCCTGGGGCAGGCTCCTGGACAGACCTTCTGCCTCATCGTTTATGTACATGATTACATTTTGGCACTGCAGACTCGGGAGCTCGAGTAAATTCATACGTAGGTCCCCGCTGCCTTTTCTCCATAAAGCTCTGCACAGCATTTTCCACCATGCACCCCCCCCACCCCTGTTTACGCAACTCCACTTTTGACAGCTATTTGCTACAGCTGGTCCTTCCCGGGCAGCAAGCCATGCCAAAAAAAACCACCTCAGCGACATGTAACCTGCAATCCCATTCGTGCTTCGGCGAGGTTACTAGAAATGATCTTACGACCCTCCCCGCCCTCCCCCCTCCCCAACAGAAACATTTTCCTCATCGGACATCCCCACTCAAGCTCTTGGGATGTCACCCCCTGCAAAAAAAAAAAAAAATAATGTAAGGTTTACAGTACAGTTGTGTTTATATTGTTACAGGCACTTAAACAGGATTCTTTGGTCCTTCAAAGGAATTAGCCACTCTGGCTTCTATCTTCAGAAACCACAAGTCTGCACACCCATAACACCTCCCGCACTAAAAAAAAAGAAAAACCAACCACAATTCAGATCCATTTCAGGGCAGTGCAGCTCTACCTTAGCGTAATTCTACAATCTCCCCTCACGCACCCCCACCCTCCCCCATCGCCTCCAGAATTCAATAAGCAATCGAGTCTTCCTGTAAACGTCCAAGTCATCTAGTTTCCGTAACACTGCACTTCCCATCACAGTGTACAGCAGCCAGGCCTCGTTCCAACAACCCCAGGAACAAGACGCTCAAGCAAAAGTCCAGGAAGTTTCCTTTTGTTGCAGTTCTAAGAAGTTCTTTTTTTTTTTTTTTTGACCCCTTCCCCTCCCCACTCCCCAAGGCAAGGAAGTACCTTGGAGGACAGACAGACCCTGAAGTTCGTCCCGGCTCAGTTACAGGGAAGCCACGTTGGGTAGGACTGATTGCAAGGCAGGAAGGGCTGCACGTGGGTGACATAGTAGTTGAAGTTTATTTCACTGACATAGGGAGCTGGCTGGTAGTAGCAGGTCACGTTTGTGACCGTGGGGATGATGTTCTGCTCAGCCAGGACTCTCACAGCCAGCATGGCAATGAGGTTCAGGGTCTGCCTCCTTTCATGTCCCATAAGGCAGACTGTGCTCTCATTGACCACCCTGTGGAGGGTCATCAAATAGTCATATCTTTTGCTCTCCATCCCAACAAAGTGGCTCTGGAGGTAGCACTCCAGCTTCCTCTGCTGCTCACCGATGTCAGAGAAGTCTATGAAAAACCTGGAGCACATGTATCTCTGTAGCGCCTTCATATCCACTTCCGATTTGGGCTTAAACCCCCTCACCAAGAGGTTGCAGTATTTCAGAAGCCCCCCACCTCTGATCTCCTCCGGGTTCCTCGTGGCGATGATCCTGTTCCGGAGATGGTCCATTGCCTCCTCAAAGTCCCCGTACATGCTCTCCCCAGTGACCGTGGGGTGGAAGTTCTCAGCCATGGGGTTCTCTGAACACTCCCCAAACAGCAGAAGCGAATCCAGGATGATCTGGAAGGAGTCCACACTGAACTCGAACTGCCGTCTGAGAGAGTCCACAAATTTGAGTTCCACGTTCTTCCCGCTGTTGTTGGAGAGCGATATGAGGCTCCAGCGGTCGGTTTCGTTGCACACCTTCACAAGCTTCTGCACGTAGGCCTCCTTCAGAGTCACAGGGGTGATCTTGTCTTTGTTGACACCTTCTGGGAGGAAGTCAAGAAGGCAGTCCATGACCACATCTTTAACAAGCTGGAAGACATCTTCGGTCTTCAGATCTACACCGAAGATGAGATCTAGGTCTTTGTAACCCAAACCACTGTCTTGATGCAGAACGTGACTAGCTGCCGAGCCATTCAACCTTACATTATGGACTGCGATTCCTTTCTTCTCCAGGCGACTACGGACAACCTGAGATATAAAGAGAGTCAGTGAGAAGCAAGAAGCTGGCTTAGAGCAGCAGGATTCACTCCCTGCGCTTATATGGGTCACTCCAGTGCAAGACAGTGAAATAAAAAGCTAATCCATTAGAAATAGGTCACTTTGGAAAGCATCCAGAGTTGGGGTGGCTCTCCTTTCCTTACTCCCTTGCATTAGAGGGCTCGTATTGCACATGAACGGCTGATTCTGCTTCCAGTACAGCTGTTTGCCCTTCCCTTCCTTCCCCCCAAAAGCTGAGGTGTTATCTGAATCCCTTCTTTGGGGCGGTCTAAGCCCCCTTCACCCCTCCATGGTCGCAGCCAGCCTTTCCAGCCATCAGGCTAAGACCAGCCGATCCAAAAAGGACTCCAAATACAAGGCGGCAGCACAGTCTGCAGCAGTCCTGTTGATTTAATCAGGGCGGCTCACTCCTTTCAGCCATCCCCTTTGCCTGTCAAGACTCATTAAAGGCAAATCAAGATGCCAGAACTGCTCAAAAGCCCCAGCCAGGCGTATGCAAGTTCATGTCCTAACTAGTAAGTGTATCCTAACAATTTCCAGTGTGTCAGAGCTTCGTGCTGAATTTGGCATGCTATCAAGCACAAGAGGCAGCTTTCATCTTACGGGTGTTACTCCAGCGATTTTAATGCTGCCTGCTCAGTCCTGGCACACCCACCGGTACCTCCAAAGCTTTGTTCATTTAGAGTGAAGCTGAATCACTTGTCCGATTACTTAACATGCAGGAGGCTGAAATAACCCCAAGACCATAAACTAAACTACCTGGACACCAGCTTATAATTTAAGTTTAACTGAGCTCAAAGATCCCAGGAAGATTAAGTTCACATCTTCCACCAGAAGCTCTTCCCATCCCTCATCCTGCTTTCATGTTTCTCTCCAGCAATTACCCACTCTCCTGCGAGTCCCACCTAGCCAGCCTGCTCACCCGGCGCTCGAAGCAAGGCTAGAGCTTGAAAGAGCCAAAGCTTGGCCTACAAGTAGGCAAGCTGTATCTCTAGGAGCCAGTCTGACCGGGCTACTCAGCCCTGCAAGGTTTTCCCAATTTAGGAGGCCACATGAAAACTCAAAACCTTATCAGAGGGGCCGAAACCCCTGCGTGGTTAACATGGCCTGGAGCAGACAGTCCTGGGGACACCAGAGCACTGTAGCTCAGAGTCTCAGTAGCCGTAAAACCACCCCACACGAGTTTTGTTAAGGAGAAACAATAGGTAAAGGTGAAGGACTGCAGTCCACAGCACAGACCACTCGGGGACCACACGGAGACACCGGGCCAGTCAGCTTCCACTGCCCCGAGGCGCCCCTACAAACAGGGGATGTCTTGGTACCAACTAATGAGTTTTTTTTTTAAACTTGTTAAAGTAAAAGCTCAGGAGGTTGTTAAATCTCACGACGCAGCTTCTCTGCTGGTGTTTCCCCTATTACTCCCTGACGTGAGCTGCTCAGGCGAGAAATGTGCCCGGGCTCCTTGCCAACCGAATGGTGACAGTCACATGTCAGGCAACAGTTAACCAGTGAGCTATTCACCATCGGAAGTCCCAAGTCCCCACCAGAGCATCCAATCCAGCCACAAAAGCAGTTGGTTTTGAAGGCAGATAGGATTAAATTCAGTTTTTGGACTAAGAGAGACACAGGGTTATTCCCCCATATAGAATAAATATCAGGCAGTGGATCCAGGGGAGTTCCTGGAGTGCAGTTGTTGCCAACTGCCACTGGAGTCACTCACCCGAGGCACAGCTCCAGCACTACTGGTGGAGTTAAGTTTTGTGCTATTAGGGTTCGAGAGAGACAAGATATAGGTCACAAAAGTGTTAGATGCAGAGCTAGGACCAGTGCTTGGAGAAGACCTCATTCCAGATTAATTTCCTAGCCCCAAAGAACATCTGCTTAACCCCTCTCTGGGCACTGCTCGGGACCTGCAGCATTTCAGACCCATAAGCTTCAGGCTTAGTGGAGCTTCCCTGGTTTACAGGTCCACCCATGCAAAATGTAGTCAGAAAAGGGGAAAAAAAAAATAAATCCAACTGTTCAAGTCAGTCTTGTCCCAAATCACCCAAAAAAGCCCCAACCTGCAGAGTGCCCTGTTGCTTCCCCGAGGACAGGAGGCTTCAGCCTACCAGTCTCAACCTGAAGCACACCTCCCCGGCTGCAGCCAGTGGGTTCAGGTATGCATTTTCCCCAGAGGGTTGGATATTTAAAGGGTTAGGCAGCTGCTGACCTGCTTCCCAAAACAGCACCTCACGTTACGTGTGGTTCAGATAATTGACTCTGACAGCCAGGCGCGCGCAAACCCTGCCTGCGTCCTGACCTGCCGCTTCCCACCTACCACAACAACAAGAGCATGCAATAAATAACTGCCTTTTAGGTTACTTGTTTCAGATTAGTCAGCCCTAAATACAGGGTCTGCCAGTGCGGTTGGTCAGAATTACAGCCCTCAGTTATTTCGTGTTTGAAGTTGCTAGTGGCAACATCCTTTTCAGCAGCTCCGACACCAGTTTTGTGTCAGTTTTGTGGAACTAAACAGTAATAACTGGTGGAACATTTGATGCTGCACCACAGCGGGCTTTTAACAGCGCCGAGCTTCACCAGCCTTGCACAACTCAAGGGCAGTGCCCTGACAGTAGCTCTCATGTGTCATTTGGTTGAAAGCTCCAGCAGCCAAGATTCAGCACTTCTGCCCCCAGCAGATGCAGCAGGAACTCGAGGAATTCGAAATCAGCTGAGGCTTTCATACAGCCGAGTGTCTTTCAAATGTCACCTTTCCATTTTCCAAGCTTAAGTAGAAATATTTCTCAAGCAGCTGAGGCTTCGAAATCCCAGCGATTAGTTTATTGTGAAAGCCAGTTTGGTTTTAGCTTTGTGAATAGCCTTTTTAATTAGAAGCTAACATGCCTGATTTTACATTTGATGAGTCATTACTGAGGAATGAAGTTACCTCCCAAACATGAATATGCATCAGCTTATTCGAACTACATTGTTAGTTTAATATTAAACACAGTTATTACTTTATAGTTAAACTAACAGGATCTCTTAAACGAGGTGAAGTCTCAGGCAGACTCTGAAGGATACAGTCAGTGTGACGAGAATCAAAGGACACTAACATTTGATCTAGCATTTAAATTAATGAGTGCCTCTTACAAACGTCCACCAGCACAAAGCCATTTCGTGGCAGCAGCTCCAAAAAGCCACCGTCCCTTACCCACCCGCATTTCATAGGGCACCAAACCCACTCAGGAGGAGGTGGAATACAGGACGGGATGAAGCAAAGCGCAATCCATGGGACCAGCACTGGGGATGGGGCACGAATTTCCAACGCGTGTGATTTTTTCCAGACCAGCCTCTTCCCAGGAGGCTTCTTCTTCCAGCTTTATACATTTCTGCTAGCTTTTAAAACTCCGCCCCCCCATCCCCCTCTGCAGCATCCCCAGCCCCCCCCGGGGGACCCGGGCCAGGCGCTCTGCCCTCAGCCCGGC
>NW_009647757.1:91702-92171 GCF_000708025.1 Charadrius vociferus | reverse complement strand
CTCAGCGTGAAGGTGGGGGCTGGGTGGAGCGCCAATCAGAGGAGCGGGTAGGGTAAGAGGCGGGGAGAAGTGTGGAGGGGGCGGGATAGTCTGGTGGAGCCCCGCCCTCAGGCGCGGCCCGCTGCGTGCGGGAATCCCGGCGGTGATTGGTCGGGACGGAGCGCGGGTTAAAGGGACACCCCATTGATGCCCCATTGATGCCCCATTGATGCCCAACGGCCTGGTACTCCATTGATGCCCCATGTCCTGATGCCCCATTGATACTCAATGGTCTGATACCCCGCTGATCGCCATGGCCTGATACCACACTGGTGCCATATAGCCTGATGCCCCATTGATACCCCATGGCCTAGTACGCCATTGATGCCCCATGGTCTGGCACCCCACAGTCCAATGCCCCCCAGCCTGACCTCCCCAACCCCAGTGCCCCCTCTCCCTGGCCAGCAGTGTCCGCAGGAAACCACAGCAC
>NW_009647757.1:87860-89668 GCF_000708025.1 Charadrius vociferus | reverse complement strand
CAGCTGTGTCCCCAGGGGCTGGCTGCCCATTTCCTTTCATCCCAACAATTTCTGTCACTTTAAAGAGCTCATTTCTCCATGGCATTTAACCCTGCAGACATTTCCAGGAGGCGCCTCCCAGCCAAGCTGGTGCCCAATGCCCTGCAGTCCCACGGATGGACAGGCACGACTCCAGGCTCCGCATGCATCTGCAGCCACCACTCCCATTTTCCCCGTTCCTGCTTGGAGCTGGGATCCACCCTCAAAAGCCACGAGCCCTGTCAGGGAACAAGCAGCGCTGATTTATTTTTATACCCTTGCAGGGTTTTATTGCAAAAACACCCCTGAAAAACCCCAAACCCCCAGCCTGGGATGTTGCACCTTGGGGAGCTGTTGCAGAATTCTTCTAAGCTGCAAAGTTCATCTCCAAAGCCGAGGCTCGATGGCGGCAGGTTGTCGTCTCCCATATCCCAAGGGTCTGCTACTGGAAGTTCAAGCTGGCTGAGGAAAAACTAACATAGTGATGGGGGGATTTGGCTCTCGGGGGAAATGGGGTGTTTAGGAGCATCCACAGCTGGGTTGGAGGGGAAAGGAGGCAAGGGGGTGCTCTGAGCCCTGGTTCCCTCTGAAATCTTCCCCATCCCATGATGCACCAACCGTCCAACAGGTCCCCATGGGGGACTGGAGTCTCCTCTGCTGGGTCCTGGCATGGGGATGCTCCTCGTGTCATGGGGTTTCGCTCTCCAGAGTAATTGTGTGGCTCCATCAGGCATTTCTGTTGGGATTAAATGCTGCTCCCAGTTATGCCCCACACGGCTCTGAATTGGGGCACAGGAGGAGAGGACCCCTGCCAGAAAGTGATTTTCCAAGGAACTTGATAAAAAATCAGGCAGCTGCCTCCCATTGCAAAAAAAAAAACCAAACCCCTTTGATCCTGTTGGCCAAAGAACTGGATCAGGAGGAGTTTCCCAAGAGGGGCCAAATGGCTTTGGGGATCAGGATCCGCACTGTTCACCCATGCCAGGGGTCTGGCTGGGAGAAATCAGATGTGGGAGGAAGGACTGGCTGGGTGCTGAGCACCCCAAGGGCAGGGTGATTTGGGGGACCCCATCAGGTGCGACACCCCTGGGCGGTGGGACAGGATGCGGCCATGGAGCTGATGGGATGAATGAGATGCTGCAGATCCCTGGGGGACGAGCCGGTGGCCTGGGGATGAGTTGGGAGATACACGTTGGCGCTGCCCGGGCTGAGAGGGTTTAGCGTACTGATGGCTCTGGAGAAAACATCAGCTCGTTAAAAAGAGCTGACACGCTCTGGCCGGACTGGCTGAGCCGCTCGTTAACATCCATCACCAAATGATTATCCCAAAGAGCCGCCGGCAGCGAACCCAGGGCCAGAAATGGCACTGAGGCCGTTTCCTTCCAGCTCAGCAAGGGCCAGCCCGGGCTTTATTCATTTGTTTTGTTGGCAATTAAGGAATAATCACCATCTCGGGGTGAAACACGGGCGGATCCTGCCTCCTGGGTGATGGCAAAAGGGTTACAAAGCCCCTTTGGGGATGTGAGGGTGGGCCAGGGGCTGGGCAGGGGGACGGGGGCTCGGGGATGCCATGGGCACACTTGCCCCATGGAGCCGGCGTCGGCAGCATCCCAGTTCGGCTCAGGGACACCGGCTTCACCCTGCCGGGAAATCACCCAGGGAGGAGCTGGGACGTGCCCCGACGTGTGCGCAGGGAGGCATAGGGCACCCCACTGCCAGGGGGGGTGGAGAGGGGGGAAGGAGGGAGCTGCGGGGGAGCTGAAGGCCCAGCGCAGGCTGCCCTGTCGGGA
>NW_009647757.1:86140-87536 GCF_000708025.1 Charadrius vociferus | reverse complement strand
TCCCCATGCCCACAGCAACTGTCCCTGCGCATGTACCGGCTGTGCCATCTCTGTGCACGGCCGGGCTGTCCCACGTGCACACACCAGCACATCCACGTCCCCATGCAGACACAAGCTGTCCCCATGCAGACGAGATGCCGTCCCTCTGCATTTGTCTGCCGTCCCCATGCACACGTGCCACCATCTCCGTGCAAATAGCCACTGTGCCATGCACACGTGCTGCTGTCCCCACACGCATGCCACCGTCCCCACGCACATGCTGCCATCGCCACGCACATGCTGCCTCCCTGCGCCCGCTGTGGCTTTAGGAGGTAGAGACCTTCTCGTCAGCCTTCCTCAGCAAATACCACTCCGGGACACCTCCCCATCGCTCACATCCACGTCCAGCCCCACTCGCTCCTGCACAGCCCATCCCAGAGGAGCCACCGCTGCTCGCTGCCCCCAGACCCTTCCTGCTGGGACACCAACGTCCCCAGGGCTGTGCGACCAGCTGCCACCATGGCCCTGAGTGGCCAAATTTGGCACCCCAGGCAGTGCAGCTCTGTGTTGAGCACCCATCTTCACTGCCTGGCACAAGGCGGGGGGGGGTCACGGCTCTGCTCTCAGCCTGTGGTCCCCTTGTCACCGGCCAGGACCCCCAGACCCTGCCATGTCCCCTGCTGTCTCTTGGAATTAATGATAAGTGATGACGCCGGGACGCCCTCGCCCTGGAGAGGGCCACCTTGAAGGCCTTGAGATGAAAGGGAGCGCAGGGTGTTATTACAGCAGGTGACACAGAGTTGGGGAATGGCACCCGTCACCTCCCCTGGCTGCTGCAAAATGCTGCCCGGGGAGCGCGGGGGGGACACGGCATCACCAGGGCATGGGGAGGGGGACGTGGAACTAACGTGCCCCCGGAGAGGGGCAGGGACTGAGCTGCCCCCTCGAAGCTGCCAACGGTGTCACCGTCTGGGAAAATCCCCGTCCTGGAGTCCCCCCATGACATGAAGAGCAACATGTATGTCCCGGCCTCGGTGGCTTCCTGGTGACATCACGTGCTGTTTTTCTTGGTGTGACTTGTGCTTTTAAAGCCATGGCAAGGGACAACCGGGCTTAACGCCGCTGATTTGAACCCGGTAGAGAAGGCAGCTGATCCCATCGCTTGGGGTTTTTGTGCCCTGGGTGATGCCTGGGCACGGCTGTGCGTGGTGGCAGCTCCAGGCCATGCAGAGGGAAACTGAGGCACGGGGGAGCGCAGCCATCCTGGCCGGGGCAGATTCCTGCAGCTGCAGAGGCAGCAGCTCTTTAATCCCCACGGATGGAGGTTATGGAAAAGGCCATAACACCTCAGCACACGCGTGCGCAGGGAGAAAGTCATCCCGCTCAGGGTCCCTCCATTCTCCCTGTCCTCGGCACC
>NW_009647757.1:84445-85891 GCF_000708025.1 Charadrius vociferus | reverse complement strand
GGGGCCCCCCGCCCGGGCCCCGCCACGCTTCGGGAGGGAGCGGGGGGAGCTGGGGGTTGGTGACGGGGTGCAGGGCATGGGGGGGACGCACGCGGGGAAAAGGCATCACCGCCAGGACCGCGGGGCCGGGGGCACGCGCTGGGGCCCATCCACCCCCCGGCATCGGCGCTGCGTGTGCTTTGGTAGTTGCTCAGCGGTGACAGCCCATCCCTGGAGGGATCATTAGCCCTTCCTCATTAAAAAAAGTTACTCACCCTTTAAGAGAGAAACAAGAATATCCTGGAAATGCCTCGGTTTGGGGAGTTCTCGCACTAAAGGTATGACTGAAACCAAGAGAGCGGCCGCACGTGACGTTCTCTGGCACGTGGGGCGGGTGAGATGCCGTGTCCCCTTGTCCTGCCCAGGGACCCCTTGGCAAGTGGGGGGATAAGCCCGGGGGTGCGGTAGCTGGTCCAAGTCCCAGCCCAGGGCCACGGGGGATCCTGAGCTTCAGGTATTTTAAGCACATGAGCAATGCCAGCGATTATGCGCTTGCTGCATGGCGAGGGGGTGAGTCACGGCCTCCTTGAATCAGAGCTTTAATTTACAGCCATGAAACACGCTCCCATTGCAATTGCCCAAAAGCGAGGAGCTCCGGCCACCCCGGGGCACCCGTGGTCCTCGGGGGTGGGGGGTGAGGGGTTTCTGGCGGAGGGAGAAGGTCCAAGCGCCGCTGGGGCTGCGAAGGTCTTTCCCGGGGGATTTTCAGGTCGGGATGAAGCCCCTCACCCAGGCACCGCCTTAAGTCTCTCCGCTCTCCCCGGTTGTGGGATGCTGGTGGGAACTGGTTCCTCTCCGAGAGCTCGGCTTCAGCCCTGGCTCCTGGGGAAAGCCAGGAAAAAGGTCCCAGGGTTCAAATATCCTCAACCCCCTCCCCTGGGGACGGAGCCATTAGCCCCCCAAAAGTGCCATGGTGGAGGCAGGGACCTGGGCCAGGCAGGTGCTGCCAGCAGCGGGACACGGGCCCCTTCCTCCCCGGGGGCACCGCATCGGGCTCGGGGTGGGCAGAGCTGCCCCGGGATGTCCGACCGACACCTCGGGGCTGCGCCGGGGCGATCCACGTCCCTGCAAAAGGACCTGCCTTTTGCCTTCTTCCCCCCACGAAGTGAGAAAAACAGCCCTTCCCCTCCATACACACCCTCACGCCGGCGCAGTCCCGGGGAGGGATGCGGGAACCCGACGGATGAGGTCTCGCACCCACCCTGTTCATCGGGGACAGCCGGGACTCTGTGGCAGGGGGAGGAGCCTGAACAGCCAGAAGAACCCCACTAAAAATTAACATTAATTTATTATTCATGATAAAAACCAAGATTCTCTTTACATGTGTTTGTTTGTTTTTTTTTTTTCCTTTTTATACAAGAGAATTTTCATCGCTTTTTTTTTTTTTTTTTTTTTTTTCCCCCCCCC
>NW_009647757.1:75766-84123 GCF_000708025.1 Charadrius vociferus | reverse complement strand
GGGGGCGTGGCGGCGGGGCGCGTGCCCGCCAAGGCAGCGGGGCAAAAGACGACGCGTGGCAAGGCACGGCGTGGGGAAGGGGGAAGCAGCCCGGGCTCCCCGGGGAAGGGATGATGAACACCCCACGGTGGGCAGCACCCACAGCAAAGGGGGTGGCACGTGGTGGGAGCCCGGTGGCACATGAGGGACAAAGTGACACGCTGGAGCACGATGCAGGACAGCCTGAGCCCGGGGAGGGCTGTAAGTCACCTAAACCCCCAGAGCTTTCCCCCAGCCCAGCCTTGCGGAAAGACGGGTCCTTCCAAGCCCAGGACCCCCGACACCCCCAGTTGCGCCCCTCAGGGGGGTGACCGTCCCCCTCCTGCCAAACTCCTGACCCCAGCGTGTCCCCACGCTCTCTGAGCCGGCCACCGGCTCTCCCCCAGCTCCTCCTGCTTGCAGGGAGAGAAAAACAACATCCCCCATGTAGCAAATGCCTTCCCATCCCCGGGAGCCCGGACGCCGTCTTTGGTTAAGGAGCAGCCGGTGCCGCTGCCACACTGCCGGGCAGGCACGGGGCGAGGGGCCGAGGCTGGCGGAGGGTCCCCGTGGGGACGGGTGACAGGTAGTGGCTCCAGGAGGGACAGAGAGGCCCAGGCTCGCGGGGCCGCTCCAAGCGAGGGGGGACCCGGCTCCCCCCTTGCATGGCTATAGGATATTTATTTAACAAGACCTGGCGTGAAATGCAGGGCCGGAGGAGAGGTACCCGGGCAGCAGCCGTCCCCGCCGGGGAAGCAGCCAAGGCATGGAGCGGTGGCACAAGCCCGAGGTCCCTCGGAGGGTGTCGGGTGAGGTGGTGGGTTCGCCAGCCCCGGCGCAAAGCCTGGCTTCCATCTTCTCATCCCTCTGCTCCGGAGGAAGGCGAGGGGGCAGGTAAACCTCAAGGTGAGGGGAGGCGAAGCTGGGCCGTGGGGTAACCTCTGCGGACACCCCCAAAAGCCCACCCTGCGCCCGCTGCAGCCGCCCCGAGGAGCCGCTCGCACGTCCTGCGTGGGTGGGCAGCCTCCGGGAAAGCCCCGCCGGGGCTGCAAGGCACCTGCAAATCCCAGTCCCGGGCGGTAAATCGTCTGTCACCCCCAGGCCACGGTGGGCGAAGAGCCCCGTGCATCCCGGGGGCTCCTTCCCCGCTCCTCGGGACCAGCCCAGGGCTTGCTGGGCAGAGCTGTCCTGGCAATCCCAGTCCATCCAGGACAGTCTCCCCTTCCTGAACCCCGTGTGTAGTGACAGAAGAAACCAAAAAGGAGAGCAAAGAGAGAAGAACAAATGAAGAGGGAGAGGAACTGTACGAAGCATTGTGTGAGGCTTCGCACGTCAGCCGCTACTGCCCCTTGGGGATGAAGGGTTCTCCCTCTTCCGGCTCCGGCCGTGGGCCCGGGTCGCTCAGGCATCGCAGCATCCGCTGGTTACTGGGGCTGTCGCTGGTCCCCGGGGTGAAGACGTCGTCAGTACCGGGGGAGGAAGGCTCCTTCACCCGCATCACCAGCCCCTCTTCGTCCTCCTCGGGCGAGGGCGGGAGGCCGCCGCAGCCCTTGGGCTCCTCGTTCATCAGGTCCACGGACTCCGGGGACTGCGGGGAGGCTGGGTCGATGGTGATGATGGGCAGGTTCTCCGAGTCCGCCTTGGGTTCATAGGCCAGCGGGTCTGGGGAGGCAGAGAGGGGTGAGGTAGGGACTGTCTCACGGTATCAACAACAAACTGGGTCAGGATAACCTGGGTAAAGTAAGGGGGGTGGCTGTTGGACCCCCGGCTAACGCAGCCCAGGTGTTTGGGGCTGAGATGTCTGGGCTGTCTTATCGATTTCCCAGCCTGCTGTTTAATTCCTTTTCCTGATTTCCACATCCCATCTGGAGCCGCTCCAGGCAGCCCAGCCCAGCCCAGCCCTGCTTCCCAGCGCTGTGCCGTTTGCAAGGGGCGAAGCTGCCCTCTGCCGATTAACCGCCGGCTCGGCAAGCGCCAGCAGCGGCGTCACACCCCGTCGCACCCTGCCACACTGTCCCCAAAGCTGGAGAGGACACGCATAGGCCAGGAGGAACCAAAGACGGCAAAGCAAATGAGTGATGGAGAAGACAGGAGTCCAGCGACAGGACTCGGGGCTGAGCGCTCTTGGTCCTCTCCCCTGCAGAGGGCAGGAAGAGGCACGGCCAGGAATGTGGCTGCGTGGATGAAGTGAGCTGAGCTCCGGACACATCCACTGACCGGCCAAGCCGCCTTCCCGGTGGGAACCATGCTGGGAAGCGAGCCGGGTGCTTCTGCACAAGCAGAGCTCGGGCTCGAGAACAGCACAGCCCTGGGGCTTGGCCGCATCACACACGAGGGAGCGGACCGGGGACGATCGGGGCTGGAGATCTGCAGCGGAGCTGAGGGGATGCAGGAGAACACAACCTCCGCGTGTTTCAGCGCCAAAGGGCCGGCGATGCCCACCGAGGCACCGGCAGCGGCACTCCCCCAGCAGCTCAGTCCCACCTACCTGAGCCGATGCGAGCCCGGGACATGGTGGGCGAGTCGAGCTTGTGAGCCGGCACTGTCAGGTAGTTGTTCATCTGCAACAGGAGAACAGGGACCGTCTCCATCGGAGTGGCCAGGACAAATGGGGAAGGGGAGGCAGGGAATTGATCTCAGGCCAAGGGGATGAGCGAGCAGCAGCAGCAGGATGGAGAAGACATGTGCACACATCCTTCCAGCCATGCTGCAAGGACTTGCTCGGAGCCCGAAGCAATCAGAAGACCCCCAAGACTTGGGGTCCCTCGCTGTCATCTGAACCTCAGCGCCCTCCCCATGCAGGACACCGATGCCCTTCCCAGGTTGGGAAGCCCCTCTTTTTCCCCCCGTCCTCCCCAACCCACGGCAACATCCCCGCTCCACCATCCCTGCTCCACCATCCCCTTGACACCTTCTGTTCCAGCTGCCGGGCCTTCTGCCTCCGCAAGAGCATCTGGTTCCAGGCCTCCTCGTAGGGGTCGGCCACAAGCGTGTGCCGGTTGTAGGATCGTAACTGGGAAAAGGCCCCAAGAAAAGAAGATGGGTTAAGAAAACCACACAGAAAGGCAAAGGAAGGTCACAGCACCATTTCCCTCGGAGACGGATCAAACCGCCACCAGTGGGCAGAGCACATCCAGCCAAGCTGGTGGCTCGTCCCTTGGGTGCTACCATGGGATGCCTGATCTGGACCCACCTTAGCCCAGTGAGGGGTTAAATGCTGGGCTCAGCCACCCACCGAGCCAGCCTCCCCCTCAGCACTATCCCAGCAGCATCCCAGGAGGAAAAGCCTCCTGGGGAGCGAGAGCCAGACCAGGAACGTGAGGGGCAAGAGGGCAAGGACACTGGGGGTGAAGGGCACAGCTGGCCCCACGGGCTTCCAGTGGGCAGTGGTCCTGGCCACCCCCAGGACAGCAAAGGGGGCACACACACGGTGCCAGGGGACACCCTACCCTCTGCCTGGTTTTCTGCAGGTTGTTGCGAAGGATTTTCCGGATCTCCTCCTCCTTGTCCTTGGACAGGGCCGGAAGGATGCGCTCCACGGGAAGGGTCTTGGGGTTGATGTTCCTGCACAGACAGACAGGATTCAGAGTGACTCTACGATGGCCACGGCAGGACCGAATGGCTGCTTGCCCTGCGGCCACTAGTTCAGCCTGCGCAAGGGGCCTGTCAGAGGCAGAGGGCGACCAGGGTCAGGAAACTCACTGGATGGAGACGGTGGAGACAGCGGAGGGGATCTTGCCTATGCCCCCACTCTCCACCAGCTCGATTGCCTGCTTCATCTCCATCTTGTGATAGAAAGCGATGAGCTGGGGCTCCTTGGACCGCTCCCCCGCAATCAGGCACTTCTTCACGTACTTCTTGTTGAAGCGATTCAGCCTTCCCGAGGACGTGGGGAAAGGAGGAGCAGAGATATATCAGACCTCCCCCTGCGCCGGCATGCAATCCCTGCTCCCAGTCGCTGGCCCGGGCCAGCAGAAGATGGTTCAGTTCCCACCAGCACAGGTCAGGCCAGGCTTCCCCGACTCCCTCCCCAGCCAAGCAGCCTCCGAAACACCCAGCAGCTGCTGGACCACAACGGATGGTCCTGAGCTCCTGCAGGGACTGGCCACCAGCAGCTCCCAACACTGCTGTGGGTGGCGCGGCGAAGGGGTACAGCCCTGCAGCCCCGCTCACACCCAACCCAAGGCCATAATTCATCAAGGGGAGCATGTGTGGATATTAAACCCCGGGGGAAAACCTGGCACAGGGCTGAGAAACCTGCTGAGAAACCCTTCCCCACTCCCCTCACGGGTCCCCCGAGTCCCCAAACCTCCACACTCACTTGTCCTTCCAGTGGTGATGCCCGTAGTGACCACAGATATCCTCAATCCCTGTCAGAAGGTGGTCTAAGAACTGGAAGAGAAAGTGCAAGGCGTAGGGCAGCTCGCAGGGCTGTTGCCCACCCTCTCCCCACCCCGACGCCCATGCTGACACAGGGGTGAGGGCACTCAGGGGGTGCAAACTCAGGGCTGTGGGTCCAGGATGGGCCTCAGGAGGGCAGCACGGTCCTACGCAACCGGGCTGCTGCTCTACCAGGCACAGGGGAGGTCTGGGTTGGAGCGGGCACTGGACGACACAGATGGGGGAGAGCCCTCGCTCTGTCCCCCCTTACCTTGGGCACCGATTTAGGGGCAGCTCCCGCTCTGTAAACCCGCCTGGTTACAGCGGTGGAGGTGGCAGAAGCAGAGAGAGAAGAGGGCTAAGGCGGCGAAGAGAAGCGCGCGGGGAGGGCTGGTCGGGCGCAGCGGGTTACCTGCGTGTGGATCTCTTCGTTGATGGAGCGTTTTGTCTCTTGCTTCTTCTTCACGGCCAGCAGGTCCACCAAGGGCCGGATGGTCATGCCCTAGGGAACAGAGAAGGTGGGTTAGACCTCTCCCCAAGACATATCGGCTGCGTTCAGCACAGCTGAACCACAGGGCTCTGCACTGCTGGTGTCACTTGGCAGCCTCAAGAGCTTTTGGAGAAGGGGGACAGTGACAGGGTCAGGGATGGAGGCTGGGGACGTGCTCCTCGCTCTCCACAAACACATGCAGCTCACTGAATAACCCCCTTTCCTTCTGAAATGGCACCGTGACCGCCTGTGTGCCACCAACCTGCACGAAGACTGTGAAGAAGATGACTGTGATGATGGCTGTGAGGAACATGTCCCTCATGCCAAAATGTTTATAGTCCAGGAGGTAACAGAGGGAGAAGGCGATGGCTCCTCGCAGGCCCCCGTAGGCGATGATGAACTGGTCCTTCGGCGTCAGCTTCACAATGCGGAACTTGTTGATGAACCAGGTGAGGACCAGGACACCTGGAGAAGCAGGGCCTCGTGTGAGCAGATGGTGAAGGATACCCTGCAGCCCCAAAGAGACACCCCCCTGGCAGCCCAGCTTGCAGCCCAGTGCAGCGTCACCCCCTCGGGGCCATGGGTGCAGGTGGATGCTGTCCTGCTCGTTCATCCCAACACCCGTCACCAGCTTCAACCCCATGTCTAGCACAAACTTGGCCTCAAGCCCATCTCCCCACAAAGCCAACCACCAGCAAGCCTGATGCCCACAGTAGAGAAGTGCCACCCAGTCAACTCCAGTCTCCCCAGCAAAGCAAACTTGGGCTTCACGGCCCTCAGAGTTGCGCATCACACAGGACCATCCCCAAGGGCTTTGCCACCACACTGACACCTCACCTAAAACTCTCGCGATGAGGCAGAAGAGCAGCGTGCTGATGACGAAGGTCCAGTTCCAGTAGTGGTGGCCAGCCACCGTGGAGACACCCAGGAAGATGAAGATGAGGGTCTCGCTCACACTGCTCCACATCTTAAGGAAATACTTGATGGTGGTGTGGGACTTGTGGGAGATGTTGGCTTCCACATAGGGACGCATGACCACGCCGGAGGCGATGAGCCTAAGGGCAAGGTTGGGTCACTCAGCAGCCATGGGGACATGGGGACAGCCCCAACCACCAGCCCTGCAGCAGCGTTTTGTGCTCTTCTACCAAACCCCAGAGCGGGACAGGGCTTGAGAGACACCAGCAATTGCTCAAGGTCTCCAGAGAAGGCAATACGTGGTTTCTCCTTCCTCCTGGCAGGGCAGGAGTGAGCATTGGTGCCAGGCAGGACAAAACCACATCATCTTGCCCAGGAGAATGGGCAATGGGCTGTCAGCGCCCTGGGATCTGCGCAACGACTCAAGAGAGTCGCTTCCCTCATCTGCCTCTGTGCGTATCCCAGCCCAAACACACCTCTGGCCCTCACTGGGCAGGTACTGGCCATGCTGGGACAGCCAGAGAGATGTGGTTACACCAGAGTAAATCCCCCAAATGGTACTGGGGACAGGAAGGCTTCTTATGCCACCTATGCCCAACTCACGCCATGATGCCGGAGAGGTGGAAGAGCTCAGCGGAGAGATATGCCATGTAGCTGTAGAGGAAGACGAAGAGGGGCTCGATGACTCGGATGTGGGAGGTGAAGCGGGACGTGAAGGCAGCAATCACCCCATAAATGACGCCCACGAAGACACCGCCCAGGGACACCACGAAGAAGCTGAGGAAGCCGAGGATGATATCGATAATGGTCACCTGCTCAAAGTTGGCAAATTCCTCAAAGAGGTGGTAGAGGACCTGGGAGGGAGAAGGGAGAGGGAGGTTCAAACTGTCCTGCTGGCAAGAGACAGCACCTCCGAGGAGACCTGCTCGGGGACCTCCCATGGAAGAGAAACAACAAAGGGAGCCAGGCAGGCACCCAGCAGGTCACACCTGAGATGAGGTGTGCCAGTGCTTGGGGAACCTGAGCTGGGTCCCGTGCTTGACCAAGCCTCACGTCAAAAAAAGCCAGTGATGTGAGACACAAACCTATAGGGACCACCTCCCCACCTTCCACGGCTCACAGGGACAGAGTGCCATCAGAGATGTGTCTGGGACAGCTCTGCTCTCCAACACAAACCCCACTCCTGTCCCAGGAAGGGCTTTGGTCAAGGTCTGAACCAGCCAGAGACTGTTCCTGCTTCCCAACGAGCAGGTCAGGACAGATCCAGGCTGGGGGACAACTGACAGCCGCACGGAGGCAAAAGCCAACATTTGCCCTGTGTGGCCCCGAGAACAGCCCAAACCCTTATGTCTTCTTGTAGCTAAAAGGGCAATCTCACAGGAGGAGCCCACCCCAGGTTCATCGCCTTCTCCCACCCCCAGACACATTTATTGGAGAGATTTTAAAGCAGAAGGTGACCCAGGAGCATCAGGATGGGAAACGGGTTTCATTCAGAGCATCCTGCAGGGATGGCAGCGCCCGCGGGCAGTGAGAGGGTGAGGTGCCAGCTCCTGCCTTCCAGGGCCGGGTCCTGGGACACGGGCAGGGACAGACGTGACAGCAGAAGGCAAAAGCATTCCCCAGGGCTGGGAGCGGGGGATACAGACCCTGCAGGGAGCCCCTCGGGTCAGAAGAGGGGAGAAGTGCCTGGGAAAAGGCCTGTGGTGGGACAATGCGTTCCTCATCACCAGGAACCTCGTCACCAGTGCGCTGAGCAGCCAGCTCCAAAGCGGACAGCTGGGATACGGGAGAAGAGCCAGGAAAAAAGCAGTGGGTTAGAAGTAAATTTAGAGGTCAGCTCTGCAGAGGAGGACGCCGCGCTGACAGCCAAACCAGCACCTGGACACAGACGTCCTTTGGAAACGGCACGGCCCCAGAGCGGGGTGGCCTGGCCCCCGAACCTCCCAAAGGTGCCTGAAAGGTGCTGCTCAAAGACTGGGGCTGAGGGGTGACCCAGGTGGGATGCCAGTCTGTCCGCAGCCCCCAGGGCTCCCCCCATGTCCTGCCCTCCCACCTCCGCGGGGCTGCAGCCGGGGGACAGCGAGGAAGGCCACAGGAGGAAGGAGACAGGAGGGAACAGCAGCTACACGGCAGCGCTGCCTGACCCAGCGCCAGCATGCCTGTGGTCCTGCTCGCCATCCCTGGCAGGACAGGAGCGGGTACGGCCCCAAACAGCAATTTCACCCAGGAGAGCAGATTCCCAGGAGACCAAGGCACAGTCCTGCTCTTCACTGAGAGGCGGTAGCCAGCTGGGCACGTGCTCTTGGTCTCCCCAAACCGCCAAGTAAAACACTTCACCTTAACCCACCTCTGCGGTGTTTTAAGCCGCTATATTTAGCTTTGCACCTGCAAAAGGTCAGGAGCAAGCGGAGGTGCCGCAGCTCAGCTGGCAGCAGGGACCTGGCAGCTTGCAACGGCCCAGTCTCTGGTTCTGCTCGCAGGGCTCGATTGATAGCTGCCAGTCCTGGTGCCACCACCCAGAGATGCTCCACCAAAGCGAACCCCTTGGCCGATC
>NW_009647757.1:74492-75654 GCF_000708025.1 Charadrius vociferus | reverse complement strand
CAAGATGTGGAGCAGCTCATTGATGTGGATCTCCTCAAAGACGGCCAGCACGGCCACCGGGTCCACGGCCGAGATGATGCTGCCGAAGAGCAGGTTGGCCAGGAGGCCGATGTGGTTCAGGCCGGGACCGCCGAGCTGGCACACGGCGTACATCAGGCCACCCAAGAAGAAGGCATTCCAGAGCGTCCCCACCACGGCGAAGATGAGGATGGTGCCCAGGTTCTCGGTGAATTGACGCAAGGGGAGGAAGTAGCCGGCATCCAAGATGATGGGTGGGAGGAGGAAGAGGAAGAAGATGTTCGACTTGAGGATGGGGGGCTTTTCACCCACCCCTTTGATGAGCCCCCCAACCAAAAGGCCCACCACAATGAGCAGGCAGCTCTCGGGAACGATGTTGGATACTGAAGGGATCACGTGGAAGCCTAGAGAGGAGAAGAGAGCAAAACGCACGTTGGCTACATGACTGGAGGATGCTCTCTGCAGGAGGAGACCCCTGCAGGAGCAGGGGACCAGTTCCCAGCCCTCCCTGCACTCTGGGGGATCATTTGCTCTTTGCGTGCCCCAGTTTCCCTTTCTGAGCCCCTTCTTCCCCACGCTCCCAAGCCATAAAGTGGAAAGTTCAGCTTCACCAGGCCCACATACCCTGGCATTGCTTGACCTCAGGCCAGATAATAAAAGCGACTCCCCGTGGAATGGGTGGCAGCCGCCCTCTGGGGTCTCCCAGAGGACCCCCAGCCCCCCGTGACAGCCGTCTGCGGCACAGGCAGTTCTCATAACACAAGCTGTCGCTGGCTCCAGCTCTTCCCGTCGCAGCTACTAATCCCGGGCGCACGTAGGCACTGGCATTTACCTCCCGTCAGACGGCAGCCTGCCCACCCGGGCGCCGTCACACGCGGCGTGCCAGGCGCTGGCAGGAGGCAGCAGCCCAGTGCCCATCCTCGGGTGTCCCTGAGGCAGGGGACAGGGAGCGGAGCTGGCGCTCAGCGGGTTCGAGGATGCAATCAGAGAGGCTCTTTATTCCCCTTCCTGCAGCTTCAGGAGCAAGCTGGGAGGTTTTATAAGGCCGGTTGCAGCAACACCTGCCTTCCATGGACCTGGTGGAGCGGGGCCAGAGGAGGCCCCGGAGATGCTGGGAGGGCTGGAGCCCCTCTGCTGGGAGGAC
>NW_009647757.1:61141-73433 GCF_000708025.1 Charadrius vociferus | reverse complement strand
AGGCTGGGAGAGTTGGGGGGGTTCAGCCTGGAGAAGAGAAGGCTCCGGGGAGACCTCAGAGCCCCTTCCAGTGCCTAAAGGGGCTGGGGAGGGACTCTTGATCAGGAAGGGGAGCGATGGGATGAGGGGGAAGAGTTCTAAACTGAAAGAGGGGAGATTTGGATTAGATATTAGGAAGAAATTGTTGGCTGTGTGGGCGGTGAGCCCCTGGGGCAGGTTGCCCCGAGAAGCTGTGGCTGCCCCATCCCTGGAGGTGTTCAAGGCCAGGTTGGACGGGGCTTGGAGCAACCTGGGCTGGTGGGAGGTGGCCCTGCCCAGGGCAGGGGGTGGCACTGGGTGACCTTCAAGGTCCCTTCCAACCCAAACCATTCTGTGATTCTATGATTCCCTGCAGGCAGGGCTGCTCCCGAGCACGGAGCAGAGGGAGGACATATCCTCGCAGTGGAGGGCTGTTCCTTGGGGTGCAAGGTAAGAGGGAACTTGTTTTCCCCTTTTTGAATCACAGCACGACCCCACACGCATGTCTCCGAGCCAGCTGTGACCCGCTGGGATGATGCCCACCCACCAAACACATCCCCGGCAATGAGGGCATCTGCCTGCGGGGTCGGGCAGGCAGCACGATGCCAACCAAAGCAGCGCTTCAGCCAACGCACCGATACCCACAGAAGGATTTTGGGTTCCCTGGATCCTCTCCCAGGCTTTATAATTATTATTTTGAAGTGTGGCACATTTGTTCCCTGGCAAGGGAAGCAGTTTAAAATAAGGAACCCTGCCTTGGCATCCCGTGTTCCTCCGTTCCTTCCGGCCGAGCGGCTGTGCCATCTGCACATCGTTTCACAACAGATTAAAAAAAACCCCCCCCTCCCTAACGAGCCACCATCCCACTGATGATTCGGAGCTGCTCTGCGCCGCGGTGAGCCCCCCCCCACTCCGTGAGCCTGCAGGGACCACATCTGCGTCACGGTGCCGGCTCATCCCTCCTCCACCTGCGCAGCCGAGCGGGGAAGGCGCCGCATGAATCCGTCTCCGATGGGAAAAGCAGTTGCTTCCACAATCCCTCCCTAAGGACGGGCAGTGAGTCAGCTACCGGCCACGGCCACGCGCAGGATTAGTCCCCAAATTGCTACCTGAGATGCAGGCGCTGCCTCCGGCGTGGGTGAGCCTGGCACCGCAGAGGCCGGAGGATTCATCACGCCCAAGGCTCCATGCGGGTCTGGCTGTGCCATTTCAACAGTGCTTTGGTGGCTCCGGCACATCTCGGGTGCCGGAGCGATGGGAGTCCGGTTTCTACCTTGGCTTTGCCACAGCAGCACCCATCTCTGAGCAAACTGCCCCACAGCCCTCGGGTTCGGGTACGAGGGGAAGCCAGGAGGAGACGGGAAGCATCCAAGCTGTCTCCCAGTGCTCTCCTGATGCCCGGCCACCCGCATTCAGGGACCTCCCGGGCTGGATGTGGCTCCTGATTTACCCCAATGTGATTTTTCTTCTGTCTCGGATCCCCCCCGAGGCCCACGCAAGCGCTGAGCGTCCCACGGCAGCCCTGGCAGGGAGCTCCCCGTCAGAGCGGAGACGATAATCCCTTTTTCCTAGCACAGCTCATGCAAACGCCGGGAACAATCAGCCCTTCCAGCACACCGGGCAATTGCCCATCTCAGCATACGCCAGCCCTGGCCGGAATAAGGTTTAAAGCCACACAAGCAGCGAGAAGCCCGCGGCAAATCAGTTTTTCGCTTGCTAAGGACGTTCAATCATGAATAAAACACAAACACTGACAATTAAGCATCTCTCACGTCTTCCCCACAGGCCCCAGGATCCCATTAAACTGGAACATTCGCGTGCTGATGTGAATTCAATGTTTTAGACCCTTTTTGTAGGGCCCTAAAAATACACTCACACGGGCTGCATGTTAATGACGCCTTTGATTTCACTGAATCTCAGCCATTTTTCGCTCCCCGCTTTCTGCGCTCAGTATTTTTAGAGCACTCAAAAGCTCATTGGTACCAATCTGTTGCTGGGATCCTGCTGGGAACCTGCTCCGAGTGCTGGGCCGGCATCCCGCTTTGGGGTGGGGGTGATTAATGGGAAGAAACGCTCTCACCACAGGAGCGATACCAGGCAGGGGTGAACCATCCCAATCCCAGCTCCGCGCCTGAATTTCTCTCCCGGAGGAGGATGCAGGCTGCGGCAGGATGCCGGGTGATGAGGATGCCGGGTGATGAGGATGCCCGGTGATGAGTGTGCCCGGCCACGGGCACATCCAGGGGCAGCGGGAAGGGGAATAAGTCTTGACAATAGCCTTAATAATAATAATAATAAGCATTAATAACCTCCAGACTCCCGTTCCTGGCTCCTTTGGTAAAAGGTTATTTGCACAGCAGGTAGCCGTGCTGCTCGCCTGCCCCGGTACCTACTGTTGCCATCCAGCTTGTCCCCAAATGTGGTGGCCCTGCTGCAAACTGGGACTCATCTACCGCAGTGGGAGCTGCAAATGCTCCGCCACCAGTGCAAACCCAGAGGGGGTTCACAGCGAGACCCCCAATGTGTCGTCATTGTCCTCCGTTCAGCAGCAAGCGCTTCTTGCCGCAGCAGAAGGGCAGGAGCCGCCATCGGAAAGGTCCCCCCCCGGGCCGGGAGGGCTCCGTGTGACCCGCGCCGGCTGCAGAAGCGCTTCCCTAAGGAGCGAGGAGCTGTAATGGAGAGGCAGCGCCGGCACCAGGCGTACGAGGCTGCCGGCACGCCGCTGCCAGCACACCCTGAATAAACAAGTGATGTGGGAGCGGAGGGGATGAGGCAGCCCGGGCTTCGGCACATCCGCATCCAGAAGACGAGCAGGGATGCGCAGGAGCAGGCAAGCGAGCACATGGAGTGGCTTTTCCCATGGAGATGCACCCACTGGGTTTTGACTGGTTTTCCTGAACCCCCCCCAAGAAGGGAAGTCTCCCAAGACCCCATTTCCCTGAGAGCAACCCCAAATCACCAGCATGGGGCATGCACAGTCCACCCAAGTTTCTTCCTTTGGAAAACAAACTCCATGGGAGCAGCTCCCGTATCAACGGCATCAAACACCACCGAAACTATTAAAAGCAAGAACAGTTGAGTAAACATCAACCCCGAGAGCTTGAACAAACAAGGAAAGGGAAATGCAGAAGTTAATAGTTCCTATTAAAATGGTTCCTTGCCCACACCACGCTCGCGTGTGCCCAGCAAGGTGAACATGGGGGTCGCCCCTCCTCGGGTTGGGGCAGAACAGAGCTGGGCATGAGCTTTCCAGTTTTAACCACAGTCTAAGCACTTGAAGGACAGGAGGAAATCACCATCCTTCAAATTAAAGAGATTTGGGGCAAGGAAAGCTGTTGCAAGGCGATGCTCGCACTGCAAAACTTTGCTCTGCAGCTTCTGAACACCAGTGGTCTTCATTTTGGCGTCAGCAGATTTGCACTCCAGCGCAGGCAACCGAGGGCAACACCGCAGATTTTTCTTCGCTAACTTCAGCGATGGCAAAAACCACCGGTGTCTGCTGGACTGCGCAGCAAGGCGGATTATTTTTCCCCTCGGTGCACAAAGCAGGCTTGTATTTTGGAGGCCATGGAAGCTGAACGAAGATGTCTGAGCACAGCAAGGCACCTTTGGTCTCCGGACTTTGCAAGGGTCTGTTCTCACACCAGCAAACACGAGGACTCCCCTTTCAGCTGCTAAAGGTTCATCCCCATCCTACCAAAGGGGAGCTGGGCTGCTGTTCCCAAGGCCCCAGCTGCTGGTGGATGCAGTGCCATGTAAATATTGACTCCCGATCAACCAGCTTGGGAAAGACTCTGACCTATGTGTGATTTTTTTCCTTCCTCAGCCATATTTGGGTTGCCACAGCCCCGGCGCATGGGCTGGATGCTGTGCCTGGTGTGACGTAAAGCTCCACATCCAGCAGTGTCTGCTCCTTTGCTGCCTCATGACTCAAAAAACCACCATATCTGATCCGCCTCCGTCCTCAGCCTGGGCAGGAAGAGCCTGAAGGGATATGGAGGGAAGGGATATGGAGGGAAGGCATACGGAAGGAAGGGTGCTGGGCACCCAAACAAGACCCAACATCCCCACCCCGGGGCAGCGATGCTGCCAAAACGAGCCAGATCCCACACGGCGATTTGCCTGAAGCGATGCTTCTTGCACTGCAGTTAAAGCAGAGGCCATCTCCGTGCCCCGAGCTGCTCACAGCAATTTGGAACCCCTCTCTCCAGGCCCGAAGGGGATGATTTGCAGCTCTCGAGGCGGCTCTGGTGCTGAGAACCTACTGCAAAAGGGAGCAGGGAGCATCCCCCTTTGCTCAGCCCAGCTTCATCCCACAGCAGAAAGCCCTGAAGACCACAAGTGCCATGTCCTACAGCATCTATAAGGTCCCTTCCCTCCCCGCCTGATGGCATATCCCCGTCCCCTCCATGCAGGGCTTCTCTCCCTTCCCATCACCCCGGTTGCCGCAATACCGCTGCAGCGCTCCCCTCATTTGAAAGACCTCTCTCAAAGCGGTGCGGAAAGAACATTTTAATCGCCTTTTAATCAAATGCTTCAAAAGAACACTTATGATGAAAGAAAGGAGGCAAAGCCTTCATGCACTTCCCCGCTCCAGGCCAGGTCTGAGAGGTGTCCACATCTCCCACCCTGGCTCCCACCGCGGGGATATTGCTGGAGTCGGAGCCCTAAGAGCAATCGCCACGGCCCTAAGAAATGCTGGTGTTTAGAGGCGATAAATACGAAATATAATATAATATAATATAATATAATATAATACATTATAATATTTCACTCAAGAAGAGTGTGGCCAGCAGGTGGAGGGAGGTCATCCTCCCCCTCTGCTCTGCCCTGGGGAGGCCACATCTGGAGCGCTGTGTCCAGTTCGGGGCTCCCCGGGTCAAGAAGGACAGGGAACTGCTGGAGAGGGTCCAGCAAAGGGCTACAAAAACTGGAGCATCTTTCTGATGAGGAAAGGCCTGGTCCTGTGCCACTGCTGGAGGTGCCCCTGCTCTGGCGGGGGGTGGCACTGGGGGAGCTCCAGAGGGCCCTTCCAGCCCCCACCAGTCTGGGATGCTGTGATATATATAAAAATATATATATACACACATTTAATGCCAATACTGGAGGCAGCCTGCGCCACGAGACAGTGTGCCAGCCCTGGGGACCAGCACTATGGGGTCCCCTCGACTCCCAGAGCCACCGCACGCTCGCCCCTAGTCCCTACAGCTGGATTCCCAGATGCTGTCACATCCCCCTAGAGCTGCAGGTTGAATTTGGCTGCGGTTAACATCCCCTTCTTTCACAGGAGGAAAAGAAACACGAAGGAGAAGGGAAGAAAATCCACTTGGCTGTTGTTTGAGTGGGAGCTGTGTAAAGAGAGGGAGGATGGAGGGTCGGAGCATGCAGCGTGGCTGGGAGGGCTCGGCACGTTCACGGTTAAGCGGGATGGATGCTCCTGCGGCTTCACCCCGGCTTCCCAAGCGCCCACGCACTGGGAGCGTTGTGGGAAAGCCAGGCTGCTTCCAGGAAGATGCCTGTTAGGTAAGAGGAGGCATAAGAAATGAGAACGGTTACAAAAACACCCCATCCTCCCAGGCTCCAGAAGTTTATTAGAGCGGCTGCAGGCTCCAGCAGGCAGGCAGCAGCCCCGGGAGAGAAATGACACAATTATTAACCAGAGATTAGACAGCACTTCCACCCCCCTGGATGATTTTTTCCGAAAGGAGGTAGACGAGGGGTTAGTCTGGGTGAGGGGGTGGTGAATTCCCCCTCCGGGTGATGCTCGCTGCAGCCCTGGGGACCCATGGGTGCTTGTTTGGGCTGCAGGGTGGGACCGAGCGGCTGCGTGGCTTGGGTGCGGAGTGCGCTGCGGTGCTGGAAAAGCCCCAGGAGAAGGCACGGGGGCCGGGAAGGAGGCGGCGAGGGGGAGCAGGCATGCTCAGAAGGGCTGCCCTTCTGAAGGACACTGCAGAGAGCACCGGCTGGAGGGGACACACGTGGCTCAGCAGCACCAGGGCCCCTCTAAGGCCACTTTAACCCTTTAGGACACAGGGCTGGCAGGGGCCGGGTGGGCCATACAGAGATGGAGCAGCCCTGAATCGTCACCAAACCCATCAACGCGGCAGCGAGGGATGCGGGAAGGTGCAGGCACCTTCCCACACTCCTGTGAGACACGGCGACCACGGAGAGCCCTGACACGTGGATGCTTTGCTGGATGAGCCACAAAATCACTGATGTGTCACCAGTCATGGGGACTAGTCATCGGCAAAGCCATTACCCAGCACCATCCCCTTGTTTTTTCTCAGCTTAGAAGGAACACCAGGACAGGGAAGAGGGCTGGGGCTGGGCTCCAGGGTCTGCAAAGCACCGAGACCACCCCAGCCTGGCTTTCACGCTCTGTATTTTGGGGTAGTAAAGGATCGAGGATGCAGGGCTAAACCCCAGGCAGGGTGGAACAAAACATTTTGCAACCGACTCCCGGGGGAAAACCCATCTCAGGCTCTCAGATTTTGGCCACAGCTTCTCTCCATTTATCCCCTTTCCTCCCCAAAAAGGCACTGGATTCCTCTCTTCCCCGAGCCGCCCATCGGCCGCTGCTGCAGTTGCCCAAAGATCAGCCAGGCTTTGCTGAATGCTGGTGGCCTCCAGCACAAGCCTCATGGGATGAGAGTACTTCTCAGCCCTCCCGTGTAAAATGGAGCCAGATCCATCAACCTGCTTGCAAAGACAGGGAGCGAGGAGCCTGGGGAAGGGCACGGAGAAAGAGCTGCATGCGGCCGGCACCGGCACGGGTACCAGATGTAATGGGGAAGCCTCGAGGGAAGGGGCTGAAAATTGAAGTTGCTGGAAAGAAATTAAATAGCTGGTGATTTACGCCTAAAAATAGAACGAAGCCACAGCTCGTGTCACCCCGCAAGGGGAGGTGGTAAAACCATGATACTGAAATTACAGCCGTTGCGTCTCTCAGGCTCCAACGTCACCACCTGCCCTGAACCTCCGGCTCGCTCCGGCAGTTGCTCCGGTGGGACGGCACGCACGGGGCCCTGCCGCACGTTGGTGGGAAACAAGCAGCCCCGTGGCTTTGCCACATCCTTCTCTGCTTCACCCCAGAGCAGGGTTTTAATGCAGGGTCAGGTCTCCCGAGTGCTCTCCTGCAGCTCTCTTTGGGCTGCTTTCAGCAATCTGAGTTGGTTGGGGCAACCTTTAAGAGAAGCATCAATGTCCAGAACGGAAAAGACTGGATTTTCCACCCCAAAATGGGATTTCCTGGTTAGAAGCTGACTTTTTTGTTTTAAAGATACAGGTACAGAAAGAACTCCTAAGAAAAACAATTTCCTCCAGATCAAACCAAATGTTTCATTCAAGCCTCATTATTTTCTTGCCGCTAATTACGAAGAAAAGCCAAGAACCAGGACGGTAATTAATTTATACTGCTTTTTGTGACTCACTGAGTTAATGCAGATACCACACAGGGGCCACACAGCCGGCACCCACCCAAACCTCGTCGTGGGCTTGGTGTGCAAAGCGAGCACAGGGAGAGAAGGGAAAAGCAAGACACCCAGCCCTAATTTTGGGGATCTGCACCCCAGCTGCCCGCGGGCAGGCGGCTGCGACCAGCCTGATGCTCAAGACTCGGGTGAAAATCCATGAGTGTCCAGCACAGCGTCGCAGCCTCCCGACACTTTCAGTCTGCAAGAAGTGGGGATCCGGTCCAACCGTTCCGCCTGCTTTAAGCGGGGCACATCCGCACGGGATGCAGGCCGGGAGGGAGACGAAGCCCCATACTGCAGCCAGGCTGGGTCCCCGCAGGGTCCGTCCACCCCAACACGAGGTGCCCAGCACAGCCTGGCCGTGATGGAGCCCAACTCCCAAACCTCAGTTCTGAGCCAGATTGCACACAACGCCCCTGCAAGTCGCGTCACTGCAGTAAATAGCCATTAAGACCCATTGCTAGTTGCCCAAGGTACGGTTTTACTTTCTCTCGGTGTGACGTTACCGTCCCCCTTGCCTACAGATCTTGCTCAAACAGCTGGGTCCCACCTTGCAGCTGCTGAATTACCCCTTATTTTCCCTCTCGTACTCCCATACTGCAAATAAACTGGGGGCAAATGGAAATTTTCCTGCGATAGGAGACCAAGAGCTGCCTGGTACAGCCTCCAGCTCACTCAGTCTCGCATATTCAGCCCTAACGCCCACGGCAAGGCAAGCGTGCATGAGAAGGTGACCTGCCTGGACCCTGCCTGCTTTGCAGAAGATAAGAACAGCGTTGATAGCATCGGGCCAGCCCACGAGTGAGTCAAAACCTGAAAGCTACAGAACAAAAAGCAGGTACCAGTGCACAACAGCCTTGCTGCAGCTTAGCGAGTCAGCCGCAGCAACCGATAACTTGCGCTGGCGTGGCCCTTGCAGCCCTTGCAAGGACTCACGCAAAATGGCTCGGTCAAGGCCGTAAAGTACAGCCACGTTGGCAAAAGCAGGCGGTCCCGCTAGCGCAGCATCGCAGCATCAGGGAAGAGCCCTTCATCCCAGGCAAAGGGCAGAGAGCTTCTCCGCATCTCTGTCACCAGGCGGGGCTGCCGGGGAGGGGGGTTTGCAGCAGAGCTGCGATGTCTGACAGTTTCCCGGTCGCACCATCCTCCCGCAGCAGCAGTTTGCAGCCAGTTCCTGCTGGCAGGCCCTGAACAAATCCTCCGATGGGAGGGGAGACGAGTCTAGACACCCTGCACCCCTGAGGCAGCTGGAGAGAGCAGACGCGTGCTTGCCTTGCCCAGATCTCCCCATCCCTTGGCCATCTTCGGGGAGCAAAGCCCACACTCCAGAAGAGGATAAACAGAGACTCAGCTGCAGCCAGAGCCCTCCTCCTCCTCTGGAGGATGCTGAGAGCTCCTCACGCCCTGTGTGCGTGGGGGATGGATGCCAGGGTACCAGCAGGAGCGATGCCGGTCTGGCACTCTGCAAGGTCAAGGGGCGAAGGAGAGGACGGTTCCGAGTTGGTCCAGTGTACAAGGTTGTGCTATTTCATGCCTGGAACCTTTCAGAGAGCAGTTATTTAGATCCATTTCACGCATTTTAGCTGCTAGGATAAGCAATGGCGGTGGGGACCAGCGGGCTGTCGAAGCAGCCGTTACGTTTTGGGAAAGCAGCTGAATGATGCTGCCCACGAACCTCCCTGCGCCAACATCATGTAGGAAATGTGCCTCTGAGTCCTCACCATCATGCCAGGGCCTTTTGCCTGCCTCTGGGAGCTCCTGCTCAGCTCCCCCCAGGGATGGTAGCTCCGCCGAGGGCTGTACCAGCCGTGGCAGGCATCGCCTGCCTCCAAAAGGATGCAGGGGTGCTAAACTTCTCCCCCTGCCAATGCAGCCCCCTCCCAGCTGTGGTCAACGTCAGCAAAGAAATACCCAAGGATGATGATGATGATGATGATGGCACCACCAAGAAACCACAAGGTTGTCCCTTTAGTGTTAGGGCTGGATTTGGAGACTCAGAAGCATCCCAAAAAGACGAGCAGCCTGGGGAACACAACCAAAGGCGTCACTGCATCCTGCGGCAGCTGGAGTCGCGAGCCGCATGCAGATGAGCCCAACTCCCTACCTGCCCTGACACCCCCCCCACAAGAAGCACAACGCTCCTCTTGGCAAGGGAAATCTCATTTTCTCTGCCCAGAGCCCTGCTGGAAGGTCACAGGGGAGGACTGGATGCTGCTGCGCTGCAGCCAAGTGAAACGCCGGTGTCGCGGGACCTGGATGGCAACGCTGCAGTGCTGCAAAGCGGGAGGAGGATGCAACAATCCCAGGCGCGCGGGAGAGCTGTGAATCATCTGCAGGCACCCTGGATATCAGCCTGCCAGGATGGGCGGACCCCCCTTGCAGAAAGCCGCTGTATACACTTATAAACAAGCTGTTTACGCACACCAAGAGAACTTCCACGATAACAAGGAGAGATCTCTTCCTTGGGGCTCAGGCCAGGCTCGGCACCAACTCACCCCTTCAGCACAAAGCCGGGGATGGGGTGCTGCTCCTCAATTTGCTGTTTGGCCGCTCAGCTATTCCCCCATCCGAAGGGGATGTGTCCCTCTCTCCTCCCAAGCACCCGGCACGGGGCAGCTCAGGGAAGCCCGCCGAGACCTTTGCACAGTCCAACACCCGGCATTCCCTGCAGCTCTGCAACCCAGACAGCGAGTGTTTGTGCCACCGAGCCTGCGACTTCGCAGACAAGTGCCAAACAGCCAGCAGCAATTCCTCCCAATTAAACCTTGCTGCCCTGACCCAGAAGGTCTGGTCAGCCAGGCGAGCCAGCGACAGCCCGAGTGCTCTTCAATCCTCCCCCCTCCAACTCTAAAAGATACACTAATTAATTAAGATCAACCCAAACTAAACAGTTGGCTCCGCTGTGCTGCGTAGAGCAGCTTGCAGCAAACCCTAATTGCGGCGCTGGCATACGTCAGCGGGAAAGGGACCCATCCTGCTCCCACGCACCCTCTCTGCACCACGTCGACCTCTGCTTTCACTCGCCTTAGGCTCAGGTTTAGGTTCGGCTTAGCTTAGGAACCAGCCTGCCCAGGGTTCCAGCACTGACCTGGGGCACCCACTGCAAAAACCGCATTCAGAGGAGACCAGCATCCAGGAAAACCTCCCTAAAACAGGCAGAGAAGTGCCGGGTTGCTGCTGCCCTCGCAGGCAGGGCAGGGCAGGAGCGATCCCTGCCTCCCTGACTCACCCACTCCTGATTCAGCTGGCAATTCACCCAAAAAAGCTCTTTTTTTCCTTTTTCCCCTCGCGTATTCACCCCAGGACGCCAGCGTTGGTCCCATGCTTAACGGAAAGCAGCGGCACAGCAGGCAGCCCACAGGCAGGCTCCCGGCAGCTCGAAGGGAGCACCCGTGCGGGCAGATGTCCCTGAGGGTTCACCTTGCGGGAGGCGATCGGCACGACAGCAGCATTTTTGGGACCAATGTCCCCCTCTGACCCGGCTGGGACAGCCCACAGCCTGCTGCTCACCCAACGGCACCGTGGATGGGTTGAGAGAGCACTCAGGAACACAGCGGGGAGGACACGGAGGACAACATCAGCCTCCCTGGAGGAGACGGTGCCCGGGCAGTGCTGTAACCCGCCGTGACGGCAATCCACAGACAGAGGCGTTTATTAGAACGCTTGAATTGTTTTTTTGTCAAGAGCAGGGAGAACCAATGCAGCAAAGGCACGTACCCTCATTTTATCTCCGAAGCACTCACAAGAAATTAACAGATCAATTGGGAGTCTTTTATAGAGCTGGTATTAATTTCCTCCCAGCTGTAAAAAGGAAATGAGAGACAAAAGACATTAAATGGACTTGCCCAAGTCCCCAAGTGAACGGCGTGAGAGCTGGTGTGAGAACCCAGCAGCTCCCAATTTCCAGTCCTATGTTTAGATAACGCTTCTCCTTCAAGTCGGAAGAAAAGCCAAGGACACTCCGCAAGTAAAGCAGATACTAAGAAAGACCTAATTGCTATTATAGACTGAGAAACCCACGGCGCTCTGGACTGTCACCCAACGGCTACAGCATTTTAAACAGGGAGGAAAACACAGAGGCAAATGGAGATGCTGCTGGAGCAAGGAGCGATGGCTTGGGAGGCTTCAAGGCTTGGTCCCATCGTGTCTTGAAGAAACCTCTTTCAGTTCCAGCTGTGCACAGCTGTGAGCACAGCAGCTCTCCTCCACCCCGTCCAGCTCCGGAGCTGTGCCACGACGAGGTGCTGCAGAACCCAACGTTCTCCTCCAGAGGAGCTTTGAGAAACCGGTTGAGGGTTTGGCGCTCCGTGCCAACTTGGCTTATTAAAAACCTCTGGTGACTTCAGGGTACTCTGGTAACCCCAATCCCCACTGACTCGGTGACTACATTCCTCTAACGGGCACGTTACAAGGCCGCTCCCAAACCACAGCCTGAGATTAGAAAACCTGTTTAAAGCCTTCAGGCTGCTCCACGCACGGTTTTTCTAAGGTGGGACCGTATGAATCTTTACCAGCCCGTGGCATCCATCCAGCAGGAGCTGGGCGGGCTGGTACAGAGACGCGCAGGGACAAACTGCCATGTTCCAACACTCGTTTTGACTCTGCTCCACCATCTCTGCATGGGTGCATCATGCAGCCAAGCCAGCGAGGCTGGGCTCTCCCTGGCACACATCGTTTACCCCGGAAAACTGAGTTTTCCATAGGGCGACAGCATCCTTATTTGGGTTTATATCCTTCAAAAGCATCAGAACAGCGGCAGCAGCTGGACTTGAGCATTTTGAGGCGGCCTAACAAAAAAAGGT
>NW_009647757.1:57690-61078 GCF_000708025.1 Charadrius vociferus | reverse complement strand
GCCCCGCCCGTCCCAGTTTGCTTCGGCTGTCGCAAGACGCGCCGAATGCCACAAATAGCTGGGCTAGGAGGGGTCAGCGCCGCTCGCCTGCCTCAAGCTGGGGGATTTTGACAATAAAACCATCTGAATTACTTTCTGCGTGGCGCAGAGCTAAATTCACGCCGTTTAATGCGGATATTGAATCGCTGTGGAGCAGAAGGTACTCAAGGCAATGCGAAGAGACGGTACCTGGTCACCCAAAGTAAGGCTACGGTTGCTCTCCCAGCTCCTTGCCCTCAAGCACATGGTGCAGCATTTAATACGCGGTTCCTGCTGACCCTCGAGGCCTCGGGAAGAGTTAAAGCTGAGCCAGCCCGAGGTGACCACGGACAAACACCCCAGGCAGAGCAATGCCAATCGCCCTTCCCAGGAAGGGCAGATTTCCTACCGGGAACACGGGCAGGAAAGACAAACAAAAGCTTTTCAGGAAATAACCTGTTGGTCTCCACTCTGACGGGAGGGAGGAGGTAATTGCAATTATCACTGATTACTACCGGGCTTTGCAAACCCAGACAAAGCAACACCACTCGCAGCACACGCCAGCAGTGAGCTGAGAGCCAAGGCGAGCACGCGGTCACCTTTGCCTCTTCCTCAGCTTTTGGCACACGGAGACCCGAGCGGCCGAGCCCACGCTGGTGAGAGCCGTCCCCTTCAAACACCATTTCAGCCTTCCAGCATCCATCCCCCCTCAGCTGGGATGCAGGCAATGGTATTTCACTCCCAGCCAAGCTAACAGAAGTTCTCCCGGGAGCAGATGCTCTTCCCTCTACGTGGCACTCATGGACAGGAGAGGAGTCCATACGTTGCAAAACGCACCCCTCAGGGACCGGGGCTGCCGTGGGAAAAGCGCTCCCGAGGGAAACTGAGGCACTAGCAGGGCTGGATACACCAGCTCCTCTCTTTAAAGGCCTGCATGTGCTTACGTCTGCGCCTGTGGCATTTGTGCCGTTCAAATCTCCAGCAGCAGGGTGGGAAGCTGCCGTCTCTCCAAATACATCATTAAGGTTTAGCGTGTCGTGGCTCTGAAATGCAGAATAATTCGAGACACTGAAAAAAAGCCCCGCTGTAAATCTGCAAAAGGGAGTCTGCTTCTCCAAATGTGCGTCTTGCAGACTCGATAAAGAGAGGGGAATTATTTCCCTACCAGCACCCTCTATTAAGCGGAATTAAAGAGCTGTCCCTCGAGGTTGATTGTATTGCGACATTCTGGAGACAAAGACCATTGATGCTGTGATGTTTATGAGTCACTTCTGGGCAACCCAAGGAAACGCATTTGTCCTCTTCTGATTACAAAAAGTACTTTGCATCCTCCAACCTTCCGCTCAGGGATCTCAAAACATCACCTCAACTTCAAACGAGCCTTTGGTCACTCCTGTCCCTATCAAATCCATCACACGGGTGGGTGAAGCTCTCTTGGGAAGGAACACCAAGCCCTGGGGTGATGTGCGCCCAAAGGTGATGCACCACCAAAGGTGACATACCACCAGATTTATTCTCACTACTCCACTCCAAGCAATGATCAATCTTTGATCTCGCCTTTTCTGACAAACATGCAGCAACGTGTGTGTGCATGCCCGTCCGTAGAGCTTTTAATTTCCTTTCTTCCTTCCCAAGCAGAAACACTTGTGTCCTTCTGCTTAAGGAAAGACCAGAAGAACAAAACACAAGAAAGCCACCCTGCAACTAACACATAACTGGAAGACATTGGAAAATTAGAGAGGTAAGCAAGATATCGAATCGCCATGGCGATGGCACAGCTCGCCTAAGGTGGTATATCAGCCGGCAGCGTGAAGCGAGAGGACCAAGCACCGAGATGGTCCATGTCAAACCATCGCCACAACTTCCCTGCTCCTCTGCTGTGCCCTTTGAAGCTGGCCAGCCCCGATTTCTAAACACCGAGGCTGTTATCAAACCTCCACCAGCACCTCTGAGCCCCGACGGGCGAGAAGAAACTGCTGCCAACCCAGGCAGCCCAGCGACACCAGTGCCGGGGAGAGGTGTAACCCAGCTCCATCTCCGCTCGGCAAGGCTGTGTTTTCACGGAGTATTCCGGATGGATTTCAGTTTTTATTTGAACAAATTAAGCCTCGGGGATCCAAAAGAGAAAAAAAAAAAAAAAAAGAAACCAAATGTTTACGAGGCAGCTGCAGTAATTCATCCTCATTATTGCTTACTTTTAAAGTTTCCTCTCTCAGTACCCACAGCTCCAATGATGCTGTAGGAAAGGACTGACTCCTGCATGACCCTGAGACAGTCTCTACAGCCTCCATCATCTCCACGGTCTACAGCCAAAACCCAGGACTTGCAGGAGGGAAAAGGGAAAGGATTATGTTAACAAAATTCTCTTTTGCGAGCCTAATGAGCTTCTGGTTTATACAAGCGCCATTGAGATGTCTGTCTCCCTTTTCCAGAAGAGGGGGCTCCGCTCCCTCGGTGCCCCAGGTTTATACTCTCATAACCCAAAGAAGGACCCTCTCCCCTTCCCTCCACCACCACCCGGCTTCCCCTTCTCCTGTGTGTAATTCTCAACCCCCGAAGGACTCTATTTAGCCACGCTAATTGCAGGCAAAAGACTCGTTCTCCACCCCACGAATTCCGAAAGGAACTCCAACACCTTTGGGTATCACGGTTAAGCTGCAGTTGGGTGCCTGGGTAATCTGGGACTGAGGACACGAACCAAGTATCGGCATGATCTGCTTCTACCCCATAAACCACCTCTGTTGGAGGTCGCAGGGGAGGGACAACTTCCCAACATCTCCCTGAAAGCTGGGCCAGCACCGCTCTGGGCTACGGGCACTGCAGGACTTGGCGAGTCAACGCTCGCATCCCAAATTCCACCTGCAGACTGCGTGGGAAGCCAGCCTGTCCCTCACCTCCGGCACGAGGTGTCCAAACCTGCATTAATAAATGGGATGAAACACCACCTTCGGTTCCTGAGTGGCCTTAAGGTCCAGAAAGCAGAGTGGTGAAGCGGGCACCGCTGCGGGTGACAGAGACCCCGTGGGGGACAAAGCCACGCTGCAAACCGAGCGTAATTCTGCTTTAATGGACATTAGGGCTCACCGGGGAGGAACGGGCTGTGATTATAGACAGGTTCAGCTTTTCCCACTCCATCACCATCCCGTATTTCACAGCGGGAACCTTTCACTCTTCCAGCCCTAATTAATCTAATGGTTTTCTCAGATCCGTGGAGGGAACGGTTTGGATGTTTTTTTCCTCAGACACCAGCAATGGGTAGATCAGGGAGGGAAAAAAAAAATGCTGTGGCTGTTCTTTCTGAGATGGCAAAGCAGAGGGAAAGGGAAACCACTGCGTGCGTTTAGATCACTCCCCGACAAGGAAGCAGGAA
>NW_009647757.1:51509-57672 GCF_000708025.1 Charadrius vociferus | reverse complement strand
GCTTTTTAAATTCATTATCATGACAATTTACACTTTTGTGGCACCAGCTGCATTGGTATTTCAAAATCCTTTCCTGACAGTTATACATCAAAGCCTCAATTCCCCTGCAGAACAGCTCACCAATACAAACAGGGAAATGTTTGGGGTGATCTCAGACAACTTTGGTATCTGCAGCCCACGCATGAAATAAGCCGGGGCCGCCGCTTGTGAGCAGGGCAGGTTTTAAGTCAAACATTTCCCTCCGGCTCAGCGAGGGAATCCGCATCAACCAGTCCCACGGATCCAGACCAACCAGCCCAGGAAACCCCCGGCAGCCCTTCCCACCAGGCAGGCTTTGCCGATGGCCGTCCCCGGTGAAGCCTGCCCGGCACGGCCCTGCCTGGTGCCCCAGAGAAGCCGCCAGCCATGCGGTGGCAGAAGGGGAACAGAGATAACCTCCAGTACGCTCATCCTGTACGTCAGACACACGTATTTCCAACGCGATGACGAAGGCTGGGGTGATGCACATCTTCAAACGCTTCTTTGCTGGTCCCTTTTCCAAGACTTGCAGGTGGCACGGCTGTCCCCAGGCCGGTGGCTTTGCTCTGGGGTGTTTGTGCCACATCTGGTCTCAAGATCCAGTTCCTGCATCCCACGCCACCACTGCAACCTGTTTCTCACCCCACTTATCACCCAAAACAAATCCTTGAGTCCCTGACTCCCAGGTCTCTGAAAGAGCTGTGGGGTGGCCCCTCCAAAAGCCCCGGGTTCGGGGGAGGGACGCAGGCTGCTAAAAGCATTTGAAAAGCACCCAAGTGTTTTAGCACCCAAATCTCACTGCCAGCCACCAGCCGCCAGCCTCTAAAAATGTTTCTCCGGCAGTTTTGAAATCCTCCCTGCTCCTTGAAGTACAGGAGCCACGTCGCCGCACCCAGAGCCCCTACCAGGCTCCACAACCCCACTTGTATCCGTCATGTTTTGCTCGTCTTTTCCCAGCTCCTATCACCCGCCCGCAGGCACCGACAACTTCCTTTGTCTTCTTCCTCCACAGACACCAACAGCGATGGGGCTGGTCCGCACCGGCCAAAGGCAACCGCTGCCATGGGAATGGCACCAAACACCGGAGCCTGACGCCGGGATGCCCCGTGCCCAGTAAACCGGGCTGAGATGTGTCACCAAACCACCCCCAAAGCAGCAGCGTGTCCCCGTATAACACACCGTTGCCCGTGGCTTCAGGTTGCCTGTCTGCTCGCTTGGCGCAGACTCTCGCCCCGGGCTCGCTTTCCACCAGCCCGACAATGGCGGTGGTTTTTTCTGCGAGTCTGGGATTGGCGCTGGCTGCCATCAGACGGTCTGGAGGGAAGGGGAACACCCCAGACAACAGCCCTGACCCCCCAGACACACGAAAAAGCTGAGTGCTGCGAAGGGGGAAGAACAGACAGAGCAATGACTCAGTGATTGCTACAGGCTCCAACCACGACCGGAGCGCCGCGTCAGGCAGCGAGCTAAGCGTCTAGCGCGCATCAGCGAGCAAAAGCAGGGTAAGAGAGCTCAGCTGGGAAGCAGTGCCTTGTGAGGACTACTTCAGACAGGCTAAAAGAGTTGGGGGTGTTCAGCCTGGAGAAGAGAAGGCTCTGGGGAGACCTTAGAGCCCCTTCCAGTCCCTAAAGGGGCTACACGAAAGGCGGAAAGGGACTTTTTACAAGGGCATGGAGTGATAGGACGAGGGGGAATGGCTTCAAACTGAAAGAAGTTAGATTTACATGAGATAATAGGAAGAAATTCTTTACTGTGCGGGTGGTGAGCCCCTGGCGCAGGTTGCCGCGAGAAGCTGTGGCTGCCCCATCCCTGGAGGAGTTCAAGGCCAGGTTGGACAGGGCTTGGAGCAACCTGGGCTGGTGGGAGGTGTCCCTGCCCAGGGCAGGGGGTGGCACTGGATGATCTTCAAGGTCCCTTCCAACTCTAAACCATTCTATGACCCTCCGCAGTGTCTCTGGCGTGGACACGTAGGAAATGAGCTATGGACGTGATCTGCGAGATGGAACAGCCAGGATGCTCCAAGGAAGCTCTCAGATGCTGAAGAGCCGTTTGGTGCTGACAGAGAGCCCCTCAGATAGACAACAGGGCACGCCTCCATGGAAGGTGGCTCCTAATGCAGGATGAAAATACGTCTGCTGTGCTTTTCTGCTTTAGAAGACAGAGCCTGAGATGTGCTTTGGAAACACGGGTAACCCCAACTCTGGTCCAAGGTGGGCAAGAGCTGGTGGTTTGCAATAAAGCTCTGACCGCCGGGGCCCAGCCCGTGTCCGCACAGCCAGTAAAGCGACTGCTAACCATAATCTGTTATTTACACTCCTGACTCACTTCTTTGCTTTCCCCTGAAACGGAAAAATATTTACAGGTGAACCTGAATTCCCTGAACGTCTCCTGGAGCTCCATGAGCCTAAAGGTTGGTCCTCAGAGTCAGGAAACCAGGTTCTTGTGCCCCTCAGCCCTTCCCTACCGCTCCTTGGGCACGGCGCAAAGGAAACCCGTACAATATCCTTGCAAAACCTCAGAGATGGGCACAGAAGGCTTCCAATCTGGATGTTTTATGAAGGTCTGAGCTTCTGCAGCAATGCAACAGGTTGAGTCAAGGTCTGGTTGCAACCCCCAGCAGCGAAGGCTTCTCCACTTTTACTGGCAAAGTCAAGCCACCACCAGATGTGGTCTGCACGTAGCTGGTGGGGCTTTGGAAAGGCATGGATGTAGCTATCCCTCACCTCCTCTTCTCCTACACAGTCTTAAAATACCGCATGACTATTAAGTCAAGCAGCCAGCACTAGCCTTCCCCTTCTCTACCGGGATTAGCAAAGCAGAAGCAGCCCACGCCTGCAGGACACGCTGGGGTGACAAGTCCCTCTGTCCCAGAAAGGCACCGGTGAATCCTCAAGGAACCAACCTCCTTTGAGTCACGTTAGAAAAACGGCATCAAGAGGGGAAGGGCTCAGCTCACACCTCCGATTCCTCAAACAAATTCGCAATTAGGGCTGCCGGAGAGAGGATAAATCACCTGGAAGGGACAACGCTGGGACTGATTTAAGCCTGAAGAGCTGTGTGAAGCATCAAGAGCGATGAGGGGAAACTGAGCAAGGGGACAAGGGTCAGGCTGCACCTCCCGGCCCAGAGAAGAGCCTTGTAAGCACTTCTGAGCTCCTCTACGTGGCCACCCTGCACTACGCCCAGTGGATGACACCCAGAAACCATTTGTAGGGTTGAAGACTCTCCGTTTTGCAGCACCACGCGGCTCGATCGCCAGAGCTAACCCAGCGCAGGGGCAGGCTGAGCCGGAGGAGAAGCTGGCGAAGGGAAGGCAGGAGGTGCCAAGCTGTCATGCACAGTCCCCGCTGCACGAATTCCCCCCCACCTTGGAGAAAAGCCGGGAAACCTGAGGGTTTCGCAGGGTTACTCCGACGCAGCAATACGCGTGCACTAACGGGACAGGGGGGAGAAAGGAAGAGCTGCAAATCCCTGCTCTGCTCATCATCCCCCTTCCCCTCTACGTACAAACTGGATGCTCCAAACCCTGCCTGATTTGAGGAGCTCAGAGATGTGCGTGCCTCGTCCTGCCATCAGAGACTGACCGCACAGGCGTGCAGCAGCGCCCGGTTGTGTAAGAGCTATCCCCGGGTAAATAAAACCCACCATATTTTGCCGCTCTGGCACAACGTCTTCTGATCCAGGGCGGGATGGACAGGGCCGGTAGTCAGACACTGAGCAGCGAGACATTTTTGCGGGTCGTGAGCAGAGGGAGCCTGAATATTCAGCTGTACCAGCAGCTTGGGAACTATGTGCCAAGACAACATGAACAAGCAACGTTATCCCCTCGCTCTGAGGCACCTTGAAAACCCCGGAGAGGAGGCCAAGGAAAAGGATGCGCCAGGACTGCTCTGCTGTCGAAGCCCCTGTTAGAGGCGTAGGTATGATTTTGGCATAATCAGCACCCCCGGAGCTCTGCAGATCACCTGCCACCTTCAAAGGACCCTTGCCAAACTTGCAAGGCAGCTCCTCCTAAAATATACCCCTTAAACACGCAGTCTTGCATAACACTTTTAACACGTAAGAACCACCGGGGCTCAGCTCACCGCCAGAAATAACTTTTCCCGCAGCACAAACGTGCCCGAACTTCAGGCAAGGGCGGAAGAAACAGCTTCACGCAGCGCCCCAGCGCAGCGCCGATGACGGAGGGTACCCGTGGGAGGGAGGGCGGCCGGTGGGCAGCGATGCCCCCCGCGTCCCCCACCACGTACATCCCCGGGGAAGCTGCTTTTCGCTGCCCATTCTTGTGTTTTCCAGCGGTGGTTTCTCAAAGCACAGCCCTGAGCAGGGCCGCAGGCCAGCGCCGTTAGCCCCTCCTTTCTCCACCAGCTTCCGCACAGATACTTCTGATTTCATCACTCGTTGCTCTCGGAGGCAGGAGGACTGAAAATGCAGTGCAATAGCCCCAAACAGCTAGCAGAGGTCGCTTAACATGCGCTGGGTGAGCCCTGGGAAAGGAGATTTCACGGCTGCGTTTCCTACGGCGAGGCACCTCGTTGCTAAACGTGCCTTAAATCATTTTGGGCAAAGCCAGGAAGGGATAAAGCCCAGGGAACACGCCTGGTTCCACTCTGCCCCCACCGCTTTGTCTCTCAGACAGGCAGGAAGCCTCTGGGTCTGAAGTGTTTGCGCTCCTGCGCCTACATGTAAATAAAACACCCAGGAGGGATTGTGAAAACGGGGCTCTACCTGCCTACGCACGCTCACAGCAGGCTGGGAAGGGGATGAGGTATTTTTAGGAAAAGCTGGGCAGGGAGGATCTGAGTTCCTGGGGGGTCTCTCGGACCCCTCCAGGCCAGGTCAGGGCATGGTTTCCAACAGGCACCAGCTTAAAAAAGCTGCCAAATCAAGATTTCAATCAGCAAGCTGGAGTGCTCCATAAGGAGCGCTGCCGTTAGCGTTATTAAATCACTGACGGTAATTGAGGAGCAAAATGAAGGAAAAGCAGAGCTCCCTTTGCTCCTGTCACCTGCTCTAAAGCACAAAGAGGCAAACATTTCACCTGCCCTCTTGGCTTCCTCACCACCGACGGGACCGGGGCCAGTTCGACCTCTGCACTGCCAGAGGCCGGGTCCGGCACGCCGGTGCCAGCGAGCGCGGAGCAGTTACATCACGTCAGACGCTTTGGGGTAATTCGGCTGGTATTGATCCAGCTGCAGAAGTTTGGAAAACACTTTGTCAACAACCCCCGCCCTGGCAGACTGATGCTTTCCCAGAGCGGGTCATGGTAGTGGGTGATTTCTCCCAGCCCGCTGGCCCCTGATGCTCGTTATCTTTAACGCAGGAATCCTCCGGACGCTTTGCAGCAGAGGCAGCTGCCCACCCTGGTTTGCTGCGGAGGGGGAGGATGGGGAGGCCGAAGCACTGGGAGATTTTTAAGTGACTTCTCCAAGGTTACAAAAGGCATCTGTGGTTGTGAAAGGAAGCAAAGAAACAAACCCAACGCTTCCTCCCCGCTGCTGCCTGAAGTGCCAAAACAAACCCGGTCCAGGCAGGGGATGGTCAGGAGTCGGGGAGCATCTTCAGCCCCGCTCCCGGACAGCGAGAGGAGCAAGCCCCAGCTGAGCAAAGGGGCTGGGTGCCGCTGCCCGGCGTGCCAGGCCTACGGCACAGACCCAAGGTCGTGGGGAGAGCGGTGCCCACCCCTGCCCCGGGTTGCTTGGGGGGAGCGGTTTGCACAGCAAACAGTAATTTGCCCTGGGATGCTGCGGGGTTCCCACCCTGAGATGCTCCGGGATGTCTGTCCTTGGGATGCTCAGGGGGTCCCTCCTTGGGATGCTCCTGGGGGGGACGCTCGGGAGCACCTGCGGTGGGGGTGGGGGGTGTCCCTCCCCGGTGCCCTTCCCCAGGACCCTGCCACGCCACCGCCCACCTACCCAGCTTCATGAGACAGGCCAGCAGGATCCAGAGGGAGATCTCGAAGGGGATGCGGACGTGCTCGTAGTCGATGCCCAGGACGGGGAAGGCTTTGCGGTGCTTGGGGTGCCCCTCGCCCGAACCGTTGGCCAGTTGCTTGTTCAGCAGCTGCATCTCCTGGGCGGAGGCGGGCGGCGCGGGGGTGAAGCCCCCCGGTAGCGGGGCCGGTTGTTCCTGCGGGGGCTCGGAG
>NW_009647757.1:46268-50199 GCF_000708025.1 Charadrius vociferus | reverse complement strand
GGTGCGGGGGGATGACACAGCACTACACCGTGTCCAGCAGCGGGGGGGGGTGGCAGGAAGACTGCGGGTGCACCCCATGGGGGACAGCCGGGGTCCACAGGGCCAGCAGAACACCCTGGGCCCGCCGGAGAGAGCGGAGCAGCCACCTGCTTCCTCCGTGTTTGCTGCTTGGCGAGGGACAGCCACGGTCTGCTTCGCCTCAGCGTGGAGAGACAGCTCTGGGGAAAGCTGTGGGGAGGTGGGATTTGCAGAGCGGGGATGGGCCTGGGGTTGGTATTGGCTGCTATTCTGGACCGACATGGTGCTGTAACCCCATCTCTGTGCTCCTCAGTACCGCCGTGCCCTTCGCCCCGGTCACCAGAGTAGTCTGAGTCATCAGGAAATCTGATAAGGCTCAATAAAACCACTGGAGTGGCGTGGGGGGGTTGCTGCGCACCCTGCGACTGGGCTCAGCCGCCCTGATTTCTTGGCTCTGCTACTAACTTCCTGAGTGTCACGTGTGTGTGATTGGAGCGATTAAAAACAGCGGGAGTTTTGAACTGATGTATTAGCTAAACTTGAGGGGCAGATGAGCCTTTTGGTAAAGGTGCAGTCCCTAATCCTCGGGGGCACTCGGTGTGGGGAAGGCATGGGCCCTTGACACGATTCATGGCTGCTAAAACTCGAGCTTTGAAGGTTACACTTGCTGGTTGGCATCGCTTACGTTCTTGTTTTGAGATGGATCAACTCCCAAAGCGCTGGCAGTCGGATGTGCCTGGGGAAGGCTGCAGGGAACGCAGCTCTTCACCTTCCTGGCAGACAGGAGGGGAGTACTGCAGCCTTGCTGCAGCTCCTTGGTGGAAATCATCAACAATCGTGACCCATCAATTAAAGTGAATCATTAGCCTGAGCAGGAACCAGCTAGGTGTGTCAATTCCTCTCTTCCGCTTGGTTATGTTCTCAATAGTCAAATTAATCTGTTTTAGCAATTAAGCAAGAAATCCTGAGCGTTTCTCATTTTGAAAGGGCTTAGTCATATCTGTGTGAGAAGCCTTATCCTAGATGACAGCAGTTTGTACGCATTTGGGTTGAAGCAGGACCGTGCGCCGGCAGCATGCAGACAACTAGAGACTTGTTCAGGAGAAAACACTGGGGCTGGTTTTCTTTCAGAAACAGTTCCTTGAAGCTAAAACTGGTACAATTTTCCCATGAAATAACTGGGTCAGATTTTTCCACTTCCTCGTGCTTGGATCAATTGGCAGCTGTGGTGGGTAGGTCTGGACTGGCTAGTACCTGGCTACTGTACCTTTGCCAGTGGGAGAAGCAGCATCAAATTAGCTTCTTGCTACTTTGGTAGCGTACGTTCCCAACCTGCTTGGCTGAATGATACTGGCTGGACAAGGGCCTTTCAACTGACTGAACTCTGCAAAGGATTTTGGTCAGTGTAAATTCTTGTCAAAGTGGAAAGATATTCCTGCTTCCTCCAGATCAGGAGACGGAGACCTGGAGACGTCCAATTAAATCTGCGTTCCCAAGTTAATCCATCAGCACTGGAGCGCTCTGACAGTGGCAAATGTCCCCATCAGGGCCTTGGGGCTTTAGCTGCCTTGGGGCTTTTATCAGTTATTTGCGTCTCCTGTGTTAGGAGAGTAGTCCAGTCTCCTCCAGCTTTTCATGGCCCAGCCGAGATGCTCGACGTGATTCTTGGAACTTGCACCATCCTTGCACCAGCAGGGAGCGTAATTAGGATTAAGCTTCTTAGTCTGCAAAGAGAGAGCAATACAACCACATGAACAGGCAGAGGGAGCTTTAAAAATGTCCCATCAAGCAAATTACATAAGTTATAATACACCAGAGCTTATCCTGCTGTATCTTGGAGAGCAAAATCAGACGCTGTGTATATACCTACGTTCATAACTGTCTTCCTTGGGCACTGGAAATACTTCACACCTCCTGCCTTTGAGCAGCAGCACAGCTGGGCACCTTCTCTGACCCAGACACCAGCGTTACCGCTGCTCCTCCAGCCCATGAGAGAGCACGGAGCTTCATAACCCAGCACACGCTAATACAGTACCCAGCAAATGCCCAGAGTTGTGTTCACACATAAATCATGCAGAATTCAGCCCTCATATTGAGAGAATCTCCCGCTAAGCTTTGCTATTCTGTAGTAGCTTTGATCAGAGGGGTCTAAATATTTTTCTGCAGATGTTAATCATCAAAAGGCGAACATCGTTTACAGTGCACGAACCTGTGTACGTGTGTTGTGACTTCCTAGCTATGGCCTGGGGTGTAAAATTTAACTTTCTCATGAGTTTTCTAAAGTTGGTGGAGTTTTTTTTTACACTGGATTTTTTTTTTGTTTGTGTGTGCATGCAGCATAGATTGAGGACAGAATAGGAGACCGGTATTTACTGAAAGCATTAAAAAATGCCTTCTGTATGACTTAAATTGTTTTCCCCTCAAAAGTTGTGAGAACAGCAAGTCCACCTCTCAGGCAGTTCTATTCCTTGTACCTTTCTTTGGACTGAAAGCCCCGCAGCTCTGTTTCACGAGGATACTCTCCAAGGTGGTGTTTATACTGCAGGAGGTCAGGCGCTGGCAGGAGAACGTCTTGTTTACTTTCCCCAAGGTGCCTCCAGTTCCCTTTGAGACTGCAGCGGGAAACTTCAGCTCTGACAGTCAGAACCAGCAAGTACCCCCTTGGCTTCAGCCGCTGTTATGTCTCTCTGTCACCAGCTCGGAAAAAAATCAAGATCCTGTGCCCCAATTTTCTCTCTTCGTCAGCAAGTAAAACTTACATGTCAAGGGCATCTGAAGCTTGCCTGATTTCTGTGTAGAGCTTTAGATCCCCATGAGGACGGCATCTGAGAAAAGAAGATAAAACCCTGTTGTAAGAATGATAGTGATGTATCCCAATTATTATTTGTTTAATTAAAAGAGTCTGGACCGATGCAGAGGCAACAATTAAGAATTATCTTCCATCAAGAACTTTGACAACAGCTGAATAAGTTAATGGGTTCTGAGATGAAGACAAATCATTACAGCTAATGGTTAGTCTGTCGTTTATGAGTCTGGAGGTGTATGGCGGGAGTCCTCACACTTCCATGTAATGTCTGATTTAAGGGGCTTTTGCCCCCTTAACACAGAACAGGCAAGTAGCAATTTTCTTCTGTTGTGCAGCTGGTATTATCTAGGAGCCATAGAATTAAGTTCTAAATGAAAATTTAAACTATTCATTACACATTATTAATAGACTTCAGCATGTTTAATAATAAAGCGGAAATAAATTATAGAGAGATAAATTCATAACTTTTGATTTATTTTACACACCCCACTTTTTGGGAGGGTGCATTGAGATAATTAGGACTAGTGGAGATGCCAACCTTTCCCTCGCTCCAAGGTCTGGTGGCAGTGTCCCCAGGGCCAGCGGTGGCTGGAAGGACAAGGCGAAGGGAAGGTTTTTGCTAACACTGCCACCCCCTGGCTCTTTCCACAGTTACTTTTTTCCCCTAAGAAAGCTTAACTTCGTGCTGCCTGGGTGAGCTGTGCACTTCACTTGTACGAATTGCTGGTGGAAAGACCAAACGCTGGCGGGCAGGGATGAGATTTTCTGCCGGGTCTTGGTCACAACCCACAGCCTGTGGGGAGTTCACACCATGACCTGACTGCGGAGGCACAGGCCTGGTGGCTTACCCTGTGGCAAGGCGAGCTGTGTGGGATGGCTGCCGGCCGCAGCACGGGGTGAATCGCAGGGCCATGGGAAGGGGATCGTGCGGCCCAAGCCCCCCAGCCAGGCCGTGTTTAAGGGCCGGTGCGTGAGGCAGCTGAGGCCCAGGCCCTGCTGCGGCCTGCGAGCTGAGGGCATCCAGGCCCAGCGAGAGCTGGCTTTAAGCAGCCCCCGGGTTTGGTGAAGGGGGAAGGAAGAAGGGGAGCGGCGGAAAGGCCTGGCGGG
>NW_009647757.1:38279-45374 GCF_000708025.1 Charadrius vociferus | reverse complement strand
TGCCCCCTGCTTTTCTTCCCCGTCCCTTCTGCTTGCCCTCCCTCTCTTACCAAGCACTTCTCCCCCCCCTTCCCCAGCCCTGTCGATGCCTGCATCCCCTGGCTGGTACCTACCCCCCCCTGCCAAGTTCAGCCCTTGCCTTTTGACTTCTCTTTTCCCCTTCCCACAGCTGGCACTGCCCTGTCCTCACTTTCTTCTTCCCTTTCCTAAGGGCTGCCTCTCTCCTGCTCACCTTTCCCTCGCTAAAGCCTTCATATCAAACTTTCCCCTGCCCCGGTGGGTGTCCTGCAGCCCCTTTCCTTGGAGAGATCAGCCTTTCCTCCTCCGCCAGCGTTTGCTGGCTGAACTCCTTCCTGGAGCTGCTGGGCCATGTGGGTCTTGGCATCGGGCTGCTACTTGTGTTGGGCTGAGGTGTTGTATCTTCCCTTTCTTCCTGTGGATGGCCGTGTCAGCTGGAGGATGAAGGGTAGAGGTAGGATGGCAGCTTAGAGGGCTGCTGCCTGAGCTATAATCGCCATGTGGGCCAGCGTCTCTGGGCATGTCAAAGTTTCCCTGACACTCTTGTGCTGGGTCTGTCTGTTCTCAGATCCTACCTCTTCTCCTGTCCACCTCTGTTGTAAGCAACTCCTTCAACTCCTTCCTCTGTTGTTGACTGGCTTTGTGTTCTGAGCCATCTGTCCTGGGGAGTGACTCCTGCTCCTGGCAACTCAGCTGTAGAAAACCCTTCTTTTTATAGGGTGTCTGCTGCTAAGCAGGTCATTTCCTCTTGTTTCTCTAGGTTTGTTAAAAAAACCCCCACCTATCTATATGTATATATTGGAAATAGTGGAAATGTGACCTCTTGGAAAGTCAAGGTAAAGAGGATAGGGAAAATAAGTTGTGAGGCTGAAGGAGCTTGCTGACTTGGGTCCCAGGTGGTATTTGGATGGGTGAAGTAATTTATAGATGCTTAAGGGAAGGGTCATAGGAATCTTCCTTCGGGATGAGCCGCGTATCCGCAAGGCTTGTAGTGTGCAGAGTGCTGCTTTTTTCAATGACCTTGAATTTGGAGACTGAGAAACTTGGGAACATCCAAACAGTTAGGAAATGGATTGCTTATTTAAGATTGCTAATTTAAGAATGAGTCCTGCTGCTTTGTGGAGTTTCTTCGTGTTGATGGAGCTTTTCTGAAGGGCAGTGGTCCCCAGGTTTGAACTTTGAAGCCCACATCTGCAGGGCGCTTCTCTGCGTCAATGCGTTGCTGTGTGTGTAGTTGAGGTAGGGAGGTGTGTGTTGATGGTTCTGTGAGGGGAAAACACATTCAAGCAAAGGAGCAAACCCCCAAATCTAACCTGCGTTGGGACCGTTCAGTATTAAAGCAACTAAATTGTTTGTGTTAACAATGTTGAGGATTTTTTTCCAGACTTTGAGCAAGTCTTCCAGGAAAATTAGAAGAGCCAGCTGGGGAAAGCCAGAGAATTTTGTTACTCCCCTTCCTCCCCATACCCTGAAGCACCCTTTGAAAGCATACTTTTCTAGGAGCTTAAGAGGCTTTTAAGTTACTGTCAGTGTAAATACAACCTAGCAGATTTTGAGCCCACAGCCTGCAGAAATCTGTGGCTTGTTAATTTTTGACTGCAGATTTAAAGGCCAAATGTTGCGAAAGTTCTTTTTCTGCCTCTGGAGCTTTGCCTTGCAGGAGCAGGAGAGTCCACGAGTGAACTGCAGCTAACTGCAGGTGGGATGGTCCTCTTTATGCTTCAGGGTGTAGTTTGAGAAGAGGCTCTTACTGTGGATGAGGTGACAGCTTTAACTGGATCCCAGGTTTTTGGTCCTGCCTGGGATATGCCAGCCAGCTTTGGAACAGTGAGGGATGAAGGAAGGTTGTCCTTGCTTGGAATTGAGTGCAGGGATGCTCCTGAAGGTTGATGGAGACACGTACTCCAGTGTCTTCTAATAAATGACCAAAAAAAGGTTGTGATGATCTCTTAAGTGTAGCCAAAGTGAAGCTCCTTCAGGGGTCATCACTGGTAGCAATAGTGCAGATTTATCCTAAATTGTTCCTTGTCTCTGGGACTTAATCCTCTCATTTCATCATGAGTTGGTTGTACAGGTTTAATTAAAAGGCAGAGAACTGCATGAATGGTTTAGGAAAATCTAAATGTATCTAAAATGTATCTAAATGTATCTATCAATGTATCTAAAAGTGAACAGAATAGGGTTTTGCTGAAAGGAAAAACCAGAGGTTTTGCAGAAAGAGGAACATCCTATATCAATTTACATGCCTTTGGTGGTAACAAATGGCCAGACTCTTCAAAGGGGCTTCATGATTGGAAGCCTTTATGTGTCTAAGAAACTGGAGGCGCGGTTTATTTTTCTCTGATTGCTTATATATGTGTTCCAGGAGACCTCCAAATCTTGGGGGATTTTATGCTTTATGCCAGGGTCAGTTTCTAATGTAATCAGAGACTCTTGATCTGCAGGTACAATGGTATGGTCAGTATAGTCTTCAGCTTTAAGGGCACTTAATGCTTGTTTCATAGTAGGAGGTCTACACGTATTAACTCGAACTGGTGAGTCTGGGATTGTGACCAGTTGTGGCTAATGGACAGTCTGACCTGGAATGAGAATTTGGGACTTCTTAATGCTTTGTCTGTGATCCCATGATAATTTAAGGTTGCCGAATCCTTTGCAGCTGCAGAATACCTGTCGAGCAACAAAAAAATAGCATCGTGAAAGCAAGAAAGGCTCTTTGGGTCTTCTTGGCCAAGCGTATATGCATATTCTGGGAGGCTTTTAAGCATTTTACAATATTCAGTCGCCAAACCAAGCCCTGTCTAGGCAAGAGAGAGGCACCTTAGGCTCATGCATTGCTGTTTGACTGTTTTTTTCCCAAGCCTGTCCTTTTTTTTTTTTTTTTTTAATGATTAAATGCTAAAAAACATGCATCAGCATCTCAGGTGTACTAGACACTGAACAGTTTGCTAGCATAGCCTTGGATGCTGGTATTACTATGATTAAAGTCAGTTGTGCGTCAGATCTTTTGTTTTAAACTCTGGCTTATTCCGCTTTGTCAACCAGAGGGCCGATTGAATGGATGATTTTCTTGACCGGTATGTTGTAAGAAATAAAGTTAAGATGGGTTGATCTCTTGTTGAGACCTGCTGAATGACGCTCTGTTGAGAACACTTCTGAGTTATCGCCGCTGACAGGGACCTGTCCAGAGAGCTGGGAAGCTCCACAACACATCTGTAATTCTAAAAATACTCGCAGAGATAGCAAGCTCCTGTGTATTGCTGCACTCCCCCGGCCAGTGTGTGTTTCACAGTTCCAGAAGGTGTAAAATGCTGTGGCAGAGAAGACTTTGCTGGAGAGCAAGAGAATTTGAGTCTTTCTTAAGGAATGGTAGGTTTTGGGGGGGGGTTGGATGTTCGTTCCCTCTAAGCATCCTTTTCATACAGTCAAAGAGTGGATTTATAGTGTATTAGTGGGTTTGCAGTAAATTATTTAGCAGTAAACTGGCTTCTTGGTACGGATTATTTAGGTCTGTAGAGTATGGGAGATCTATCTTTCCGTGAACAGGCATTTCTCCACATCTGCCCTTCAGGTCATTTGGTGCCGTTTCTTGCTAGATAGGAGTTGAATAAAAAGAAATTAGAAATTAGCTATAGCTAGAGGTAGACAATCTGACAAAAATACTTCGAGGGGTCTTAAGCGAGCAATGGAGTATTTGTCAGTCAGGGGGTGACTGCCTGCTTGGCTCTGGCATGGTATTAGGCCTCTTTGTGGTCCTAAGATCAAAAGAAAACTAAACTGCTCTTAAAGAGGAAGACAAGCAGTCCCTGCCTGGCAGGGAAGAGGAGGGGTTAGCAGGGTGCTGCTTGGAGAGGGGGGACTGTGGACAGTCTGGGAATGTTGTAGGGAAGCACTAAGAGGAATGGAAAGCAGCAGACGGGACTGAGGTGCTGAGATCTGTTGGAATATTGCCCCTCGTGTCTCTTTACGATGTACTTTGGGTTAATAGATTATTCACTTCTCTGGAAAAAGTGTTTAACTGTCATCAGTCACTGGTCACAGGTTCCTGCAGAAAAGTGCTGTGTGAGGTCGGTGGCTGGTGTGTTTAACAGGGCTATACAGAGGAGGAAGGGAGCCTTGGGATATAATCTTAGGGGTGAGAAGATCTTGGATTTTGTACAGTGAGTACCGGAGTCCCTCACCTGAGGGGTGAGCTGCTGAGGCCTTGCAGAGCAATGGAAGGTCTCTCTGCCCTGTTGCAGCTACGGATGGAGAAAAGACTTGCGTATCCTGGAGGGTTTGTTTAAGGAGGCCAGTCTGTGGGGATCCAGCCTCGGAGAAGGGCAGGTGGAGGCTTGTTAGCTGGAAAGGGTGTCTGGAGAAACTGGAGGAAAGAGATCGCAGGTACCATTCATCCCTGCACATTCAGTCTATCCAAACTTGAAGCTGCTTTTTGAGTGAGCACTCCTCTTTTCTCACGTGCAGAGAAGTGTGTCTGGAAACCACCTCCTCATGGCAATGTCTTCAGCAGTGTAGCTTATTTAGCCCAGCTGGCACGTTTATGCAGGGCTGGCCTTGGGCACAAATAGTGATGGGTCTCTCCTGGTTTCCCATGTTTACCTCTGAGCTGCAGAGTCAGCAGGACCCACCTGCCCTTGTGCCGAGGCGCTTTGCTGCAGGTGCCTGCTCCTTCTCCTTCCCATGCTTGTGAGCTGCTCCTAAGGGCAGTTGTTGTTGTCGTCTACTTAGAGACGCTGTCTCCATATACAGGCAAAACAATGCCTATGCTAAGCTGATGTGGAAAGCCAGAGGTTCGGTGTCAAAATCTGATAGCTTAATCATCCTACTACAAGAATTAGTGGGAAATATTGATGATCAAATGCAGTCACAGTGTTGCCTCTTGCTATTAAACCTGGGAGTGAAGCAACTATTACTTAACATGAGAGTGAGTAAGGTTAAAGATGCTTAAAACATGATGTGTCTTCCAGGGCGTGCATGCTAGCTTTCCTGGTGCTACGTCTGGAGTAATAGGAATGGGGGTTAAATGGACATGATGGACAAATACATAGACACTAGCTCAGTTCCAGGCTGGCCAGTGGATTCTAGGGGAGCCCCAATTTATGCACTAAAACAGGTGATGGGGTCCAAAAAATCTCAGCTGATTACCCCAACGTCTCGGGGTGCGAGTTGAGCTTCTGCCATGGTGAACTCGAGACGTGTGGCAGAGGTCGTTGGCTTACTGGACACGTCTGCTGCAGAAAGCAGACTAGGGCGGTGGTGAGTTTGGGCTACTATGTGTACATCTGGGCTTTGAATCGGTCCTGGGGAAAGTACGGCCTCATTAGCCCTCGCTGGGCACGGACTGGGAGCAGGCTTGCCGTGCAAAGTCCTCCCATTGTCCTGACCCGCCTTGCGTTCAAGGCCTGCGCTCTCGCTGTGGGAATTTTTTTCCATTTTGTTCTCATCATAAGTACAAAATAGGACTGGAATACAACTGTGAGGGCCGCTTGTCTTCTGCCGTCTACAGTAGGGTACGTTCGTCTTCAGAGACCTATAAACAGCCGTGCCTTTTCTCTCTGTGTTGTATTGGAGAGATCCTATGGCTACCCTAAAAATCCCGCTTTTCTACTGCAAGAAAATGCAATCTTCAGTCTGTTTGTATTGCTTTTCTAGCTATCTGTAGGTCTCGTGATGTTTCTGTGTTTACTGCGGAGATGCATAGAGGAGCCAGCTGTGTTCGGAAAGCAATCCGAACTTCCACTTTGGACGAACTCTGCTTTCTGTGAGGAAACATGAATTCTTGGTACTTCCTACCCACGGAGACGCTAACAGTTTTTTGAAAGCAAATGGAAGCTGAAGCCTCAGGGTTTGGGGGATCCTGGGGTGCAGGAGCCTCATGGTTTTGCGGTGTAGTGGAAGCTGGAGCACAGCTGCACGGCCCTGAAGTCGCTGATGGTGGAAACCCTCGCTTTGCAGCAACGTGACAGATGAACCGGGAGAGAATCAGGCAGGGTTTGTCAAAACTTCTGCCTGCCCTCAGCGGAGTTATTTGTTGCTGCGTTTCTGTGAAATGTTCTCGTTTCAATGAATCAGCATTTCCTCATTCAAAAGAGGACTCGTTTGAAAATTTTGGCTTGTTCTGCTTGTGAATGCTTTTAAAGAGAATTTTAAACTGTTGGGTTACATAGGACAAAATTAGTGCTTAATTTTTTTTTTTTTTTTAAGAGAACTGTAGAAATACCAAAATGGGGCAGTACAGGGCCTGCGGTAAATGAAGTGAATGACATCATTTCTCAGAGACTGATGGGTCCTTTGATAGGCAGCCTGTCTGGAGCAGGGTTGTGACAATCACTCTGCAATTTGAATGTTTTGTAGTAGATGTAGCTAATTTTATGGGGTTTAAATTATTTAGGGTAGTGCATTAAGTATGGAACAGCATTAAGAGTGTGGAAAACTCTAATTTCTTCTGGAAATACAACTTTAAATGATCGCCTTTTTTCTATTGCTAATGTAATTGGGTATTCAGATGACAGTGTCACCTGATGGTTGGCTGTTGTGATTTCTAAGGAAATGCTCTTTTCGGTGGTTTTTTTTTTTTTTTTTGGCCGAGAATCAAATGTAGTAAATGAGAGAGAAGAGGTGGCCAAGAATATCGATGCCTTGTTTATTCACCATAGAATAGGTCTTGTTGGTTGTAAAGTTTGAGGAAAGTGAAATTGGACATGAGTGGCCATGTAATGGTGAGAGGCAAGCTGTGAAACAGGATGCTACCCTGGACTTGCAGGGTCTCTGCTGGCACAGGAACGTTTTTTTTCTAGGCTGATGTAGTCCTGAAGTCCTGCTCGTTGTGAATTTCTCTGCAAACCGGGGATGGCCTCTTAAGTCAGGTGTTCTTCAGTCTTACGTTGTTCCTTCCCATCCTTGAATTTCTTCAAGGAGCCTTTATACAAAACTTTTCATTTCTTAGCCACTGCTATTTTTAGGAAAAAAAACAAACAAACCAACTTGACATTGTATATGAATGGCCTAATATATTTGTATGCCTGCCTTTTTTTCCTCCCTGTTCTGTCCTGCAGGTAATTAAATGTCCTTAGTGTGGAT
>NW_009647757.1:19011-38232 GCF_000708025.1 Charadrius vociferus | reverse complement strand
GTCTGCCCCATTGCAAGAAGATGGCAAAAGCAAACATTACCAGAGACATCATCCACAGACAGATCAAGGTATGTGTTAGCCCAGTGTTCGCTTGTGTTGGGTGGAGAGATGGAAAATCAGTGTTTATGCTGGATTGGGAAATACTCATGTTGCTGCCTTTACTTCTGAAAAGATCTCTGCTACTTACGTATTGATAAGCTGTATAAGAAGCTTAAGAGAACAAACACATAGGACCTGTCGCTGTCCTTAATGAAGAGCTGGGATGAAGTATGGCATAACAGGAATACAGTTCTTCTCCCTAGCAGGAGCGCACCGTGCTAGTTTGACATCAGCTGGTCTGTTCCTTTTGAGTATAACGTTGAAGAGAGAAATCTGACTGCTTGTGTTTGGGCACCATAAAGGACCCTTAGCTGGCTTCCCTCATGAGTTTTCTGTCTGCTGCTTTGTGTGTTCTCTTCGTATCATCTTGCCATCAAAGGTATTTTTTGACTGTAGTGAAGCTAATGATCTCTGTCTCAGTCTCTTTCTGTCTCTTTTTCTTTAAAGAGTGGTGTGTTGCTTCCTTTGTGTAGGGAAAAACTTCTGTGGTGGTCGGATCAGGCATCTGATGGCTGCGTTTGTGAAATATCTCTTAACGTGAAAGGACTAGCTACAGCAGACACAATAGGCAATTATTACTTGGACTCAGAGGCCTTAAAAATCATTTGCAGCTTTGCTGATAATCAGCATTCATGAAAATGGTCTGTTAGTGGCCAGAAAAAGGAACTAGGAGCTTGAATGCTCACTTCTCTTTGCCGTTTGGTACCAAACTTTGTATTATAATCTTATAATTTAATCCATGTGCAAAGATTTATTTTGCTGCTCTAACAAGGAAGGGATGGTTCTGTGGTTAGAGCGTTAGCCTGGGACTTTTTCACACTGTCTGCTCTGTTAGACTTTCATGTGTGACCTTGGGAAGGTTGCTAAGTCTGACAGTTCCTTGTAGGAAAAGCAATATCCTACTGCACAGACCTCACAAAGCCACTGAGGTTGCAATAGCAAGGCAATTATAACTGTAGCACCTTGCAGTCCATAAAAATACATCAACGGGCTTGAAGTTTGTAATGGAAGTTACTACAAAAAGCCTGTTTTTTCTTTGGTTTTCCTCCAATCTGCTTATATCTGTCTCCATTTTGTTTTCAAACAGCTCTTGTTGTGTGGAGTTTGTTACTTAACATTGGTCTGCAGAGCTGTAATGTAGTACTGGTTCTTTGTGTCTGCTCTGTGGCTACTAACGTGTTCCTAGTACCACCGGTCTCATTTTTGACGTCAGGGTTCTTATCTATAAATGGTGATAATGAAGGCTTAAGTTGTCTTCCCCTGACTATAGCACGTCATGGGACAGGACCGGGGCTGGATCAGGTCCTAGGAAGGAATCTCCTTGGACGTGAGATGTTCCATCCAAAATATGACTTGCATTCCCTTTTCTTCGTGCCTGCCTCTGCAGTTGGCCTTCTTTCATCGAAGCCATCTGCTAACGCATCTGTGAACCCTGTGAGATCACAGGGGAAACAACTGTCCTGCTTTTCTTCACCTTCATTTGTACTGACGCAGTTCTGTGGCAGCTGTTCTCTTCCCTGTAGAACAGGCTGTGCTGTGGTACTGCAGCTACACGCTCCTACTCCATTTCTGATGAAATAAGCCATCTCTAGAGGATGCTGTCTAGTTACGTTCCCCAATACTTTGCCCTGTGGTGATGGTGCTTCGGGACAGATTCTGTGTAATGGCAGACTTCTCCTGAGCAGCTGTGGTGTAGTACTGCCGTCCTGCTTCTGAAATCCTTGCCAAGGGGTAATGACAGGCATTCCCAAGCTCTTCTGTATCTTCTGTTTCTGGCCCAAAGTAGGCAACTTACTCTGTCTTAGTGTGGGCCTCTCAAACCTTGTCCTGGCTACCCAGCTGGAGCCTGGCAAGTAGATAAACATCATTTAAAACCAATTCAGGGGCAAGGGTTGCAAACTGCCTACCTGGAGATGATGCAAATGATGTCTCCCTACTAGAGCACAGGTACCTGATGCTATGGACACCCCAATACCTGACAAGGTCCCTGCTTGATTTTTAAAGTTCTAGAATCTTCTCTTAAAGGGAAAAAGGAGTGTTTTGTTTGCTGTAGTCAGTGTGGCGCTTGTTTGCTTTGTGCAGGAGAGGGGTGCGCTGGGCTTTGAGCGACACTATCATGTCACCGATCCATTCATTCGACGCCTGGGCCTAGAAGCAGAATTGCAGGTGAGTGAGCAGTGTTTAAAGAGCAAACTGAGCTGCTTGTGGTACAACTTCCCCCAGAAAGGGACAGCGTGCCGGAGTGTATGGAATTCTCTCTCTTGTACGGCATAGATACTGATTACTTAGTCCCCTAAACTGCATTAGAGCCAGGAATAGCTCAGTGAGATCTTGTGTGAGCTTTCTGCGTTACCTAATGCACCTACAAGAGAGCCTTTAAGGAGTGTGCATCAGCTAATCCGAACAGTGGTGCCTGAAGAAGGCGACTGTCAACTGTTCAAGATATTCAGCTCTAATGCTGAGGAGTGTAACGTGTTGCCTAAAAAATAGGTTGTTGTACTGCAGTCTGACACAGCTTAAAAAGATCTTAAGATTGTCTTGGTTTGGGGAAGGAAAGGATTCTTTTGTCCCGCTTTTTCAATCGCGTCTCCCCTATCAAATGCTATGTAATGCTCCCCTAGTCTTTCCTGGTACGGTTGTTAGTTAATTTGGATGAAGATGGATGATATAGTCACCCAGCAGCAAGGTGCTTCTAAAAGAGTTATCAAAAGTGCATTTTTCCCTGCGTTCCCGGAGAACCTGTACATGTAATTTGTCAGCCTAGCCAAGGGCTTTTGAAGCAAAGTCACCTTTCCGTGTGTACAGCAGGATTTCATCTGTAGCCTCTGAGACTAAACTGCCATTTTATTCAACACTACATTTTTCTTTATTTGTTTCATTGTGCCTTTTCTACCCCAACTGCTATAGCGTGTCTCTCTTTTCTGGAGGTGCTTATCTGCCATGTGGGTGTTTTTTTGCAGGGTTGGAATAAAAAAAAAAAACAACCAACCTGCTTGTATTGGAACAAGTTGTTATGTGTGGGGAGCTCACTGTGTCCTTGTCTTAAAACAGCTCTGTTCGATAAGTCTGAAGTTTGTGTAATACTGTTTTCCCTTTTTTTTTTTTTTTTTTTTCCTTCTCAGGGTCACTCTGGGTGTGTCAACTGTCTAGAATGGAATGAAAAAGGAGAGTAAGTATGTGGCTTGATTCGGGGGATCAACAAACTGATAACCCCAGGTTCTCCCAAGAGAAGGATGTAGGTCATCTTATCGTAAGCGACTGCTTCTCAGTCCTGGTAAAGTGGAGCTCAAGCTCAAAGTTTTGAACTGTAGTAGAGCTCACACTTCAAAAGAAGCTTTATTTTGTTAAATATATCTGGATATTATTAGAAATGCCCCTTTAGTAGAGTTCAGAAGGGAAATGGTCAGACTAAGAAGTCGAGACTGAAGGCTGCTTCTCTTCTCTTAAGTGGTATTATGGATTATAATGGATCTTTAGGATTTGCCCAGCTGGTAGTGACATTTCCCCACGCCCTTCACCGTGCTGTTAAAAGCTTCTGCTGGGGGGGCAAATATATAAGGGAGGAAGGTAGAGAATTTACCCCTCTCTGCAATTTTAGAGGGAAACTAAACATAAGAGCGTTTCTGTTAACCAAGTGGAATAAAGAGTACCTGCATGAGAAACGACTGGATGGAAGGAGGAGCGTGTATTTCTTGACACGCCTCTTACAAGATCCAAAGTCTGCTGTCTGATCCTCTTCAGAATTATTTACCAGTGAAAAATTGCGTGTACTTGAAAGAGATCTGGCTACAAGGAAATAAGTTTAAAACAGCTGATGGTTGCAGATGTCAAATTCTTTTGCTTCAAATGAAGATAGATGTACAAGGCAAACACCGCCTTGCAATACTGCTGCCACACCCTATGCTTTAAAAGCAGCCTGTGAATCACTAAATGAGGCCTGGCTTGGGACTGCTTGGGCACATCCAAAGTCCAGGAATGAATGCCTTGGCTTGGGATCGGGGATGATGTGGAGTAATTAACGCAGCCAGGCTAAAAAGGAAAATGGAGGCCCTGCATTTTGTTGTTGACCAAGTGCTCCTATTGTTTTCCCCTGTGCCATTTGAGTCTGTGGTGAGCTGGTTCAATGAGTTAAACCAATGAAAAACACTCGCTTTATTTTCTATGGAGTTGATTTTTGGCTGGTTTAGCTCCCTGAGCTGGCTGAATGGATTGGCGCATAGGGAGCAACAAGAACACATAGCTGAGGAAGGAGAGAGGAAGTAGGCTTTTTAGAGCTGAATTAACTTAATGGCTGTCTGTGGTCAAACCACTCTAAGAAATTGGTCACAGCTTCGAACAGAAGAATACACGATGCATACTTCTCTTCTATTTCTTTTAGCTTGTTGGCCTCTGGCTCTGATGACCAGCATACCATTGTCTGGGATCCTCTGCACCACAAGAAACTCCTTTCTATGCACACAGGACATACTGCGAACATCTTCTCTGTCAAGGTATGTGATTGGAAGGAATAAAGGGCTGACAAAATCAGCGACCGAAGCAGCAAGAGATCCTTCGTGGGAGACATTTTCCTGCAAGCAGTTTCCCTCTTGAAATAATTTAATATTTCTGATGTTGAGAAAAAAATGGCATTAAATCTAATACCTGTTCCCAGGCTTATTTCATTCTCTCTGTAAAGTCAAAGGGAATGGCTGTAGCACATTGGGATGTGTGATGAAGAGACCGTTTTGTGTGCTACTGTAGTTGGTGACTCTTGAGTGTGCGCACTGGCCTATGTGTGATGTAGGTGATAATGTGGGTCATCCCGTGTTCCTAAAGCAAACTGCTCTGTGACCTGCCAGGACAGCTCAGCGATGTCTGTGTCCACAGCTTCAGCACTTCTCAAGTTTGCATGTCAAATCTGTCTCCCTCAGTTCTTGCCGCATTCAGGGGATCGGATCCTCATCACAGGAGCTGCAGATTCCAAGGTGCATGTCCACGACTTGACTGTCAAGGAGACCATCCACATGTTTGGAGATCACACCAACAGAGTTAAGCGGATTGCCACAGCTCCCATGTGGCCTAACACCTTCTGGAGCGCAGCAGAAGACGGACTAATCAGGTATAGAACTCTAGTTGTTCTGCCCCAAAATTAATTGGATTAGGATCTGTTGCAGTATGTACTATGCACAGATCTGAAGAGAGACTGTCTCTATACTAAAGAGCTTAAGCTAATCTCTTCCTTTCCTGAAACTAGAAGGATTCATCTTGAAATGTAGAGTCCTCTGATAAACACTCTCCTCAGCTCCTCTGTTTTCCCCCCACTGAAAAGGGAGGCCAAGAGGGGAACAGCCGTGTCAAATGGAAGAGAGATACAACACTGAGCAATGTTTCCCTCCAGAGTCACTGAGACTCTTAAATGAGTGATGTTACTACGAGTGTCTGTTCCCCTTTTCATACGAGCTACTGTTTGTGAGATCATGACTGGGAGTTTAATTTGGAACTTGAATAAATCTGTGCACATTATAGGGCTGGTTTTAATGGTCATCCTAATATTGAGGCCTAGTGTATGTTCTACTGAGCTGCTTCCAGTAATCTGTGGCACAAATGACTGTGGATGTTGTTAGTGTCATCTCTTCATGCCCAAGCCAGATAATTAAGTGTAGGTCACTACTGAGCAGTATGAATGTGCTGTTTTGAGTGGGCCTTCAGTTTGGTCACCGTGGAAAGCTAACCTCGCTCTTATTGCTGCTTCTGTTTCTAGTGACGTGGGTTGCCTGACTTTCTCTTCCCTTTGCAGACAGTACGATCTGCGAGAGAACAGCAAGCGTTCCGAAGTCCTGATAGACCTGACAGAGTACTGCGGGCAGCTGGTGGAGGCCAAATGCCTGACGGTCAACCCCCAAGATAACAACTACTTAGCAGTAGGGGCAAGTGGACCCTTTGTGCGGCTCTACGACATACGCATGATCCACAACCACAGGTAATGGCAACTGGGCCTTCTGAGCAGACATCAGCGTCAAAGAAATTTGTTCAAGGCTCTGGTAGGAAGGAGGAGTTGCAGTGGTGTGGCACTCGCCGGTCTCACGGTGCAGTTTTATCCAGTCTTTTCTGTCACCCACAGAATCTTTCCAGTATCTGAAGGGCACCTACAAGAAAGCTGTAGTGGTGCTTTTTACAAGGACATGTAGTGACAGGATGAGGGGTAATGGCTTCAAACTGGAAGAGGGGAGATTTAGATGAGATATCAGGAAGAAATTTTTCACTCTGGGGGTGGTGAGCCCCTGGGGCAGGTTGCCCCGAGAAGCTGTGGCTGCCCCATCCCTGGAGGTGTTCAAGGCCAGGTTGGACGGGGCTTGGAGCAACCTGGGCTGGTGGGAGGTGTCCCTGCCCAGGGCAGGGGGTGGGACTTAGATGGTCTTTATGGTCGCTTCCATCCTAAACCATTCTATGATTGTTTTTTATCGGTGCGAGGCAGGCTTGTGACTGCACAGCTGTATAGGCATGAGGCCTTGCCCTTGTGTGAACAAGAATAGATCAGGCTTCCAGCAGCTGAATGCTGTGATTATAAGACTGTTCTTCTTTCTGGCTAGAAAAAGCATGAAGCAGAGTCCTTCAGCTGGAGTACACACATTCTGTGACCGGCAGAAACCCCTCCCGGATGGTGCGGCACAGTACTACGTGGCAGGTATTGGAACCTGTGCTTAGAGTGACTGATGGGACTTTAAGTTAATGCGTAAAGAAGCGGAGTTCTACCCATCACACAGGAAACCACTGTTTGGAAGTTTTCTTCTCTGATACAGGAATGTTCTGTGGAATTGCAGATTATTAACTTCAATGCTGTGAATTCTTGCTTATGTTACCTGCCCACTTTCCCTGGTTTGGCAGTGGTGTGTGTTGGTGTGCTGGCCTTACTACTTCTTGTCTAGCATAAATGTCTTTTTGTCACTTTTATTGGAAAGCCAAGGATTAGATAATCTGGGTGCTATCGGCTTTCTTCTGGAACTGGTCCCAACAAGGCTGCTGTTCAAAATCTCTTTGGCACAGAAGAGAATTGGCTTGTCCTCATCTTGCAGATGAAGAATCAGCGATGCAGTATCTGGGCAATCTAGATGACATTCTTCTCCAGGGCTCATTATTTACTATCTTTTTTTTTCCCCAAAATGTTTGGGTTTTTTACTGTATCTTAGACCAGCATGTTCAGCAGACCAGTTTTGACAGTCTTGCTTCTGATGAGTCCCACTAGAGGATTTCTTAGGTCCCCTGAATTGGTCATGCAACACATCTGCTGTCTGAAGCAAAAGAACCTGTGTGTGAGCTGAATATTTAGGAGCCTTGGTTTGGTTGTGCTAGGGGCTTTATTAAGGAAACCTGATTAGAGGGTTGAAGATGGAGGTATTTGTTTGCAGATGGCCACAAATCACAGAAGCCAAATCCGCAGTGAATCCCTAAAACTGAGATTTGCTGGGTTCTGCAGACTTCATTGTCAGCAAGCTAGTTATAATCCAGTCTCCTCTTCATATGGAGATGGCCTTGCAGAATTGATACCTAGAAGTTGTGAAAAGGCAGCTATGCACATCTGTGTGCTTTGGCGGCTGATGGAAGGATTCAATAAACAGCAGTAGGAAATGGAAAATCACTTAGGTGCCTGCGCTTTGTGACATTGCTCTCCTAATAACCTCTTGTAAGAGGGAGCAGCTGGGGTAGGACAAAGACAACGGTTACTAGTTACGCTAATAGTTATGGACCTCTTCTCTCCACAGGGCACCTTCCAGTGAAGCTTCCGGACTACAACAACCGGCTGAGAGTTCTGGTGGCCACATACGTCACCTTCAGTCCTGATGGCACTGAGCTCTTAGTCAACATGGGAGGAGAGCAGGTGGGAAGACACCTAAAGCTTGGCAGAAAGCTTCACATTCGGTTGTGTTTGTTGGGTCACTATATGTTGTTGTGCACTCTTGAAAACAAGTATAGCAACTTCTCTGTGGGTAATACGACTGATTTTAAACTGCTTTCTGATTCATTCAGATCAAATGCTTGGTATAGGGATTTTTTTGTTATACTACCACTGATCAAACTTGAACCACATTCTGTTCTGGTTTTTGAATTCACATTTCACTCTCTGGAAGAGGGGGGGAAAAAAAACGGAGTTCTGGAACTGACCTTTGCTGACCTAGAAAGGATTTCATAACTCATTCTTGAAACATCACACTGCTTCTGTAATAGAATCTAGTGAATAAGGAACATACAGAAGCAAACGCCTTCACCTGGAACATTGATTGCTTTAGTTTTAAGCGCTGGGTGATATTCATGGATCTTTTGTAAAGCCTATCAGTGAAATGAGAAAATCCTCCTGACAGCATTAATCAGCATGGATTAAGAAGGAACTTGGCTTGTGGGCAGGTTACTCTGTGGTCGTCCTCCACAGATCTCTTTCTCACACTTGCACTCATTCTCTTTAAAAGAAGATGCTGAGTTAGATGAATTGTAGGTCTGATCTGGGCTGTCAATTTTTATACTGGTACAGTTTTAATGTAGGGCTTGACAGGGCTGCTTTCAAAGTTTCTCAGCAAATCCTGGCTTGAGCTTAGAGAGACTTTTGCCTTGATACTGCATACCACCCCTGTTCTGCCATTAGATGTTTGATTTCTTTACGACCACTGTGTTAATTAAGTAGTTAAAACATCTTTTTTTAAACAGCTTTCTGAACAGGTTAGTTTGTGGTCAGGTCATCTTTTAAGTTCTGTAGGTGTGGAGAGGGCTTCCTTGCCTCTCGAGTAAGACGAGGCTCCTATTTCTCAGCACTGTTCTTTCTGAACGCAGTGCTGGAATGGAACATGCCACTGGTACTCCTGTCATCCTATGTGTAAGCATCTGTAAACAAGATTCCTAGTTAGAAAATTGGAAATAGCAAACCACAAATGTGGGACCGTATACCCGTCTAGTCCTGTTTTATTTCTGTGACTTGAGCATCTGTGTTTCGCTGACTTTTTTGTCTCGTTCTCTTTCTTCATTCCTTAGGTCTATTTGTTTGATCTAACATACAAACAGCGACCATACACTTTTCTTCTCCCAAAGAAGTGCCATACTTCAGGGGGTAAGTATGATGCTGTCATGAAAGTGAGTGGAAGGCAGAGTGAAATAATGTACTACGCAACTCTTTTTCAGGGTGCAGCCCAATCTGGGCAAGAACTAAGGAAATGAAGTAGGGCATGGCTGTTGCTGGGCTGTTTCTGCAGTGCACTTCATACCCTGAGTTCTAAAACTCTTGTATAGAGTAACAAAACGTGTCTTGAGGGGAGAACCGAGCTGTTGAGGTGTATGCCTGTGTGAGCTAAGGAGAATGTTTAAACCCGTGAACAAAGGATAAAGTAGACTTTGTAGAGTGATTGAGGTCCTGGTATCCTGCCTTCAACTAAGGGGGAAAACTTTTTGGACAGATGGAAATGGTATATTGTTTTTATTATTTTAAATTTATCAGTAAAATGTAGAATACATCTGTTATCCCCTTATACACCCATTAGGAAGGAGACAGAACAATCTCTTCCCTAGTCTAAGAATCTGGCCTGGCACTAATATCCTTCCTGGTGGTGAGATAGTTGAATCAAAAAGTCATTTATTTGATGAGTAAGTAAATCCAAAAGCCTTTTTATTCCTGGCCCTGTTTCTTACAGGGTCTGTTCGTACACAGATACTGCAGGCAGTATGCAGTGAATGGCTGCAGCGTTATTCCCCGAGCAGAGCCTGACTCTTATCAGGGAGCGTTCCTTGCTCAGCCCGTTCCCTGTTCCCGAAGCGCTCTGGCAGAGTTTGATCTGTGTACTCAGCGCGCCTTAGGCCTTAATCTAACACTCACATCCTGGTAGCAAATCTATGCCCTGCCTGCCTTTCTGTTCTGTCTTGAATGCATGTGGGTGATCTGTACTGTGGTATCTGGTGAGGTCAGGCTTTAAATGGCAGGACAGCATTTGAACAGGCTCACAGTGGTGCGGTTGCAGCAAACGCTCCACCCTGTTGGGCACAGAAAGTTCAGGCAAAGGCTGTGAAAAGGCGGCATCAGTACAAAGGCTGAACTTCATGTGCGTGCATGTCTCCGCACACTGAAATCTCTGAGCAGTTCGGCAGACTGGTTGGACAGTGTCCCCGGTTTCCCAACTCGTGAAGTGGCCACAGAAACACTCTCAGGTGCAACATAAATGTAGTTTGTAAAGCTTGAAGCTGAATATTTTCTATAGAAATGGCAGATGATGTGCCTCCATGACCTTCAGAGGATTACTGCAGCTTGTAACCACTCCTTGAGCAGTAGGGTAAGAAAAGAAAGAAAGGAAAAAAGCATCTGGAATTCCTTTACTGGATTCCTCCAGTGGTTCCCTAATCATCATTGTTCTATTAAATGTTCAACAATTTACCTCTTTATCTGAGATATTTATTCTTTATCTGAGTGTATCTAAAATACGAAGTTACTGACGCTACTAAATGCTTCTGCAGTTTTAAATGTCCAGCTTCTGGTGATCAGTCAGATACTCTGATTATGGCACAGACTCAGCCTGAAGGCAGTCCAGGCTGCCCTCTCTGTTGTTCTATGTGTATCTAGTTTTTTGTTCTAGAGTTGGTATTGCGAAGGATACTGCAGAGGTTTTGTAGTAGGGCAGGTCAAATCCAGGTAGCTGGAGGCAGGGGTGAAATCATGGAAGTTTTATTTCTGCTCTGAATGGGGCTGTGGCGTTGACTTGGCTTTGCTGTAAAATAAAACCCTGAAGCTTCAGGGGTTTTAGTTTGTGTAATCTACATTGATACTTAGCATGGCTGTATTTGTTTTTTCCTAACTTTCAGAAGTGCAGAATGGAAAAACCTCTACCAATGGAGTGTCGAACGGCATCCATCTCCACAGCAATGGCTTCCGCTTGTCTGAAGGAAGAGCGCATGTGAGGTAAGGGGACAGATTTACCTGCATGGAAGCCCTACGGCTTTGTTCATGTACTCTTCCTCTTGCCAGGGTTAGGTGCTGCTAAACAAGGTATGAAGTGCAAATCCATTTGGTGTATTGACTTGATTGTCGAGCGGCCTCTGTCCTAGCAGCTGTATTTGCTTCTGGTGCATGGGCTGTGAACAAGAGTCGGATCAGGCAAGAGCGTCCTCGGAGAAATGTTGTCTGTGAGGATTTTCCCCCTCTTATGATGAATTACTGCAGACAAAACTAAGAGATGACTTTTCAGGCCTGGAAGCAAGGTGTTCTTAATTGTCCTGAGTGGTTGTTACTTCCTGGCCTGCAGGAACTGTGTCTTGGTAAATGGGAGAGGCTGTCAGGTCAAAAGAGCCTTACTTCCCCTTGTCATTTTTTGGGGCGCTTGCCTGCTGCAAACTGAACTGAAGTTTGACCAAAATTGCTTTATGACAGTGACACTGGAGTCATTACTCCTGCAGTCTGCATGTGAGCTAGGAACAGATGGAGACCCCACTTCCATAGTTCCTGCTGCTTGCTTGCTTGCTTTAAGAGCAAAATTTAAGAAGCAGAAGCAGACTTCAAGCACATCGTGCTGACTGTTTTTCTTCCAGCTGATGAGATGTGGTTAAAAGTCAAGACACAGTTGCTTAATACCATATATGGGTAGTCTAGGTTCCACCAAAGTCACTTTGTTGAATGTTTTCAGCTTGTTTCCTCTAGATGGCCCCTCCACCACGGCAGCAGAGATGTAGCTGGAATTTTGGGTTGCTGAGCCGTGGGCCTTGTGCAGCCCTGTGAACTCAGATGCTTGGTTTCCTTCTGAATTTGCATTCTGTTATACGTTGCTAAAAGAGGATTGGAAATGTTGTTTATGCAGTCAAAGATGTATTGGTGAAGTCTGAGGCATTAGATGCTTAAACTACACACTGTTCAATTTTGAGTGGATGTCTGTATATAAAAAAAAATGGAAACAATCAAATGATGGTCAAAAAGAAACCTTCCTCCTAAATTCAGGTTATTCAGGTACATGGTCTCTTTTGCCTTTTTCTGAAACTTTTGGGATTAGCTAGTGCTTGCTGGGACTTGCTAACCTGGAGCAAAACACTGCAGTCAAATATTTAACTGGAGTTAACAGAGCGTTAGCATGTAAGACCTACTTGTGCTTCTTTCTTCTTTCCCTTCAGTCCCCAAGTGGAGTTACCTCCATATCTGGAGAGAATCAAGCAGCAAGCCAACGAGGCCTTTGCTTGCCAGCTGTGGACTCAAGCCATCCAGCTATACAGCAAAGCAGTCCAGAAAGCCCCCAACAATGCCATGCTGTATGGAAACAGAGCTGCTGCCTACATGAAGCGCAAGTGGTAAGGAAGCAGAGAATATCGGAGTGTTTAGCGTCACAGGCAGCGCTGGTGCCTGACTTCCGAGTACCGTGTTGTCCTTGTCCACTGCGAAGCACCGGGGCTCCCTACGCGTGAAGCGGGGTTGGGGTTATTGGATCAAGCTGTAAAGTGGGTCACCTCTGGCACAGAAGAAGGGGATGCACAGCAGCGTGTGTTGGAGAAATTACAGCCACAGATACTGCACAGGCAAGCACAGCTGATAGTAGCTCATCATTTTGCCTACTGGCATGCTGAGTAATGTTCTGTTCCTTTTGCTGTTTAAAAAGAAACCAAGAATCCACTTCTGAGTAACAGCATTATGAGTGTCTCCAAGGGTGTTTGTGTTTCTTTGGATAGTTCTGATCTGCATTAGAGTATGGCTCTAAATCTGCTGTCAACAGATGAGGTAATGGTTACTATGCTTTGTAACTTCCTATCTCATGATACAAGGTTGTTGTAGGATTGCCTGGAGTTGCTTTGGTCGCTGCTGTATCCAAGTAGCTAGTACTGCAGAGAGTCAGATGCGACCTGGTGGTTCCCGTGCTACCCCAGCTAACCCACACTCCCTTTGACTGGAAACAAACCTCTCTGAGGGATCTGGGGAGGTGGCAGCTGGTGCCACCGAGTCTGAGGGAGGTTCTGTCTTGATTGTTGCAAAATGTGCTGTTAGCCTCTGCAGTAGGTAATGTCTTCTCTGACCACTAGCCAGAGCTGCATCTGCAAGATACAGCTGAGTTATTTTAGTATCTGTCCCCTTGAGCAGAGTAAGACTGAGTAGCATGACTTGCCATTAACATATTTAAAATAGCTGTGGTCCTTCATCTACATTTGCTTTGTGAGGATATCCTTCTCCTCTCCCTGCTGAAATCCACAGTATGAATTCTCCCATCTTCTTGCCAAGATAAAGAGCAGCCAGCAGTTGTTGTGACTGTTGGTAACTGGCCTACTGGCTGTTTTGCAATAGCAGAGATTTGGGAGCTGCCTCAAAAAGACCTCAGTCTTCAGAGGGAGAAGAACAATAGTTTGGGATTAAGGCATGGAAGACAGAAGCTGAGTGCTGATCTCATGAATGGCACTTTTCTTATAGGAATCGTTTTTCCCGAAGGATGTTGGCAGATCTCAACCTTTCTGTGTGTCAGCTAGTGCTTTGCTACAGTTTTCGGTAGCAGGAAGATGCGAAAATATATGCATGATGGGTTTCGGTGGCATGCAATGATTAGAATTTAAATAGTACTAAGCTGGTTACCATCTCAGGTGCAGAAAAGACAGGGCACTTTTCTGCTCGGAACAGCTACTGGTGTATGGCAGAAGGTGGCTGGGATGTCACTGAGAAGGAGGGTGAAGCAGTTGGACAGTGACCCACGCTGCACCACTGTGTGTCTCTAAGGTGTCCTTCACGTTTGGAGCAGGAACAGCTCTAGGCCGCCCTGCAGAATGCTGCAGGTCTTGCTTTGGCCTTGTTCTCGGAATAATAGAGAGGCTGAGAAAAAAAGGAAGGTCTGTAATTTCCTAACCTCCCCTTGCTCATCTCCCTTAAGATGCTACTCATACTCTGCAGCGCTTCTAAGGCTGTCCTTTTAAAATTTGTTCATAAGAGCCAGCTGCATCACTCTCCAGATTGCTTTTAGCAGTCTATGTTGACAGTACTTAGCTGATTTCTAGTTAGAGCATTTTTGCACAAGCTGAGTCAAACCTGTAACAATAGGAGAAGTCAGCGCTTGCTTTACATCTCAACATGTCCCTTTTCGTACCAGTCTGTTGGGACGTCTGACACTGGTAGTTGAGGGTGAAGGATTTTTGAGGGTGGCGAAGCAGCCAGTAGCCCAGTCAGCTCTGAAAATGCGAGACACCCATCTATCATCATGGCAGGTATCTTGCATTCCCTCTTTGAATAAAAGTGGCTTGATGCTGTGCATCTGGCCTCTGGGATTAACACAGATACACCGCTGCAAAGACAGCCTTCAAGAACCGTGTTTCTTCGGCTCTGCTGCAGTTCTCATGGACAAGGCGCTCCACCTTCTGTACTGTGCTAGCAAGCTGTAATATGTGGCCGACATCCACCTAGATGGGAGGGAGCAATAGGATGCATGGTTTGCAGAACATGCTTGTGGCACAGTGTAGGCACTGCTTAGCATGAAACCCAAAGATTTGGAGCTCCCCTTAATGAATAGAGACACAGGAGCACCTTTTCCCTAACAAAGGCTCTACAGTATCTAAAATTGTCTAGTGGGAGGTACAGGGAAATTCACCCGCTTCCCCTTGGGACTGTTTCAGACTTTGGTAAGCGCAGTGCACGTAGGTTACAGGTGTGAAATGCTGTTGTTATTATTAGCCATCACATGGAGACTTGGCACTCTCTTAAGACAGATTGTGGGGCCTCTGAAGAGTTTAGGCTTGATGCTGTTACACCAGGCGTGTCAGTCCTGGCTAATTCTCAGCTTCTGTCAGTCTGAACTGAATACCAGCATGCAAGGCTTGTCAAGTCTCTCCTGCTTCCAGAACACAGACGCATTCTTATTCCCACAGCCGTGGAGCTTAGGGAAATCAAGTGCAGTCTCCAGTAACTGTAAATAGGATGTAAATATCTGTTATGATACCAGTCTGCTATAACGCTTATTTCTAAACTTCAAGTTTTTTCCTATAAAGGTGGAAAAAGACCATTATGTGTCCATCAGGGCTATGGAGTGTGGTGGTTCTGTAGCTCCTTCTTGAGGGCTACAAGTGGCTGTGACTGTGGGCAGGGAAGCATGCTGCCACGCTGTGCGTCCACAAAGGGGCACGCGTGAGCTGCCGTGCTCTGCCGAGGCCCTGCTCGCCTTGCAGGAGAGGCCTTGTGTCTGCTTGGCCAGAGGGCTTGTGCATCCTCCATCTTCAAAGGACTTCCCTAAATGTGTTCTATCAGGGAGCTGTGCTCTGTCGGATTTAAAATGGCAGGTCAAGACTTGCTGGGCTTCCCTGCGTGGTCGTATTACAGGGCTGCCTGCATACGTGTGGAGGTGCATTCGAGAAGCTGGGCTTGGTCAGATGGTGCCCCTGGGAAACAGCAAATGCTATTAGTACGTGAGCTTGTGGGGTGTCTGCTTGCACAGAGAGAGCTGGAAACAGCAAGCTTTGGAGGGAAACGGGGGCTGGGAAACGGCAGTGGAAAATGTACGCTGTTTCTGCTTGGGCTATCTAATGCAATCCTCCCCTCTTCTTCAGGGATGGGGACCATTATGATGCTTTAAGAGACTGCTTGAAGGCCATATCCCTGAATCCATGCCACCTGAAGGCCCATTTCCGTCTTGCCCGCTGTCTCTTTGAACTCAAGTACGTGGCAGAAGCACTGGAGTGTCTGGATGACTTTAAAGGGAAGTTCCCAGAACAAGCACATAGCAGTGCCTGCGATGCACTAGACAGAGACATCAACGCAGCTCTCTTCTCCAAGAGTGATAACGGTGAGTGCCCATGTTCAGTGTGGTTCTTCAAGGTTATACTAAAATCTAATGATCGGATGAGGATTTTTCTCCTTAAACTGCCCCTCCGAAGTAAAGCTCCAGCTACTGTGAGAGATTGATTGTTACTGTGCACAAAAACTGGCCTGAGCCTGTTCTTTCCTTGCACTTGGTCCTGGTTTGCTCTTGAGTGAGAGTGTGATAAAAGGAGTCTGATGTACCCAGGAGATAATCTGGAAGGAAGCTTGTGCTCTAAGCCCAGCTCCCTGCTGGAATTGTCCTTAACTCTTCTCTAAAACTGTTGGGGTCTCCTAGAGCGCTGTTTGCTTCGAACATTGTCCTCACCAAATTGTGATGAGGGAAATCTGTTGTCCTTGCAGCTGAAGACAAGAAAGGAGGTGGCCCCATCCGGCTGCGAGCCACAGGCCGCAAGGATTCCATCTCAGAGGATGAGATGGTGCTGAGGGAGCGCAGCTACGACTACAAATTCCGATATTGTGGCCACTGTAACACTACTACAGACATCAAAGAGGCCAATTTCTTTGGCAGGTATGTTGGCAGTGTAATAGGGATGCAGGACAGGAGTGTGAGCAGCAGCAGAATGCTCTCTTCCATCGGATAAAGCCTCACGCATAGCCCCATGTGACTGTTCATAAAATGACGCTGACAATGGTTTGCGGGGTTGAAAAAGATGACAGAAGCCCTCCTCCTTGTGTGGCTGCATGAATAGCTGGTTCAGTAGCAGATCCACAGAGGACCCAGTTGGGCTAGCATTTCAGAAAAGCCATTTGGGATTGAAAACATGAATCCTGGGGATGGAGGGAACCAACACAGAAAGCTTTATCTGGATCCGTAAGCGTGAGGGGTGGCAGCCTGCTGATTATAGAAGCCAACTGAGATTCTCGTGTCTGCTAGAGACTAGCTTTGGCTCTGAGCTGTGATCTCCAGCCTCTGCTCCTCTCACCCTAGCAATGCACAGTACATAGTCAGTGGGTCGGATGATGGCTCCTTCTTCATCTGGGAGAAAGAAACCACCAACCTTGTTAGAGTGCTGCAGGGAGACGAGTCGATTGTGAATTGTCTCCAGCCTCATCCCAGTTACTGCTTCCTGGCCACCAGCGGCATCGACCCGGTTGTACGACTGTGGAACCCTAGGCCAGAGGTAAGAGAGTCTAAAAGACTGTCTTGTCATGAGGTGTGACACACACCAGTCCTTCCTACTGGGATCTCTTGAGAGTAGCAGCAGCAGTAACAGCCCCTCTTTGGTCCTCGCGCTGCCTTGCTGAGTTGTCTCCCGTCTTTGTCTTGCAGAGTGAAACCCTTAATGGCCGCGTGGTAGTAGACATGGAAGGTGCTTCCCAAGCTAACCAGAGACGAATGAACGCAGACCCGCTGGAGGTGATGTTGCTGAACATGGGGTACCGGATTACAGGACTGACCAGTGGTGGGGCTGGAGGCTCAGATGATGAAGACAGCTCAGAGGGGCAAGTCCAGTGCCGGCCCAGCTAAAACAGAACTGCCTCTCCTTCCTCTAATTGTTTGGCTGAAAGGGAACCTAGTTTCCTTGGTCCTGAACTTTCTCTGATGAATGACTGCACTGTTTCGCACTATGCACAGAGTAGGACAAGCTGGCAGGGGCAGGAGCGGCCGTCTCTTTAAACCATCGCCACCACCTCCTCCTTCTCCTATCACGCTACTGAGCAGCATGGCAGTGCAGTCCGAGGTTTGCCTTTAGTGGAATTTAGTCCCAGCCAGGGGTCTTTGAATTGTCTGTAAGCAGTGTAAGCTGGTGATTTTTTTTCCAGAGCTGCCGTATGATCTGGTACAGGGGATGTTGACTGCATTCATGCATTTGCAGAGGGGGTGTTAAATTCCTGAATAAAATACAAACCTAGGGCAGGGGTTATGGAATGAATTTACTGCAGTGATCTTGGTCTTGAAAGCTTGACTCTGCTTTTGTGCCACTAGCCTGTCTAGAGGCCCCTGGTTTAGAGTTGTTGGCCATGAAACACCTGGTTTGTCCCATAACATCTTTCTTCTGGCTTCCATCTCTTAACATGTTGTCACCAGATGTGGATGTGTTGTATTATGGACTGGATATTGCCTGTCTTGTCCCTGGGCATGTCTTAGTTGATGAATCGGTGAAAGCACTGAGTATGTGCGGCTCAACAGGGCAGGGTGTGCTTGCCCAGCTCTGATGCTTTCTTCTGTGGTCTACGAACCCATGGAGAAAGGTGACAGCAATGGGAGCAGGTTTGATCAGAGGCCTGGGACTTGCATAGCTAAAGCTACTGAGGAAAGGGGCTGGTAACAGCGCTCTTTCAGACCTCCTCTCTCTGTAGCCCAAAACGTGTGTAGCTGTATTCACCATCTCCTCTCCATGTCACCTGCGCTGGAGCTGAGAACGTTGCCACCATGTCTATGTTACAACTAAAGTTTTGAGCTTTTAGACAGCAGCGTTTTTGTGCAGTCAGCTGCTCTTGTCTCAGCCAAGGTGGGCCTTCTCCGCCTCATTGTTGGTGTAACATCTGATGGATTAGTGGTCCTCTCAGGAACCCTCCTTCCTCTTCCCGTTCTCCACACACTGACTCCGGCTGCACAGCCAGGAGTATGCCTAGAAATGCAGCACTGTACTTCCATTCCTCCCCGTCTCGTGTAACATGCAGCCCCGTTCTCCCCTCTTGCAGTTGCCAAACACTAAATATCAAATAGATCTTACGCAGCTGTGCTACAACCGAATCCGAAGAGGTTGTTTTTTCTAGGACTATCAACTAAGACCAAAGAGCCCCTGGAGATCTTAACTGCTCTGTGCTGTCTCGTATCTCTTACTGCTGAAGGTCTGAACATGCTAGCCTTGGTCCCAGGGGTGTGAGATGTGTGTCTGGGAGTGTGCGCGCATGTGTGTGTGCTGCATTAGGGCTGTTCTTCCATGTGGTGCAATCCCTGGTCTTCCTGTTCCTGCTGTGGAAAGATGAGAGGCCTCCCTTTCCTTCTCTGGCTGCTTCTGGCTGCCAGGCGTTGATGAGAGAGACTGCGCAGTGCTGGCTGATCAAGGTAACTGGCTTCCTCTCCCTTCCAGAACAGTCTTTACGAGATGAGTGAGCCTTGTGCAGGAGGGAGAGAGGTCACAGAGGCTCGTAGCTGGCAGCATCTCTCCAAGGACACTGTTCCCTGCATAGAGAGATCCCCCGCACCCCCCTTATAATCGCAGCGGAGCTAACTGGGACCTGATCTCTGCCCCTCAGACAAAGATGTCCATCTGCTCTTTCACGTGTGGGTGAAACCGAGCCTTAGCGAACCCCGGTCTTGTGGGAGCGTGCCCCTCGCCACCCAGAAACGACGGGCTACCCTTGTGCTCTGCCGAGCTATGATGGCAGACTCGCCCTCCAGC
>NW_009647757.1:12602-18895 GCF_000708025.1 Charadrius vociferus | reverse complement strand
GAGCTCTCCTGGGACAGATGGTCATTTGGCTGCTGAGGGCACGTTAGCGTGTTTTCATGCAGTACCAGCGCAGTAGATGTGACTGCTTGCTCAGTTTACCTGTTTGGTTGTGTACAAGCTCCCCCACCCCAGGTGTACTCTGGCACTCAATGCTCTTCAAAACCCACAGGCAACAGAAAATTCTTCTCACTTGGGTGGCTTTTTGACATGGTCTGGCCTTTTCTTTTTTCGCTTAAGGCTTTCCTACTAGACGCATCCTCTTCCCCCCCTCCTCCTCCCCCTTCCTTCTCCTCCCACTCAAACTTTTTTTTCGGCTTTCAGTAGACAATGTCTGCAGACTTTGATTTTTAAGCTCAGAGACTGAGACGGAAAGCTCTGAAAAGAACAGACCTCTCCCTCCCCATTCACCTTTTGCTGTGGCAGCTATTTTTTGTTGTTTTTACCCTTGTGAGACAGTGCAGCTCTTTTACCTGCCAGTTGCAGAGTGAAAGCTACAAGATTCCCTGCCTCTGCAGTGGATTGCTTTTTTTTTTTTTTTAATGGCTGCTTTGGTTAAAAACAGATAAATAATAAGGGGAGAGAAGGGGAGAGAAAAATCTTTCTGCCTCTAGCCCCCTTTCCCCTTGTTGTGGGCAGATTACCTGCTTTGTCGCTGGTTAATGAGGAATTTGTATTTATTGGTGAAGGAAAAAAACATGCTGGGGAAGTAGGGAAGAAGATGTTGCTTTATTGACCTCTGCTGTTTACTTCAACCTCCTCTTTGGGAAAGCTTCTTCCTGCTCTTTCTGGTTAACTCTTTCCAGCCTGGGATATGCAGGGATGCCTCCTCTATTTTTGTATTCTAGCAATGGGCTCTCCGTTAGGAGACTCTAGGATTCTCTTAGTGTTGCAATGACCACTGCTTCTCGCTTTTTCAAGTACTAAAGATGATCATCTCGTAAACTTTGCCCCTGCAGTTGTAGAGGTAACACACAAGCCTTACTGCCCTCATTAGAAGGAGCAGAAAACTTGTTTCTCTGGTCCCTGGAAGAGAAAGGGTTAAGCAATTAAACAATTCTTTGTTCTAGTTTTTTCTTGGTGTCATTTTGTTTGGGGGATTGTTCTGGCATTGTTCTACCTTTCTCCTCTGTGGAGGTGGATGAGGGTGGGCGGAGGGTGGCCTGGTTGGGCTGGATGTTGTCTGTTCAACGGTGCTGCTTCACCGAGAGTAGAGGCCCCAGTAAACTCGCGTGGGAAGGGGGCTGGGCAGCCCGAAATGTGTCTTGCAAACTGTGGTGGCTGCTGAGTTAGTGCTGATGGTAGTTTATCTAGGCGTGGGAGCTCAGATCTGTCTGCGGAGCAGAGTCCAGCTCCGGCTTGGTTTAGAGCTAAAGCTGCAAATGTTGGGGTGAGGATGAGAACGGCTTCCTGGGGCTTGCTGGGGAAGAGAGAAGCAGGAAAAGATGGATGGTGCTGTAATGGAGTTAGTTTCTCCAAATTGTGTTTTGTCAGGGTAGGGGTAAACTGATAAAATCCTCTTTGAGTCCCTGCTGAATCCGAGTTTGACTTGGGGGGGGCAAAAAGCCGAGTAGGGAAAATTAGCCCATCCTTTCCTTTTAGCTCTTCTTAAATAGCCTCTTGCCCCGAGAAGCAGAGCCCTGGTGGCTTCGGCTGTGGGGCAGACCCAAGGTCACCTGCCTGAGTCACCATGTTACTCACTGATCTTCAGAGATGTTTCTGCTGTCAGAAACAGTGCACTTACTGCCTTAAAGTGTCTCGCACTCAGCGTGGTGTGTAGGACATCAACATTTAGACCCAGAGATGAGCCCTTGCTAAAGGATGTCACAAACTTGCTCTCTCCTCTGGGCTCCTGCTGCAAAACCTCCCAAATACTTCCCTGCCCTCCAAGCTGCAGAATGCCGGGCCTTAAGTAAGAGTTAGAAAACCAGTCTGCTATTTTCAGAATCCATTTGGACTCTTCTCTTAAAAATTCACGTTGGGCACCTTTCAGCTGAAGGCCTTTTGAGGCCTCTTCATTTTGAATCCTGTCTGATAGAAATTATTGCTTCAAAAGACAGCTCTGCTCTAACAAAGCAGTGTGCATCCACAGCTGGAATTGGTAATCAACTAATTAGGTCAGATCTTGGACTGAATGGTTGGACAAAGAGGAGGCGTGGAAGGGGAAGATGAGTGATTGAATCGTGGGTGGAAATGGCTAGAAGGACCCAGAAAATTAGTTTTACTTGTAATTTGGGTAAGGGAATTGGCTTGAGGAGGGAGAGGAGCGATATGCTCTGGGATGGGGGGAGAGGACCAGTCACAGCTCTACCGATGAGTTCACTTTTCTCTGATGTCACTGTTCGCAGTGCCAGGAACAAGTCTGCAAAGGGCTCAAGATGGCTCCTGTCTCCGAGCAAAACAGGAGCAGGATGCCAGAAAACTGCCTGCTGTTGCTGCAGTGAGGAATTCGGTCCTCTGCGTGTTGTGCTCCTTGTAGCTTATTCAGGCCTTGCTGCTGCAGGAGGTGAGACTGATTGGGGAACCCCTCTGGGGCTGGCAAGGAGAAAAGGTGGGCCTTTTTGTGGATTTCATAGCTGAGGAGTCATCGTGACCTGCACTTGGCTCTTTGAGCTCCTCCCCCTTGTGCCCTGTGTCCCTGAGAAACTGGTGGCTTTCCCTTTAAACATAAAAGTTGCCCTGTGGATTGACTCTGTCAGTTGGAGAGGGAGAGAGAAGGAAATGTGGCTTTCAAGCGACAGGGAAGCAGAAAAGACCTGAAGGTTAAAGCTGAGGGGTGAGATGGCTTAGGGGCATGCTTTATGGGGTGGGTGGCTGAGCCTGCGTATGTTCTTGCGCTTGTGAGTAGCACCATCATCAGTACAGATGAGAGTGACGTTTCTGGTTCACGCTGAGCGATTAGAGGCTGTCAGATTGCAGCAGGCACAGACCACAGGAAAGGAACAACAAAAATGTGAGGCAACCCACCCCAGCATCACCTCCAGGGCGGGGGAAGGACGCCTTGGTGTCCTCCGTCAGCCTGTGCCTCAGTGACATTTTAAGTAGACTCCTGCACGCGGTGTTGCCTGCTGCTGCCTCGGTTGTCAATGTCAGAAGGGGGAGGGGATCTCTTCCTTGAGTGGTTTGGTTCTGGCAGTCCCTGTAATGTTTGAGCTGTCACAACAGGGAAGGTTCCCAAGGAAGCCACTTACTGAACGAGAGCTGGCTGGGTGCCTGCTTCTTTCAGGCTCAGAGATGAGCCGGGGTAGAAAGGGGAGGTAACCGAATCCCTTCCGGGCTGAGCTACAGCCATGGTGGTGTGCGCTTGGACAGACCCAAAGCAGTGCACAGTCCGGGCTGCCGCTTCCCAGAGCGGACAGGCTCTCCTCTCGGAAGGGCTCCGCGTCTCCAGGGTGCGAGCGATGCACTGGCACCTGCAGTGAGTAGGCAAAGATCGTTGTCCTGAGGACGTTTTGGGCTGACGGGAGGTAGAGCTGCTTCCTTGCTGACAATGGGAGAGAGGAGCCATTGGTGGCAAGGCGCTGGCACAAGTGGGAGTGAAACCTTTTGTTTCTTGTTAAATGAGAGATTGCAAAAACAATGATGGCAGTATTCCTGCTCTGTACATCGATCCAGTATTGTAGTCAGGCAAGATAGCTGCAATAAAAAGCCCGTCCTTTAATTTTATGCATGGAGAACTTCTTACCTGCTCTCCCCCCCTGCAGTTTTTTTTCCAACTGCAGCTATTTTTCCCTGCTGACTTCAGGTGTTTTGTATTCTGCTTAGATCAATAGCAGTAGAACAGCAGCAGCTTTCCAGTTGTCACTAGGAAGACCCTGCTGTCAGCTACAGCTCACCCGTTTTCTGCCAGTGCCGGTACCGGGGATGAAGAGCCCTTCTGCTTGCCTGACAAACACAAAAGAAAGCTGTGCAGTACAGGAGTGCTGTATTGATTTTTTTTTTATTATTATTATTATTATTTCCTTTTTTTTTTTTTTTTTAATTCAGCCTGGGGAAAACAGTGTTCTTCCTGTGCTCCAGAAGCTGGGTTTTGCCTTCCTGCACTGGGTTTAAGAGGGAATAAACTGGGTTGTCTAAAATGCCCCCTGCCCACGCAGGAGGGGAGGGTGTGTGGCAGCACTGCAGGGAGACGCATCCTGCTGAGGCTGTCGGCATCGTCCTTGCTGTGTGGCTTTGCCAAGGGAGCTGGTCCCTGGTGATATGCTGCTTAGCAGCCTCCGAGACACAAGCAGGAAGAGCAAATCCATTCCCTAATCCGACAAACGCGCCAGGACCACATGAGCTGATGTGAACATTGGCCCCTATTCATAGATTTTAACAATCTCTGATATTTATGTTAGCCTGGAGCAAATCAATGCAAGTATTTTTCTTCATCGAACAAAAAGTGTTCACTGAAACACATACAACCTTTGTGTGCATCTTCCTTCCGAAGTGCCAAAATAGGAAGTGTCTGTTAGAAACCAAAGCACCAGGCATGGCTTTGCTCTCAAGGGTGTCTCTATTTCCTTGGCTTTCTCTCTTTTGGAGCCGGACTATTTTGTGAAATCCCTCACCACCGGATCCCGAGGAGGACGGTCTCAGGCTCTTGATCGACTCTGACGCAGTGGCAGGTCATGCTGAGACGATGCCCACGCTACAGCTCGAGGTGAGCTGCTGGGTGGAAGGCTCTGCTTCCATCCAGATGGCTCTGAAGCAGCCCTCCCTCTTGGAGGGGCTGTCCTAAAACATGGTCTAGACTAGGAAATAAGGTGGGATGTTAGATGATCTCTTGAGGGTGAGGAAATGTAGTCTTCAGTGCATTACTAAGCTAGTTGAGTTGAAGCCTGAGTACTCATATGAGGAGTTAGCATGTATCAGGGGCGAGTAGGCCACCTCTAAACTAGACTGTTAGCCAACGCTTTCTACTGCCATACCGGCAACTCCAAATTGGTGTCCCCTCTGACGTGCCTCTGCTGTGGGTAGAGGTTACCCATTTCCTGGGCTTTCAAGCTGGAAGCTTCACTCGTCTAAAATCCAGTAAGCGTGTAAGTGCTGTTCTGTCCCCAGAAGGGAGAGTACGTTGATAAATGTGGCAGGCTGAACTTAACGTAATTATTGAGCAAAGTCAGGTAATGGAAAGCAGAACACATAGGGATAAGAAGAGTCTTTGATGAAGGAGAGAAATTTCAGTAAAAAGTGGGCCTGTTATGTGGAAGCTGTAAGTTTGTGATGACTGTTGGGAATGTGGCTCTGGCAATTAAGAGGGTTTGTTAACAACAAAAGCCAGCACCTGCTTGCTCTGCATTGCCTCTGCTCGGTGTGCAGGAGCTCCGAGGGAGGAGGAACCTGACCACATGCAGGAAGGGGCCAAGACTGTTTAATTAGCAAAACCCCTTGTGTGACACCACAAACTGTGCTGGAAGGCTCTGCTAACAACGGGCCTTGAAGGGAAATGCAGCTCCAGGGCTCTGTGTGAGGAGGAAATGAGCGGCTTCCAAGGAAAGCAGGGAAGGATGTGAAGAGGAGAGTGGGGTCCGGATGCTCGGCTGGGCAGAACGTCCCCGTCCTGCGTCTGCCGGGCTGGGGCAAGCGATGTCCTCCCTGTTCTTCCCACTAGTTCAGTGAGTTGTCACTCTGTATTTTGCCGAGTGTGTTGCGGTGGGTGGAAATCTGGAATAAACATCTTTCTCCTTCAGCTTTCTCGTGTAGTTTGAATTAAAATTCCTAATAAAGCAATTGTTATTTTTCTAATTGGATTCTCTATTTGTAAATGCTGTTCCTCCCCTTGCAAGTACCTTGACTGCCTCCTCTCCCAGTGGGAGATTTGGCGCGTGTGATGCTTATTTCTGCTTTTTATGCTTTCCTGAAGGGGTGCCAGGTCCTTCCCCACCCCAGCCTCAGCCAATAAACGTTTCTCTGGACGAAGGGTCCGGGATGCACAGAAAGGGCTCCGTGCCCACCCTGGGTGACCCAGAGCTGAGCCACCAGCCCACGAGCACCCCTATGGGGACATGACGGTCCCTGAGCCACCCCCCCATCACCACCACAGAGACCTGGCTTCAATCGCTGCATTTCCAGAGCATCCATAGGCAGGACCTCATCCATCCTCTCCCCACTGGTGCTGAGCAGCGAGCGCCCAGCGAGGGGAGGAAGGGGAGGGCGACCGACAGACAGAGCCGTTGCTAAAGTCTCATTTCCTTAGAAACCACGCTAAAAATAATCCCCTTTTCTTGCGGTCCTGTGCTCAGCGTGTGCTGCCAGGCTGCTGCCGTTGCGCCCCGCCGCAATTCCTTCCCCGCAGGGCTGCCATAAAGCTG
>NW_009647757.1:2658-12248 GCF_000708025.1 Charadrius vociferus | reverse complement strand
CCCGGACCGGTCTGGGGCTGGCAGACTGGGGTAACCGGCTGCTTGGCCTGCTCCCGGCCCGCCTCGGGGTGCTCGGCCTGCTCGGGGGGGGTGACTGGGTGCCAGGCTGCTTCGGGGCCCCTTGGAGGATTTTGTCCTTGGGGGATAAGGCTCTCCTCTCCCCGCAGCGAGGGCGTGTGTGTGGAGAAGGCTTCGCGATGAGCGGGCTTGTCTCTGCAGGAGCGGGAGTGGAGGGGATCCAGTGAAACGTGGGAAGTCTTTCATGTTTTTGCAGCCAAGGTTTGGCTACGGGGATCTTGGACCACCTTATGCCTCGAGGAGAGCCTCTGCACTTCGCTTTTAATGAGTTAGAAGTCGATTTGCCTTCCCAGTCTCGTCAGCCAAGCGAAAGCAGGCTCCAGGGAGAACTTCTGAGTTTTTCTCTGGTCGTGGGAAAATGAAAAGCTGTAAAATGTGGCTTTGGGGGTAGTCTGGGAACACAAAGGCTTATTTTTATGCCTTCCTCTTCCCCTCCGGTTCAAATCAGGTGATAATGTTTACTGAGCCAGAGCTGAAAGTCAGGTAGAAGACGTGGTGTGGTCCGTGCCAGGATTGGGAATGGCACCACAGTTCTCCTCGGTGAGGAGAAGCTGCAGCTTCCTTGTTGCTGTCTTGCATACAGTGACAAACCAGCTTTGGGTTTTATCTCTTGTCTTTTTTTTGCTTAAAATTTCCACCGTAGTCTTTTCCCAGAGGATTTTCTAAAGCTTTTAACCTTCTTATCTCCCTCTGGGACTGCTGAAGAGAGCTGTCCTGCTGCCAAAGTCACTGGGTGTCCGTATTTGTTTGTGGGTTCATTCCCTGATGGACCGTGGCACCTTCCCGTTTTGTTTTGCAGCAGAAATTTCAGTAGTATTATTTGGCAAAATCTTTCGTTCGATTGCATAATAGCTCCATTTTCTCCCCCTGATATTCCCTGTCATCTTTGGATTTGGAGGCTTGAAAGCTCAGTGCTGAGAGAGAGGAGAATTTAAAAAAAAAGGAAGAAGTGCCTAGACCTTTGAAGGTGGAAGCGCTGTGACAGCGTTATATTCAGCTGTACCTTCTGGCTGATAAAATATTGCTCAGATAATGAAACTGTCTGGCTGCTTTGCATCGCACCAGATAGGGACATGCAGAGGGTAAGCGATGCAAGCGCAGAACGTCAAACTTTGCGGAGCCCTTTCTCTGCGTCGTAGGGTTATGTCGTCAACAGGAGCTGTATGCTATTTATAATCTCAGCTGCTCTCATCGGTGTGTGTGCCTTGTCTTTCCTTGTAACAGCCAACTGTCTCAATCCCTTTATATTTTGATAGGTTTAGGATCTCTAATTGAGCTTGTTGAATCTGTTTCTGTTTAGCATTGCTGTAATCTCTTCTGAAATATTAGTTGCTGCGCGCAGTCCCTCAGGGAGAGAGGGGTGAGAAATCAGAGAGAGGTCAGCAAACCTGAGAATGCTGCAGGATGTGGGAGAGAGCTGTAACTTGGCCTGAAGTATTTACTTCTAAGTGATGATGATGGGAAGGGGGTTGGGATGTAGACCTGCTGCTCCCTGGGGCTGTAAATATCCAGTGGGGAGGAGAAGGTCTTTGAAGCAATGGGATTGTTTAGGGGAGGGAATGCTCTTCCTGGAGCCAGGAGCCCCGTTTTCTGTCTGGGGTGCTTAAATCTAGTTTGCGGGGAAGAGCTTCGCTGTGGATGGGAAGATGGGCAGGATGACCGCATTTTCAGTTGTTGAGGTAGAAAGTTTCATCTCAAGGCAGTTTCTCCTGGATCTAACCATTTTGCTTGGGTACACAAATGGGTTTGTTCTGGGAGACTGGGGCTCGTGCTCCCCCAGCCAGGGACGTGTGTAGTGCAGGCCTTGGGAGTCTTGCGCTTTCCGTAACTGCAGCCTCTCAATGCTAAAATCCCAGAGCCTGGCTGCCCCATAGGCGAGCTGACTCTAGACCTGCTTGTCAGCACAGCTTTGGGTATTCCCTGCATGATTTTTATTTGCTTGTACCTCTTCTGTGTCTTTACCGGTCTTTGCCTGGCGTTGGCTCACCTGCTTCCATCTCTCGGCTGCGTATAAGACGTTAACTCTGCCTGTCTATCCCATGCTATGCAGTTGGTTGCACGGCCGCTCCAGCAGTCTCCTGGCAGCATGTTGCACGCACTTGGTGTGATCGGGGGGCAAATATCTCAGCCTGACGGTTCGCTTGTTGCCTCGGTAGATGGCTCTTCCCGATCATTGGCCACATGGGTATCTGCACATCGACTGGAGTCATTCGGGACTTCGCGGGGCCGTATTTTGTCTCAGTAAGTAGATGATGGATCCAGGTGCGTAAGCAGAATCTGTGCTCGGTCTGCTTCTCCCCTTCGTTGGTGGCTTTTGAGCCATCCCCTGTCTTTTGCAGCTCGAAGTTCTGTGAAATAATGGCTTTAGATGTTTCTGAAGATCATGGATCTTTGCTGTTAGTCTGTGGGCTGCTGTCCAGTGGAGGTTGTTTGGGGGCTATGATAAATAGCGGCTAGTTTACTGAGCAGAAGGGAAAAAAATGTGTAGTCCAGGCTCTTAATTGGGAATTTTGGACCTAAATTCTCTTAAATCGGAGTAACAGAAGCTGCCTTCCAACTTCCTCAGCATGCGTGTTACTATCATGCTGCTTAGCATCAGGTATGTGCCAGTCTTCCAAACGGCTTTGTAGTCCGGTGGATTTTTAAAGTACAGGAGTTTTAATTTGGGATAATTAATACTCTTAATAGATTGGGACATTTACAACTTTGAATTAACAAGGTATAAACAGTGGGGCAGACAAAAAAACCCCAAAACCGAGGAACGAGGTACCGTGTAGCTAGATGATCTCACCCTGTATAGAGTATAGATATACTCGTGCCCGAAACAGGAGTATGAAAACAATTGAAATCTAAATCCAGACACACAAATAAGATTGGTGTCTTGAGACTGCTGAGGCAAAGTGACAGTTTTATCACTAAGCGATCACGGGCTGTGAGGCCTTCCAGCAAGAGGCATGTCATGAATATTGCGTGGGGTTATCCTCTTGAGACGTTTTTCCTTTTTTGTAGGAAGACAACATGGCATTTGGGAAGCCAGTGAAGTAAGTGCTCTTGTTAGTTTTTATTAAACTAACCAACTGACCTGCAGATGTCCTTTAATTCATGGAGACAGGCGTGCTGTAATATTGCTTTTTTTGTTGTTCAGAAGCCCTAATTCAAGTGGATGTCTACTGTGTCTCTGCTTTTCAAGAAACCACGTTAAATTAAATCTTTTTAGAAGCGTGACAGCAATGTAATGGTATTAATAACTAGAGCTGTATGGAGCCTTTATTAAAAAAAAGAAAAGGCTAAAACATTTTAAGATAATGTTAACAACAAATGCTCCAAGTAAATACTGCCTGTGCTGTACTAATGAACTGTCATCACTCACAGCCTGTTAATGATTTTCTGGGGGGAGGAGGAGAGGTGCCTGGGTTTTGTGTATCTGTCAGATCAGGTTTACGTTTTGAATGGCCTGAAGGTTTCACATCACGGGATGTGAAAGCAGTTCAGAGTTATGTCTGTGCCCCTGAGGTCTGCAGTTTCTCTCTGGGGTGCTGTTGGGCTGAGGGTGCTGAGCGGTAGTTTCTGCCACCCTCTGCAGCATGTGCTTGTTGTGAAGACCTCAGCTCCGTGGACTCCAGAGGTAGTGGATTTCTCCAAGTCCTTTAAGCAGCTTCCAGCTGGGATGAGCAAGAGGTTGTAAAGGTGCCGCAGTAATGCAAAAGGTTCTGTTCTCATCCTTCTAGGTACTGGAAACTGGATCCCAGCAAAGTATACTCCACCAGTCCCAACGCTTGGGACACGGCCGTACACGATGCCTCAGAGGAGTACAAGCACCGAATGGTACGTCTCCGCCGCTGATGTCTTGTCTGTGTGTGGAGGAATATCTCCCCAGTTTGGGTCCTTGCTGGGTCTGCACCAGCACAGGGTGCAGAACTGGGAAGCATCAAGGACAAGATTTCTAATCCCGTGCCCCTTTTTCTGTTCCAGCACAACCTTTGCTGTGATAACTGCCATTCTCATGTGGCTCTGGCCTTAAACTTGATGAGATACGATAACAGCACCTCCTGGAACATGGTGAAGCTCTGCTTCTTCTCACTCCTGTATGGGAAGTATGTAAGGTGAGCTGAGGAGCGGTCTAGATTCAGCAGGCAAAGGGGCTCTGTTTCTTTCGTTCTTCCTCGCCCTCCAAAGCTTCAGACTGCCCCGTGGAGAAAGGAGAAACATCTCTCCTCCACAACATGTTAGGTATATGTTGCTGGTAGGTGGTACTGTCACTGCACGCTGTCTCTTGGGAAAAGAACCAAGGGTGCTTTCTGGATTACACTGGATGCTGCACCCGAAATACAGTATCTGGCAGCTAATTTAGGGTGCCTGGAATTTGGGAAGAGCTAGCTAAAGCAGATCTCACTCTGTGTTGTCTTTTGGCTGGGTTAGGTCAGAACATAAGGTCACAGAATGGCTTGTCTCCAAGGATTACTGGTTTCTCTTCCCTCTCTCGAATCTTGTTTACGTAAAAGCTGGTCAGATTTCTGACTGGTGTGGAGCTTCCAACTTGAGTGGAGAGGGAAATCCCAAGTTTTCCTTACTAGAAGGGGCACTTAATCTCCATTTCAGCTTCTTGTGCCTGAAAGGGAGATTCTGCAACGACTGCCTTGCACAAAGCTTTTGAGTTGTTCCACTTCTGTTGGGTCTTTCCTGTTCTGGAGGAGCTTCTCTACCAGCTTTTAGACAGTTCCTGCTGTCTTGGTTAAATACACAAACAGTCTGAATAACAAGACCTGCAGCAATGGGGTTTCATTTTTTTGTGGTCTCCTGTCACCACTCCTGTCTCTGCAGATATGAAACATGCTAGTCTTCGACCTGAATTTAAACTGGAAGGAGAGTCCAGCCCTATTCATGATATAGTTATTTGTGGACCTGGTTTAGTCTCAGTTTTTAACACAGGCTGAATCTCCAGGATGTGATGTGTGGCAGTGCCAGCAATGGATAGGAAAGTTAGAAGGGCATCTGTCTCCTGATTTCTCCAGTTATTCTCACATCCTTCTCTCCCTCTTGTTTTTCTCTGCTGATTTCTTAGGTTTAAACCCTCCCCCTTTTTTCCATCTTGCAGCATAGGGGGATTTGTGAAGACCTGGCTTCCCTTTGTCCTCTTCTTGGGGGTGATCGTGACCGTTGTTCTGACGCTTCATTTGCGGTGATGGCAGCTCTGAACTCCCCGTTCTGTGGGCGCACGAAGGAAGAAACTGTGACTGATCCATCGAGATGGAGGCACGGGACTCTGGGAGGCGTTTTCTGGGGAAGGTGGCAACTCCACTCCATTGTAACAGCTCAGCTTTGTTTCCTGGAACTGGCTTCTTTTCCTTCTGTTTTTGTTCTGTCGATGGTGTCTCCCAGTGTCGGGGGTCCTGAAGCCTCCTGCTCTCTCCCCGAGTATGCTCCCTTTCTGCAATTTGGTAGGTAGAAACGCCATGAGGAAAGGAGAGGCGTGGGCACCTTTGCTTTCATTGCGAAGTAAAGCTGCGAGGCAAACCCTGCCTCCTGCTTCAGGAGTGCAAGCAGATACACTTTGTAAGGTTCTCTCTGATCACCTGGTTTCTTCCTCTTGGCAGACTTCATCAGATGCTTCCTCAGATTTCCTGAGTCTCCAGGAAGGAGTTGTGGTTTCCCCGTTGCACGACTCTCCTGCAGCGCCTGTTTCAAAGTGGAGGTGTGGGGTTCCTCCTGGGGACGGAGAGTGCCACGGCACTCGCTGACTGTCTCCCCAGTAGTGACAGAGAGGTGTTGACGGTGGGACGCTCCTCTGAGGAGACACGCAGAGGAACGCTCTGTGGCAGGGCAAATTCATCTGGTCCTGCTGGTGAGCCCAGAAAGGCAGGAAAGTCGATGGACTGGCTTGGGTATGGCTCATGGCAGTCTGCACACTTTCAGTAGCCTGTTGCAGAGTTGGGAGTCTACTGCTAAGTCCCTTTAAGCTTGTGCCAGAAAAAATACAGCTTCCCTGCTTCTCCCTGTGCTCTGAGTATCTAAAATTGTCGTTACGCTTCTCATGAGCCACTTACTTTCTTTTGACCCCTAGTACTTTGTGTGTCGCAGCGTACCTGAGCCTGCAGAGGTGGCACCAGCAGCAGGTACACGTTTCTGGGGCAGAAGGCTTAGCGTAGAGTTTTGAGAACATCCGTGAGTGCAGCACCTGAGACCTGAGCTTAGTGGAGCCATCGGAGATTAAAAGAAAAGGTGAAGGGACTGGAAAGCATCCATGTTCTGGTTGGGCTTTGCAGCAGCAAACCGAGGCACTGGCTTTCTTGCAGCTGGTTCCCGGATGGTGAACAAGAAGATCTGTTTACTTCCTTGGCATGCTTTGAAGAGCACAACCTGGGGTAAAAGTGCTTTGCAGGACTGGCTTTGATGTGAGAAATGCTGTTCTGGCAGCGTTGAGGGGGGCTGATGGCCCTTTTGAGCCCCGGATCGGGCAGGGTAGGTAGTATGGGGATAGGCTGTTCTTGAGTGCTGGGCAGGAAGTGATTTTGGACATGACCCAGACATCTTCCAGGGCGAGAGGTCCGGGTCTGTGTTTGCTGAGGCTCTGGCCTGCAGATGCTGCTTTCTGGGGGTCTCTGAGCCAGGTGGCTTTTTTTTTTTTTTTTTTTAAAAAAAAAAAAAATCTGTGGCTGAAGGGTTCTGTGCAGCTGAGCAGATCCCCGCTGACTGCAGAGGAAGGAGGACAGCTTTTCCACTCATGCCTTGAAAGGCCAGCTCTTCACTACCTGATGGATTTCAACCTCCAGGAGTTCTCGTGGCCAGCAAGAAAGCTCTTCTCCACTGCCTGCTGTCCCTACGCCTTCCTCTGACTGGGAAGCCCGCTCGCTGTCACTGCTGGCCCTCGGACCTGTCCCTCTGTGCCTCCTCGTCCGCTTCCATCTCCCAACTCCTCTAGCCACATGGGAGGCTTGCGGACTCCTCTTGGGCCTCTTCATTTCCTCCTTTTCCTCAGTCGCTTTTAAATAGCTCCTAAACCCTCTTCCTTCTCCCTAGCACCCAGTTGTCTATCATCTGGTGCTGGCCTTGCTGGGGTGGGTGGAGGCGTGCAGACCTCGGCGCCCTTCCCCGTTTACCTGGAACTGAAATAGTCGTCGCTGTCTGCTCCGTACCGTCATTTCAAGCCTGCTCGGAGAGCGGGCTGGAGGGTGCTGGGCCTGGGGCTGATTAGAAAGCCAAGATCTTGATCAAAGAGAACCTTACGATGAAAGGATGGTGTCTTACCGAGCTACCCTGTGTTGCTGCGGTCTCCACCCAGCGAGCCCACTGGCTAACGTGCCCTAGGACAAGCCAGTTAAACAGGAGAGATTAGTCCTTTGCCTCTGTTTTTAATATAAGTATGATTTCTCAGAGTGACCTGCCAAGGATGTGATTAGAGTCCCTGGCCCAGGGCTGAAGCCAACCTGTCTTACGCAGTAGCAATAATCTAGAGACTCTTAGGCCTGTCTCACAACGTTGATTCAGTGTTTTATCGATAAGCTATAAAAGCGTTGCCAAAGCTGAGACTTTGAGTTGTCAGGAGGGGCCGGGAGTGGGGGCTGCTGGCCACAGTTCCCACTCCTGGGACTTCTGAAAACGTGCTGAGTGCCATTCCCCACCGTGAAAATCCTTGTCGTTTGCTCCTAACGCTTTTTCCCAGATCTGGGTTTCAAACGGAGACTTGCCGTGAGCAGCGAAGGGGCCTCATAGTGGGTTGGAGTGTTGGCGGCTGGGGGAGGAAGGTGCCTCTTTGCCCAGGTCCTGGCTGAACGACCGACCCTGCAGTGATGGAGGATGATTCTGGGCATCCGAAGGAAACCCGGCTGACGGGGGAGCCAGCCCCAAAGCTGAGGTACCGCGGAGCCAGCCCGCGCATCCTCGCTGGACACGCAGAGCTGTCTGTACTCGCACAATGAAGGATGGTGCCCGCAGAGGTGGGATGCTGGGAGAGGCTTGTGGGCTGGTGGGATTTATGGTCTTCCTATGCTGTGGTAGTGTCAGCCCAGCACTGCGGGAGTGCGGAGAAACCCCGGCGGTGCTCGGCACAGGTTCCCAGCAGCGCCGCAGCCAGCGGCGACCGTTCCGCGGGGAGTGGGCTGCTTCCTCTCGGCGTGGGAGGTGGCAGAAGGGAGGGAGTGGGTGAGGAATGTCCTCTCCTTGCAGCTTCCTTCATCTCACTGCCGGCTTCTTCGCGGTGCCCCCTTCAACGAGCCACATTAAAGGTTCGCCCTCTCCTCCGCCTTCCAGATGCCAGTTTTATGCTCCGCTCCTTTCCCCTTTGCACGTGCTTGTGCTGCAGAGCTCCATGGCTTTGCCGTTGCTCTCCGGCGAGGACGAGCCCCTCCGTACCCTCATCCTTTGTTCTCTTGATCTCTGTGGGGCGCTGGATTACTTTGTAAATATTTAAACTCTGCTTCTGTGGTTTCATAATCCTGACGGTAGGGGAAATAAACTTATTTCTGTGGATGTCTCCAAGTGCCACATCTCTTATTATCGAGACTCTTTCCTCCTTCCAACCGGGAGCGGGGTTGGGATTCCCGCCTGCCCCACTGAGCCCCGGCCCCTCTCCTGCCCCAAGGCAGCGTGGCTGGCTGCCCCTGGGAGCTGGACCATGAAGCTCTAAGGCTTTTGACTTCATGAACTTGCCTTTTGCTCTGCTCCAGGGCAAAACTCACAGCTCTGTTTTCAGACCTGCTGTTGGGAAGGTGGGGTTTAGGGGAAGGGGGGGCAGGAGGGACCCAATTGCCACAGCGTGGGGTTTGCAGGCTTTAATGCCAGGTCTCTCCGAAGCCGGCGACCTGCCGAGGGTCTTTGTTATGTTTGGGAGGAGAAAGGGCTCTGTCTGCTCTGGCTCTTTGCTGCTCCCTACGCCTCTGCCCCCTCAGTGGAGCCCTGCGTGGCCCTGGGCAGGGGGGAGCTGAGCGCTCTGGGGAGGAGGATGCTTTTTTGAGGAGCTAAGCCCCCTCTTGCAGACAGATCCCGTTGAGCTGTTCCCTTTCCGTAGTCTTAAGTCTCTGGCATCTCTATTTTTCTTGGAGGCCGAGATCCTTTTCCCTTGCCATCTTCCATTTCCCTGCAAGCTGTTGGGGAAGGGACGTTGCGTGCTGGGGCCAGGGCTGCCGGGAGCTACGGAGGAGCGGAGAGCAGAGTGGGATGCAAAGAGGCGGCCTTGTTTTCCCCTCTCCCAGCAGGATACCGCTGCCTGAACTGGGAGCCAGGGAAGCTGGGCCTCCAAGTGCTGTAAGGATTGCTAATGCAGCAGCCGATTTTCCGTTAACATCTGATATCCAGAGGCCAAAGCTGCGCGGTGGGGGAAGTAGATCAGCCTTAAAATTAGGTTGTGTGCAAGGCTCGGGGATTTAACGGCGCAGCCATCTTACAAAACACCACCTGGATCCTCTCCTGCTCAGCCCCTCCATCCAAACCACACTGCTCCTGCGGCTGCGTTAACTCCAGACCCTGTTTTGGCTCCAGGGCTGCGAAACCGCAGCGGAGGCGGGGGGCGGGGGGGG
>NW_009647757.1:1065-1582 GCF_000708025.1 Charadrius vociferus | reverse complement strand
CGCCCCAGGGTGCCACCGAGGCTGCAGCTCCCTCCTCATCCTCAGCCCCCTCCCCCAGTTTTTTCCCGGGCAGGGGGAGGGGAGAAGAGGGTGCAACACCCCACACTGGGGCTCTCCGTACCCGCTTCTTCCCGGATAGGCGTTGCACATCGTCCCCAGCCAGAGCCGAGGGTGGAAATGCCACGAGGTTGCTGCTCGTTTGTGGGGATTAAAAATAAAAAATGAAGAGGGGGCTGCAAGCAAGCAGCCCCCCCCCGCCAACACCCCCCAGCCCACGGGAGCTGGGATCCGTCCCCGTGGGAACTGGGATCCTTCCCCCCCGTGGGAACTGGCATCCACCCTGCGTGCCCGGGGAGCGCTCGAGCAGCACATCAAAGGCACCGGGAGGGCAGAGGGCACGGGGGAGCCGAGACCCTGGAAGGGGGACAGGACCAGATGGCCCCGTTACTGGGGGAGGGATGGGGTGGTGTAAAAGCGATGGCAGACGGGGGGTTGGGGCTGGGGGAGGCTGCTGAGG
>NW_009647757.1:0-272 GCF_000708025.1 Charadrius vociferus | reverse complement strand
AGGGATGCTCTGCTCCGGGGGCGCCGCAGTGCGGCAGTGGCTGCGGCTGAGCCCCAGCAAACTCGCTGCCCCTCTGGGTCAGCGGGGGACAGGTCGTTGGTGGGACACAGGGCGGGATGTGACCCACTGCTCCCCCCCACCTCCGCCTCCAGCCACGGGGTTTGGCTCTGTCTGTGCGGCGCTGTGCACAAAGCTGCCCCGAGGAGGGGCTCTGCCCCACTGAAGAAGCCCATCACCGGGGTGTTGGGGACCATCCGTCCATCCATCCATCC
>NW_009647756.1:2701849-2718301 GCF_000708025.1 Charadrius vociferus | reverse complement strand
CTTTTTCAAGTTCACTAAGCCTATCTGAGGTCTTCTAAAAATGGTGAAAAGATCTGTTAATCCTATTGCTGCTTCACTTTAAATTGTGAAGTCGTTCCTTACATTTGTGCAGTTCCTTAATTCATGCACTAGATGGTGATCAAAACCAGCCCAAGTTGTATGCTCGCTGCTGCTTCCCGAAGTCACAGTTAACTGTGGAAAATGGAAGCGTGTGAGACTGACCATTTTTCCTGCCAAGCTTTTAAACTTTCTTCTCTGACCCTGAATGATTAATCTTTTTAGCAGAATCCTCTTAAAGATTAAGGTAGAAACAAAAGTGTTTAGCAGTGCTGCTAAATTCATATATCCTGTTGGAACTGTGATTTTTAAATCAGTTGTTTGACAAACATAGGAAGTACTTTTGTCTGTGTGATCACGAAATATTCATAAAATATCCCGTAACTTCAAGTTGGGGTTAGTGTTGTTTCCACAGTACAGGAATTCAAATACACCAGTTCTTAAAATAGTTGCTACAGATTGAAACCCAGTCTCTGAATGTAGAAGTTGCTTACTGGTGGTTAATGCAGGGTAGTAACAGAGAAGGGGGAGCACTGCTCTGAAAACATGATTACAGATTTTTATAAGATTAAAAACAAACCAAGGAGAAACCATTTCCATACTGCCCACCCTGAAATTATAAAAGCTGCTCTAACCCTGTACCTGGGGAATACTACTGGCTTTGAAGGGAAAGGTTGCAAGATGTATTTTGAATTCTGTAACTGGAAAAATGAATTCCACTGAAGAGAATCAGTCAAAAATATTCCTATTATTAAAAAAATGAAAGCATAATTTTCAGGAATGGAGGTTGATAGATGGATTTAGACAGCTTAGGGACATGGGGAAAACTAGTACAATACTGTGTAGAGCCAATGGTAGGTAGAAAATATCAGAGGTGCAGTGTTTAGATAGTAGAAGGGGAATTTACAACACACTGGACTGTTCTATAGCCATTATGGGCTAATAGCATAGTTCAAATAAACAGTTGAAAGAAGGAGAGTGTCACGTAAATAGCAAGTGTTAATAGCTGGGCTTTTTTTTGTCCTCTGTGTATATCTGCAAGTAAGGCAGTAGAAGCCTGTTTCAGGACTAGTGCTCTTGAGCCACTCTCATGCATACATCCTTCCTCTGGCAGGGTTAAAAGCTGGTGGAACCAGCCCTCTTGTTGCTCCAGGGTGAGAAGTGGTCCCATGGGGGATGACTGTGGCAAAAGATAGAGTGCTGTGGAGCCACCTTCACTCATGGAAAGATGGAGGAGATCTGATGGTGCATGGAGCAATGGCATGGTTTAAATTAGGCTTAAATCAAGAGTCCTCTTTTTCTCTTCCTGAGCAGAACATAGGCACTCAATGCTGAGGCCTTATCCCAGAAGCTGGACAGAGAGATCCCCCTGGGAAATAACCTCGAGTCAAATATTTGTAACTCTGCGGCTTCTGCAAGGCAGGCAGCGAAGGCACAGATGGTCACTGGTTAGGAAGCTGAATAACACTCAGTAAGTAACTACTCACAGGCAATTGTAGGGTTAAAAAGAGCAAAAGGAAATTTGATGCAGCTACAACATGTTTTACACCGGTGATCCGTGTAGCAATGAGGAAATGCACGGAAAAGCAAGATTCCAGACAACTGAGTTGATGATATGATTCATACGCTTACTTTTTAACTCAGCACTCAGCCTGGTTATAATGAGAATCGTCTGAAGGAAGTAAAATAACAGTTTGAAGCTTGTAGGAGGGCAGTAGCCTGAAGCCATGCTAGATGTGGAGCATCTCTGTAGCAAGTTGGAGAGTGTAGCCTGAAGCCATGCTAGATGTGGAGAGTCAATTGCTCTGTAGCAAGTTGGAGAGATGGAGGTTGTGCCACATACTAGGTGGAGTTTTTTCTTTGGCTTGTTTTTTCGTGTTTGTGTTTTTTGGAGAAGTCCACTGCAAGTCTGACTTTTGTTCTAAATTGGTCCTACACAGCTGCATGTGTGGACTTGCACGCATGTAATATATGCAAATAATCTGTGTATACAGGAAAAACGGATCTTTGCATGTACATACAGCCAGCTTGGCAGCAGTGCACCAAAGGGATTTGTATGCACTAAATTCATAAAAACTGGCTCTGAACGTACGAAGGGAAGTAGCATCAAGAGAGCTGAGGCACACCCTTAGTATGGTGTTAGCACGTATTCTCACAACTGTTTTTGGTTAAAGATGGCTCTTCCTCAAACAGAATCAGAACTGCAAACCTCACATTGTCTCATTCTGTGCATTTTAAGTTTTTGAGTTCAGAGAACTTAACATACGATAGGATAATGAGGTAAAAGCATATGTGAATTTAATCCTAGTCTGAAGTTCCATTTCAAGTTCATGCCAGATGAAGCTCCACTTTGAAGGCAGAGTTTTCTAATGATCAGTATGCATGTGTGGGACCAATGGGATGCTCCTGGTATCAAATGCAAATGAGTTCTTATGTGTAGAAAATGATTCAAAGCACATGTCCCCACAATTTCAGTCAAAATTGTCAACCACATTAAAGACTTCAAAGCAGTGGCAATTCAGTGCAATGTCAGAAGGTGGCTGAAGTAGAGTACTTGCAGTACTGTGTCCAGCTCTGGGGCCCCCAACATAAGAAGGACATGGACCTGTTGGATTGAGTCCAGAGGAGGGCCACGAAGATGATCACAGGGCTGGAGCACCTCTCCTCTGAAGACAGGCTGAGAGAGTTGGAGTTGTTCAGCCTGGAGAAGAGAAGGCTCCAGGGACATCTTGTAGCAGCCTTCCAGTACTTAAAGGGGGCCTACAGGAAAGATGGAGAGGGACTCTTTATCAGGGGAGTGTAGGGATAGGACAAGGGGTAATGGTTTTAAACTGAAAGAGGGTAGTTTTAGGTTAGATATTAAGAAGAAATTCTTTACTCTGAGGGTGGTGAGGCACTGGAACAGGTTGCCCAGGGAACTTGTGGATGCCCCATCCCTGGAGGTGTTCAAGGCCAGGCTGGATGGGGCTGTGAGCAACATGGTCTAGTGGGAGGTGTCCCTGTCCATGGCAGGGGGGATTGGAACTCGATGATCTTTAAGGTCCCTTCCAACCCAAACCATTCTATGATTCTATGAATCCAGGTGCCCTTGGTACCCAGGGGGCTTTCTTCTTTTCCAGCCCAATAGGTACAGGGCCACTATGGTTCCCTGTCCTCAGGTCCAGCGAGTGCACACGTATGTGCACACACACACGAAATACCCAATATACACATAGCTGGCTGTACAGGTTAACACAGAGGGCAGCGTCTTTACTGGCACCCCTGTGAACAAGTATAACAGTCATACAGACATAACCAGTATGAAACACCCAGTTCTCTTCAGCTGATAAAGACTGAAGTCTTCTGGGGTAAATATATGCACATCATGGTCTCTCCGGTAGCTGGTCTCAGATATTGAGTCTGTCCGGCAGCTGGCACCTTGATTGGCAAACCCCTCAGGTTGCAGGTACTCAGACCTCTTGTCCTGCTAGCTGGCTTATACATCTTGAAGTTCACTAGCATTCACACATGCACAGAGAAGAAAGAAATAGGATTTGATAAGAATATGTGATAGCCTGCAGTGATCAAGTGCAGTGTTCAGCTAGGTGAGGGTACTGACCAGCAGTCTGTTCGTATCTGCCTACCCTGTTTGTCTTCGTTTCCTTGTATTTGCCCACATATGTTCCTCCCCAATCCACCCTGACCTCTCTCTTTCCATGCCTTTGGTCCTTCACCTAAGCATTCCATAATGCGTTTTCTACAGTCCCAGAATGTTCTTCCCTCTGCATCCCCAGTACAGTGAGTACTGTACCCCTTGCCTGGCATTCCTTTTTTTTTCATTCCTGTGAGAGTTTTTCATTTATTTCTCTTTGTGGGTTTCACAGAGGGCAAGTTGTCCTCTTTTGACAGTCAGAGGAGTCGTCAATGTGGTGTGCTCAGGTTACTATAGTTTCTCTGATCCTTGCCGGGTCTTTGTGTTCTCTGTGGCTAGCCTTTAATCATGTCGCCTAACACACATCCACCATGTTAGTCACCAGGGGAGCACTTGGTTCTCCTTGATTCTGCTTGACTCTGGATATCCTCCCTCTGCACTGTGACCGGTTTCAGCTCTTGGGCCTATCCAGCAGTTCCGTAGCCTAGAAACAGCAGAGGAATGTGGATTTTAGATATCTTTGATTTGTGATAAACTGTCTGCATAGACTTCATCTTACCTTGCTTTAGCCATCTAAAACTCAGGCAGAGGTCTTCCACTGAAGCCCACGGAGGAGGAGAGAAGCTTTTGCAAATTGAGCTCATCTGTCTTAGATGCCTACTCTAGGAAGAGGTGAATCACTCTCTGGAAGTGCTTCATTTTCTCTGTTAATTAAAAGCAAAACCTAAATGACTAGCTTAGGCTAGATGTCCAACTTTTAGACTACCAAACTGATTGCAGTTGAATCCTACTTGCCACATTTTACCTTGAGTGCTGGAGGTCATGCCTCTGGGTAACACATGATGTACAGTTCAATGCACTTAACACTTCCTCTCAAGCTATTACTCCCCTTATCTGTGAGACTCTTACAGAAATAAGCAACTACTGTCTGTAAACAATGCAGGTCCTGATGGAATAATCCTGTCAAGGGTCAATATACGGAGCTGAAACTTGGGAACTGTAGTCTGTATTACTGATGTGTGTGGCATAAAGAAGATGGAATGAGCAGGATTTGATTTTCTGTGGTCCTTCATGTCCTCACTAAGTCTTCACCAACAGTGAAGTTCACGCCAGTGAGTGGTCCTAGGTGTGCACTGAGGGTGCCTGGAGCGCTAACCACTGGAGCTGTCATCTGCACCGCAAGTGGGGTGCTCTGCAGTGCACCCTGGTGCCTGAGTTCAGCTGTGGTTCCTTCAGGAAGGAAACCACTGTGACCCAAACGGCGGTGAGTTTGTGTGGATTCTGCAAGCGTTTTTTCTGCAAGACAAGTTTGCACTAAAAATACCCTATCCTGCTCACTGAATCACTGATGTACCTGAGTGATGTCTAGCTTTGGCACAGAGTTGTGGTGAAGATCTTAGTTGTTATTTCCTTTCTGAATGCCTCAGTTCCTTCCAGAGATTAAGATGGAGATGATAGTTATTTCCTCCTATCTATGAAGCGCACTGAAATTTGGGGATGGAAAGCACTGTAAGACTCCAAAATAAGAGGAATTTTTCACTTACACTTGGGAGCATGACTCCTTTTTCTTTTTGCTTTTTGTTTTTCCTGACAGCAGCTACTTATTGATTTGTGTCCTTGCTCCTTACCTGTCTGGTGCATGAATAGTGGATGGACGTGGCTTTAGGAGTATCAGATTTTTAAGACAAATGAGAAAGTTTAAAACATGGTGTAGCTCAAACATAGCTTTTGATTCCTTAGCTATGCTGGTCCTGGCAGAAGAATGGAAGGAAGATCTACGGCATCATGAAGAACCTAACAAAATGTACAATAATATAGTCATGATAGAGAAAAATAAGTATTTCTATCCCCAGATATTTAATTTTATTGGAAATTATATGATTTAATTATCAAAGCACAGTAATTATGACCCATACAATACTAATGACTATTGGCAACAAGGCTCATGAGGACACACAATCTAATTAGCTTTAATGGGGTGGATTTAATAATACATTGGATTAACATCTGTTAGAACCAAGTATCAAGATTTATTGTTCTCTGAATAAATATTGACCTCTTGCTCTCAGGTCGATGAATCTTAAGCTTGCCTCCACTTAAATGAGTATCTGCTTATTATGTTAGCACTCTTCCGTTTCCTATCACCAACTTCAGTAGGAGGAGAGGGGAGCTGCACTTCCCTCCTGCTGCATCAAATGCTTCTTTAAGAAACAGCAAGAAAGCATTGAATTTACAAATAGAGAAAAAAAGGGTTGGGCCTAAACTCTTTGTCCTTTCTTCACATGAAACTAGTCTTCCTTACTCTTGCTTGATAAGAAAAAGTTTCAGAAGTGTTCAGAAACAAATGAATTGCTAGTAATGCCACAGAAAAAGTGTAGCTTGCATCATCTGCTCAATTAAGCAGTCTTTATATTTTGTGTAATGTTGTGAATGGTGTCAGAAATATTTGTGGGGGTGAGTGGGAGGAAGTCCTGCTCCTTCATGTGTACTGAGATACAAAGTTTTCTCTAGGACTTCAGATTTCATTTAGTGCCTCACATATTTAAGCACAGATTCCTTTTTAACTGTAGGCGTCTTGAGAGGATTGAGGTGGAATATGTTTCTTTTTCATGCCTACAAGAGAAGGATTTCTTGTTACTCTCCAAAAGGGTCAGTATGGTCAGAAATATCTACAAGTCTTACAAAATTTCTTATAAATGAGAAGAGTTCCTCTAAAAGCAATAGCAAATACTTGAGATTGATATCTCTTCAGCAGATATTTAGAACCTTCCTTTCAAATTTAATAGAGTTATAAGGAAACGTGTGTTAGTCTAACTCTACTGCAGGTGAATTCAGCTATAAAACTCCCAGTGACTTCAATGGCAGACTTCTGTAGGTGAATGGTGATGAATGTAAAAAATCTTTTGTGGAGCCACTGATCAATTGGACACTTTATAAATTTTGTATGACGATTATTTGTATTTATTGAATTCTGTGGAACCTTTTCAATAAAGGAAGTGAAATCTAGCAGACTTTAATGGATGAGTTTTATATATTAGATCATAACTGCTTTCAAAGATCAAAAGATTGTCCTTGCGCACTCCCTCCCTTTCTCTTCTGCTGGTGCTAAAGCCTGACAAAAACACTCTAGTTTGTTGCCTTTTTTCACCCTGCTGTTTTTTTGCTTTGAATTGTACAATTTTTAACTTTTTGGTGTGATTTATAGGTAGCAGTGGCACTAAGGGAAATTGTGGCATTTGCCATGGTCCAGAGTGGATACCTGGTCAGACTGGCAAAAGAATAAGGTTCTCAAAGCAACTTGGTGTACAGGATTAGAAGATTTAATCTGTGCCTTGAATGCTAAGTCATATCAATAAGGGTGTAGCATAGGCCCAAGGTTAGCAAATTTTTTATCTGTGTATTCCTTTTGAGGTACGTATATTGTTACAAATCTCTGCAAGAGGGATGCTAAATTTTGAGCTCAGTGTGGCTCTCCCCTCCAACTGCCCTTAAATTATGTAGGGATTGACCGCAGCCTAGTTCCATTTAGCTAAGCCTTTTATTAATCATAATTACCTATATTTTGGTTCTTCAGTTTGCAGATACTTTTAGGTGGAGATCCTTATTTTCCCTTCACTTTCCACCCTTGCAGACTACAAGAAATTTTGCAAATTTTGAAACCCTAGGGATACGGGTTTGTTCTTGCAGTTTCCTGATTGTCTATGCATTTAAGCATGTAACATATGTTGCATTTAAGTTGTAGATTAAAAAAAAAAAGGAAAACATCCTTAGTGGGTATGAGGAGAGGAGGAAGGCTGAGCTGGAATGAACATTGTCCTGCGATAAGATGTACATGAGGAAAGTGTTGTTGACTTTGATAGGGCTCCACGCAGAATGGTTTGGTGGCCTTTACTTCATGTCCGGATCAGGCTTTAAATAAATGAGTCTCAGGCAGGCAAAACAATTCTAGTAATTGACAGTTATTGGTCTTATAATTCACTGAGTGGAGGGGGAGAGGAGATAACTTTGTTAAATTGGATGATCAGATCAGACAGCAGCCTTGCTTTTATGGTAGCAGTGTGGGTCATTGTAGCCACCAATCCATCCCCTCATCCCCCCTCAAGAGATTGTAAGCAGCCTCTTAGAAGGTCGTTATGATGTTTCGAAAGGAGGAAAAGAAAAGACACAAAAGATATCATTTTGTTGTAATAATCATTTCTCTTTAGATCTGGTTAAAGAATATGAACAAAGTTGCGCTACTGTTCTTTAATCCTTACTGTAATGCAAATACAGAAGGTGCTGCTACCTTATGCCAGAAGCTGACTTGTACAAGTAGTAAATAAGATCCTAACAGTTGGGAATCATTCCAGGTTTCTGAAGCGACATTCCTTTTTCTACACCAGATTTGGTTGATTTTTCGAACTTGTGTCACTTTATAATATAATCTTGCCATTGTAAAGTGTTCCTCCCAACCCCAGACATTCACATGGCACTGTGATTTCTTTCTTTCCCCTCAATGAAGTAGAACAGAAGGTCATCCCTATGCATACGAACTAAAAAGGATATTTTTTTTTGTTAGTTACTCTTGCTTTCAAGATGACAAGCTACTCTCTCATCCTGGATGGAGAAGGGGAGCTTGTCTTTGGCAGGGTTGAAAGACTGGAAAACCTAGTCACTAAAATGGGAACTTAACAAAATGTTGCACAGTAGAATCTCATGTATGCTATGAAGGCTCTTAAAATAATCGTTTTTATAAAACCAGTAGTGCTCAACTCTTGGTGAAACAGATCAGAGTGCTAGATTCATAGCACTGTGTGCTAGCCTGTGGAGTTTTCTTAATGCCTACACTTTCCACATGGCTTGTTAATAAAACACAGAAATGACAGAAAAATAATAAGAAATCCACGTGAATTGTCTTAAAAAGCCACATGTGCTCAGACAGAAAAAGTCATGGAACTGAGCACCTGGAAATCTGTGTTTTTCACCAATGTATGTTTTAGCTGTAAGTGAAAACATACACAAACTTCTTTAAGTGCTGATTCTGTTCTGGGTGCTGTCAGTTCTGGCTCCTCCTTTTCAGAAGCAAATACCATCAGGGTAAAAGCCTTTGTCTGAAGGCTATTTTTTGTTGCATAAATGACTGGCTAAAGAAGTCATTTAAGGCAATCAAAATCCGAAGCCAGCCCACAATCTCCTATTAGTCAGTCATTTTCAGTGATTTGTGGGGTCCATTAATGTGTCTTCTGGCAAAAAGCAGTGGGTGAGAAGATGATGTGCAAAATATGGTAGCGTAGACATACTGTACAGCCCTGAGTTGAAGGTGCGTAGAGAATGTTGGTATCAGGACAAAAGTACAGCAGCATCTTTTCTCCTTTGGCATGTCAGTTACTCCAAAGAATGTGGAAGTGGTTACTGCTATTTTGACAAATGCACTTATTTCTCCTTTTGTTGCGTGGTGTGGCACAAGGGGAACACTGGCGCAATAGAGTACGGCAATAATTTATTAGTGGTTTAGGGATGTGGGCCCAGAACAAATTCTAGACAAAAGAAAAACATGTTTGGGTTTTACAGAGTGCCTTGGCTACAAGAACAAAGCTGTGATTGGGTGTGCAAATATTTGGTATTTCGATTGTCCCGGTTGGGGTGACAGCTGACAAATGGTCTGAGTTTGTTTTTAATTATCACCAAAAGGGAAAAAGCCTGTTGTTTTAAAGCCAGCAACTGATGTTGCAGCAAAAGGCAAGAAAAGATATTTAACAGCGGAGAATATACTTTCTCAGTATTATAATATGTTGAAAGCACTATTACTTCCAAATATTTGTAGTATTCAGCTAGTTTTGTGATTACAAGCAATGAAGTGTTTTGTTCACTTGTATTGCATCCAATGATCGATATTAAAATGGCAGCTACTGTTCTTACTTAATACTGACTGGTATCATTGATATCAAAGTTGTCTTCTGCAGTCACACTGTGAAATGCAGCAGGTGTGTTGTACAGATGTTTGAGAGACCTATTTGGCACAGAAATTATTTAATATATATTATACTAGTGTACAGAGCACCCTTGAGGTATCAGGGCCGATTACAATAGATGTATGAACACATAGAGACTTCACTGCCCTGAAGGGTTATATGCCTCCTGTGAAGGGAAAAAGAAACACGTTACCCAAAAGAGATGGAGCGATTTGTCCAAACAGCCTCTGGCAGGGTTAGGGACCAGTCCTATTTGTTGAGTCTGTATCCAGTACTTCGAACGCTGTGCTATCATTTAAACGAGGTAAGAAACAATATTGTGAAGACCCACTGAAATTAATAGCCCATATGTAAAAGTTTAAAAACGTGTCCAAATACTTCACTGAAATGGGGGTTTGTTTACTTTTTTGGTGGCAATTGTCGTACAATAGTTGTTTTCTTATGAATATGCATGAATCCAAAATGGTCATTTCTAGCAGGAAGCATAACTTGTCAGACTTTGAATAACCAGTAAGTTGCCTTTTAAGTAACAATCGTGAACTCGCAAATGAAAATTTGCCCCTTCTTGGGGAGCCAAAACAGATATTTGTGGTCAGATGAGAGAGACTGTTCTGTATAAACTTGTCTTCCATTGCAAGGAATAATTGAGGCAAGAACACAAAATGTGTTTTCCATTTTTGTGAAATCATGAGAATGTGATCTTTCCATTTTGTCAAAAGGGTGACTTTTTTTTTTTTGTCTTCTAGCTACAAATCTTCAGCCAATTTCTAGTGCAGTATTCAGTACCTCGGAAAATTTCATCAAGGCTGTATTTGAGGAAGAGAAATAGTTTGAGCTGCTAATATGCGCCTGTCCTTCCGACACTGTCTAGCCTGCTTTTGTGGATGCCTAGAAAGGTTATTGATTTACTGCGAGTGTGGCTTTCTCTAATAAAAGCTGAAGGCTGTTTGCAAACTGCCACCTGAAGCAGACGCATAAGGAGGAAATTTAGATAATTGCATTCTGCTTCCATTGAAGTCTGTGGCAATTTTGAAATGAGTTTCAGCAGGGGCAGAATGGGGTCTGGTGACTGGGAGTTGCTGCTGCCAGCAGCTGGAATAGCTCTTCAGCTTTATGTTGTGTAGATGCTCGGTGACCTGGGAACTGTTCAAAAGATTTGGAAAAATGTTTCTGATAGCAGTTGCCAGTATTAACACCAGTTTTTACAGGCATTCTGACTTTATAATACTTGCTGGGCTAGCACGTTTAAAGTCATCCACACTGTTCAAAGCTGTTCACATGAAATTGCCAGCCAGATTTTGCCAATGGAACAGGCAGTCCCATGAATTTTCTCATACTTTCTGTCTTTTCTAGGGGCCAAAAATTCTAGATATTTCAGTTAAGCAGTGTCAGCACTTTTGATCCCACATATTTATGGTTGTACAAATAATGGATTTTTTGGTTTGGCCGTTGAATTAAGAAACTGGAAGCAACGCTTGCTTTTCGTTGACCAGAAAGATTTTTTTGTTTTCAGACAAGCTAAAATGAAGCAATTTGCTTAGTTTCGGTTTCCTCAGTCCTTTTCTACTGGCTGCAATAAAAATGGGTCAACTTCCAATTGAATTTACGTTTTAATTGAAAACAGTGTTTTGAAACAAATACTCAAAATACTTGTGTTTCAAAAATTTGGAAAACCTTTAGGATTTTCTGATTTCTTTATTTTTCTGGCTAATGCAATCTTTTCACTTGGGCTATTTGTCAAAATCCCAAATTCCTCCCCCACACACCCCGAAGCAATATATTTTCATAAACATGTTGCTTAGCAGAATATTTTTACCCAGCATTGTTATCACTTAGCAACTCATTCCTCTTGCCTTAGTGTTTAAATACAAAATTTACAGAATGTTGCTTTTAAAGAGTATAGCCTCTAGCCTACAGTTTGGAAAAGCTCTTGTGATATGTCGACATCTGGTATAACTAGACTAATACAACTAGATTCTATGTGAATGACGGCCGTACAGGTAGCATTCAGGTAACAGAAGTACAGTGTCAGAGGCATAGAAAATAACTTGTGATGGGACAGTTTGAAAATACTATATTAGGTCTAAAATGAGATCCTGTACAGATTAAGGGAGGGCATGGACAAAGACATTTATAACCAAGGTTGGACATGGTCTTCCGTCATCAGCAAGCTATTCTGCAGTTGTCCAACCTGAGCTTTCTTGCACTTTCAGCGTATCTTTTAATTGCAATTGTCAGAGACAACATTAGAGCAGAAAGAGGCTAATTAAAACCAGTAGGTGCTTATTTCTTTATTTCAGCAAGAAGAACAAGGAAGCACATTTGTAGCAAAAATCTGCTTCTCTTTAGGACAACTTATTTGGCTATCTATACCCAGCAACATTAGTGCATTTGAGGTTGGGGGTGCAGTGGATTTACCTCATATGAACAAAAAAGCTACAGTACTCTTTTCTGTCCCTTGTCACCAGAAAGCATCACCTATTTTGGGCTAAGTATAGGACTTCAACCATAAGCTGTAATAGTGGGGTATGTATTTTAGAAGCCAACGGGATTGTGTGGTTTGAAATAGCTAGGAACCTGGTTATCTTATTATGATTTTTTTTTTTTAATAGGTAGAATAAACTTTTACAAACCAATTCTAATTACAAATGTCTATACTGTTCAACAGGAGGCAGCTTACAGTGAATTAATTCCAAAGCATAATACTGTGCCATGACAATGGGGTGGGAACATCACCTATTTAACAGAGCTGCTCTGGAAGTTTCACTTTACACAATAAACCCACGTGCTAGGAAATTGTTCTTAGCTTAAAAAACAGGCTTACATAGCTTGACCACTGTGAGAATGGTTTTGGAGGCCTTGCTAGCTGGAAGACCAAGAAATTATCTCAAATAAGTGTTTCATCAAGTCCTCTGAAAGGATTTTAAATGTCCAAACCTGGGAACTATTGAAGACACTAGGTACATGCTTCTGCTGCTGAGAATGTGCTCAACTCTATTGATGAGTCAGTCTTTAATGGTTGTTGCTGAAGTATGTTATGCAGAGTTTGGTGGAAATTCTTGAAGTGTTGGAGAATATTGCATCAAATGCCATTGACAAGTCAATTAGGGGGAACACAGTGGTTTTTAAGGTATTGCAGTGTGGTATGCTTGTGCAGAACCACTCTTCTCAAGGATGCGTGAGATACAGAGAGGGAGATATATTGCTTTCCTGATCCTCCTGGTACACTAGATACTTCAGCTGTAGTTTCCAGTGTAGTGGTCTTGGCTACTTATCACAGTGTTCTGTGTGTGTGTATGTGCTGGGAAGGAACACTGGCGTCTTCCATGTGAATATATGTGAGGTTCAGCTGTGGTCTGGACTCTTAATAGAAACAACTTAAACTTTAGGACTAAAACTTTCTATTGTTTGTGGTGTGGCTGAGTGCTGGCTGAGAGTGGGACAAGAGATTATCCTATCACCCAGGCAGATAGAGGAGGAGCTAAACTACTTTGTAATTTTTGCTCTAGTTTTAAAAAAACACTCTGCTATTAATAGTAAGGGAAGCACGAGATGTTACAGCCTCTGTGTAGGTCTGCCCGGGGAGACTGTGATGCACACATCAGTCCTCAGGCAAAGCAGTTCTCTGGGCTTCTGGTTGCACAGAGTACAGCTCTGCTGCAGGATGGCCCTCCATGCACTGCACCTCCTCCCCACCTTTCTAGGTGGAAGAAAGGCATGCCCAGGAACTAATATGCTGCTGAAGGGAGTGTTTGAAATAATAATCTCCAGGGTGGATTGGCAGGGGAGGCCAATGGTGGGAAGGAAGAGGTGAAGGGAGCAAAGCAGACAAGACAACTTTGGTTTTAGGATACATTACACTTAGAATTCTGAGGTTGTCCCACTGATGGGCCACGTAAAGAATTAGATTTACAATTTGAAGTAAGTTCTGTAGTAAAATAATTGAAGTGGTGAAGCAATCTCACTCTCACTAAATTGCTTTCTGAGGAGCCTATCCTGAACGGAGCTGTGCAGCTTTTTCTGATATTTGAGCATCCTCAGGTCTCATTGACTGGAGTGGGAATTAAACACATTGAACTCCTCACTAGGCAATTAGTTCCTTATAGGTCTAATTTTTCTGCTGCAAAGTGGTACCAGCATTTACTTGCAGTTAGCAGTCATATCCTGTGTTCCTCAAGTCCAAGCCTTAGTATGCATGCGTCATGTACTGGTTCTTTTGTGAGATGTACGTAAGTATTTGTGCCTACATTTTCTTCCTTACTGCTTTCTGTGGGTAGGACCCGTGGTAGTTTTGTAACACTGACTACATCACGTTAGAAAATAGAACATGCAAAATACTTGATGTAGGATCTTTCAAAAAATAATTCTGTCAAAAGCCCATAAGATGGTTTTATGTTTTGTTTCTTTTAAGTAGGAAGTGTTTGTTTTGCCTTCAAAAAGGGATGGATGCACTTCAAATTAAGAGGACAACTTCATTAGCATGGAGGATGAACAAGGCAATTAATGAGATAACGAAAGTGAGATTTTTCTACCTTTCCATGAGAGAAGACCTACAGAAATGCAGTATATTTACAGTCCTCAAATTACTGAAGCTCTAAATGTTTTTGCTTTCATGGTCTCCATTTGTGCTGCTGCACATTTTGGGATGATAGATTGTGGAGCACTGGGTGTTGAGATGAAGAGAATCAATAGTGTGATACAAAAGATGAAATAACTCTGATGGAACATCAATAAAGGCTAAAAGTTGCCACAGGGATTTGAATCTTAAAGAAAAGCTTGAGAAAGTATATCAAGAAGAATTCGCTTCTCCCCTTGCACTTGTAGTGTCTTTATTCCATGAGCAGAAGTTGCTTGGGGGTGGAGGAATTTTTTCTTTACTGTATGTGTATGGTGCCCAGCACAATGCCTCCTGGGCGTGATGTCTTCTGAGCATTGTCACAGTGTCATTGCTATCTCAGTCCGTAGCTGGCGTGAATAAAAATGGAAGAGTAGAGCGCTTGAAAGCCTTGCGTGCTGTTAAAGGGTTCAATGCACGCAAACTGTAGGAAAAGTAGAAGAATTTTTATCATGCCAAAGTTAAGAGAATTTAAAAAATTTAAAACAAAGTTGAGAGAATACCATTTAAGAGAACGTCTGTTGTGGGTCCACACAGTAGTGTGCGTAACCAGGAGTGTTCCCATTTGACTCCACCACTGGCAAATTGTGCAAGAACAATTATAAGGCCCAAATTTTGCCCTAGCGTTAGCACTGCACGGTACTGCGTTCAGCGTTTTGTTAGGATGCAGTTTGGAATATTTGGTCTGAAGTAGAGAGGATTGTTTGCTGAGTAACACGCTTTTCAGGATGAAGGCAGCTGTCTCATGCAAAATTGCTGCCATCTCTATAAGTCCTGGAGCAGAACTCCAGTGCTTGTTTGTTTTTTTTTCTTAAGTATGGACTAAATGAGGTTAGTCTGAAGTAATTCTGAGCTATAAAGCAAGAAAACTGAGGAATCCTTGAATCATTTGCTAGGCAGACAGAAACCCAGGTGGGTGATGGTATAGGGATATATTTGATGACTTCTGTTTCTAAATGACGTACGCATTGCAGATGCACAGCAGAATTGTGTCTTCATTGGTAGCTTTCATTAGGATCTTTACGCAGGAGGCACACCTGGAGCTCCACATTAGATTTTATGGAAAAAGGTGCTATTGAATGTGACTGCAGGTATCGCAGTATGCCTCTTAACAATTCTGTTGTAATTCTGAGTGTGCCTGTCCTCAATGTTATCTTCTTGTTTCCCTAATGTTTATCAGAACTACTTTCACAACTTCTTTCTCCTTTTTTGCTTGCAGTAATATGCAAAAACCCAAAATTCTGATTGCACGTTGCATTCTGAAAAGATATTCGTTGCTTTCATGTGCATAATTCATACTGATGTCGCACTCCAGACTTTAATTAGAATTCTGACTCTCGCTCTCATATTTAAAAAAACAAACACTAAATAAACGATATAGCTTTGTCACAAAGATAAACCTAAATCAGAGAGGTACACTAAGTTAGAACCGTAAACACTCCTCTCAATTCAATATACATCTTGAAACAATGGTAATTTAGATATGTACCACTAAACAAATACGTGCAAGCTAGGTTGTTAGTGTTGAAAACTTCAGCTGCTTCTGTCTAAGCAAACTGCATGGGACTTGCCTACTAAAATGTGTGAGATAAAAATAAAGGTATTAAGGCAAGATTGGCATCATCATTTTTTCTTTGCAGATCAGGTGGTAGTTTCTGGCACTAAATTTTAGAGCTGAAATAAATTAATGCAGAAACCAAGGTTAGGTCATACATCTGTTTGCTCAGTTCAAAGTCAAACTGTCACAAAAGGAAGAAAAGGAATGCACTGTTTTCAAATACATTACTGTTATTATTAATATATTAAAATGTAACACATTTGTAAAAATACTGCTTTTTTAAAGACTTGTTTGTGTTGAATTCTGTCTTCCAAGGAAGTCCTTAATCCAGCAGTGCATTTAAGCTTATGACTGGTTTCAAGCATGAGAACACAGAACTACTCACGCGCTTAAAGTTAAGCGCAAGATTAATTGGGCAAGGCTAATAGCCCTGCTGGGATGAGATCAAGTGTTCAGCTCTAAGGACCTGACTCTGCCAATCTTACTCATGGGGTTTTTTTCTGCAGTGAGACACCTATGAGATTTCATCCCATTCAACACAAGAGTGGTGTAGCCAAATGGTACCTACGCTTTAAAACTATGAAATCTTAAGCTCCAGGATCAGGCCTTCACCCTTAATGTAGCATCCCATTGACTTCTT
>NW_009647756.1:2620246-2701805 GCF_000708025.1 Charadrius vociferus | reverse complement strand
GCCATCAAGGCGAGTAGTCAGGCTTCGCTTAGTTAGCACAAGGAGTGAAACTCTGCCTTTCACCCACTGCAGTAGGTGTTCTCCCTGAGTTCAAACCTTTGATGTAAGTCAGGAACACCAGGGACCTTAACCCAAGCTTTCCCATGCCACAGATGAATGCCCCGAGCAGCAGGCTTTTGAGGGTTTTAGGTCTTGCTCTGATTCTTCCAGGAGTCCCAGAACCTGAGGGTCTCAATGCACAGTCTGCCTCTAAACCTGCAGGTCTGAGCTTTAATATTTCTTGGGGCAGATAGTGGGGAGGCAGGCAAGGGCTGCAAAACTCAGACACTTCAAAAAAAACTTTGAGTCGCAAAATACAGTTCCTGCCCAAACCTGCTGTATTTCCGAGTGTAACGTCAAGCCTTTTTTGTCTCTACTTTTAGGTTGCTCCTATAATTAAAGAAAGGATGATGAAGAAGGGCAGCATGATGCTTGGGTACCAGCCTCATCAGGGCAAAGTCAACTTCTTCCGCCAGGTGGTGATAAGCCCGCAAGTTAGTCGAGAGGACATGGACTTCTTGCTGGATGAAATTGAACTGCTTGCTAAGGACTTGTAGCTGTAGTTCCATAGCACCAGGTGCTGCTCACGTGTGATATTTGTGGAGAGAAAATGCCAGCAGCATTCTGGTGCTATTTTGTGAAAGGTAGTAGAAAGCTTGACATATAGTTTGGAAACTGTCATTCTACAGAGTGGTATTGAGAGCTTTGCAGGTAGAACACCCCTTCACAGGAAAGTATTTGCTGATGGGGGCTGAGAGTGGCCGGGGGCAGGCCAGTGCTTGCAGCACTGCTGCCACCATTCTGGGAAGTCTTTCCTCAAGAAGGGAGCACTTCTGAAAATGGTGTCTACATCCCAGGGCGGGCAGCTATATATGGGGTACACTGTGCACAGTGTGGCTCAAACTGGTCACTTGCACATGCAGGCAATACTCTGAAGTTACTGTTAGGAGTAGATTTAGCTCAGCGAGCTTTAAAATGCTAGTTAATACTCTGTCTACTCTCAATGTTTGAGTTTGGTATGTGTTTAAGGGTAGAGGCCTGGTTGGTAATTACACTGATAAGGCTGGAAATTGTGGACTTGTATGAAGAGCTCCCCAAGGCTCCTACCTCGGCGGATTGCCCAGGTTTTCCACTGTGGGCGCAGGCAGACAGCAGGGCAGGGGTCCGGTGGGGTTGTGCAGTCACCATTTTGGGAGGTTTGCAGGACCCGCCTGCACAAAGTCCTGAGCAGCCAATATTGACCATGTCTCCTTGAGCAGGTTGAACTAGATGACTTGCTAAGGTCCCTTCCAACCTAACTTGTGATTCTATGAAATACAGTCATTGGGCCCAGTCAGTGTTTGCCAATGTTGTCCACCCAAAATATCACCACCACTTTAGCAGAGCGGAGAACATTGGAATAGCACTTAGAATTTCTTACTTCTTTGTTAACAGGAGTTACCTATCATTTCTGAACTGCTGTTCACCTTCCTCTGTTTTTAAAGTGTAAAGATTTATTTAGCAGCTTTTAGATGCACTTTAAAATTACAAGAAAAAAAAATATATTTACCTGAAAGATATATATATTTTTATGCATGGTGACTCTATATTAACAATATAGCAAAATAACTTCTTTGTCATTTTCTGTTTGTAGTCTCCTACAGATTTGAGATGACTTGTTCTTACGTTATCCGTGTATAATTTATATTTTGGCACTGAAATTAAGGTGGTGGTGATCAGAGAAGACCTGCCTGTGATTTTGGGATATGAAGAGTCTGAACATTTTTGGTGAATCTTAAGTTGCAAAATTAAGTTCTAAACTTTGTGTTAAAAATTACAGTATACTTTTGATCTGTTTTTGTTCTATAAAATAACCCGTTTTATAAAGATAGAAATGTATTTATTGGGGTGAAGTTCTTGCAGCAAAATAACGGAAATAACCATGTCTTTCACCTTGTAATCAACACCTACGTAACTTTAATGTTTTGATGTTTGTTCTTTATTCTGTATTTGAGGTGGCACTGACCAATATGAACCTTTCTGCTATAATGTTTTCTGTCTTGCTGAAAGCTGTCATTAAACACAATGCTTTCTTGTTTTCATTTCCTACATTGTACTAGGATCCAACGTTGCATGACATTCCTACTTCCAATCTCCAGGATGATGGTATGGAAAGTTTAACAAGGTCATGATAACCAAGGAGGTGATACTATCAAAGCAGTACATAGGAGCAAGAGTGACCCTGCAGCACTTGACAGATGCCTTTAACAGTGTCCTGGAAATGAATATTCTTGTGCTAGTGTAGTGAGCCAATGGACTTTAAGCCGAAACCCACGTTGATATTAATATAAAAAAGAATATCAGGATGTGGCCCCTGGATTCTGCCCTGTAATACCCACAGATCATTTTATCATTTATTGCCTTGTGCTTCTGGCTATACCAGCTATCGTGATCTTGGAAAGCCCCTAACTAAATCCAGGGCCCGTAAGGCTTATTTAGTCTCCCAGCCACTCTGGGTCAAGTGGAGAGTATGCAAGGGGTGCTGGATGGATGGGGTGACGTTGCTGTTGCTTCTTGATTTAGGATTGTTACCCCTTCTGCTTCTCTATTTTGACCTTGAAGGGAAAGACAGAATACAGTGTCAGGATGTTTTGATTCTCGTCCAGATTCTTGGTGAGTACTTGATCAGGGGAAGCTATGTCACCTTCTGTCAGTTAAGAATTTGGTCCGTGGTGCTTTGTGACACCACTACTATCAAAAAAGTGTTACTGTCTTGTTTCTCATTGTGTTGTTAGTACATTTCTATGTTTCCAGATACTGTGACACTTACGGCACATGTCAGACTGAAGTAACACAGTTCCTTTCTGTACCAGTAGCAGCTATAGTATTTTTAAATGAAAGCAAAGTGGAACTTTTTTAATGTTTGCAGAAAATAGATCTTCAATCAACACGTGCACTGATTTTTTTTTTTCAAAAGTATAGGTTAATTTTCCAGTGTGGTGTGTATACCTTATCTAATCTCTGTATATTTTCTATTATTTCTAACCCCTTATCACGTCCCAGGTGCACAATATGATGGTCTCATTTCAGGATTAATGTCATTTTCTCATAGTTGTCTATTTAGGACTGGTATGTACAAAATGTCTATTTTTTAGCTGGTGATGCTAATAAAAAGTGAAATAAATGACACCCTTATAAATACTGGCTGTGTTTGTCATTTGTCAATCTAGCAGAGAGAGAGAGATATAAGGAAGGTACATGATTTCTCCATCTGGAGAAACAACAAACTGCCAGCGTAGTTTTAAAATGTGAAACCTAGTTTAATGCTGCTTCAGGATGTGGTTTATCTATGTGCTGTGCCCATGTCATCTTTAATAAATGTCGTGGATGAAAATGTGTCACGATTTATCTTATTCTTGCTTTCAAATGCAGAAGTTAAATTGTCTTTGCAGAAATGGCCGTTTTATTTATTTTTTTACTCTTCTGGCTCGATGGGATTGGCCCATAAGCTCCCTCTCCTCATTACTGACAAGCACCATCTCTCAGGACACTAAGCCAAGTGCTGGAAGTAGTGAGGTACAGTTATAAATCAGTGTAGAAGCTGATCCACTGGCTGTCTGTGATTTCTTTTGTCTACTTCTAATAATCTTTTTTTCAATAGGAAATGAAGGAAATATTTAGAAGGGATGCTGAAGCGGTTTTTGCTCTTAGTTGTGTGGATGCGTCTTGTGAGAACTTTGGGCATTTTGTGCTAGACCCATGTACAAAATCACTCACACAAATCATTGTGCCTGGAACAAGCAGTCCTGGTCTCAGGACTTCTAATATGATTTTCTGTGATAGATTAATACAAATCAATAGGGTCTGGTTATGTATGGTTTTAGAGCTTCCAAATCCCACTGATTTAACTGGAAAGCCTTGCTGGATCGGACCCTGAGTGTTATTGCTGGGATCTTTCATTTCAACACCAGCAGTTTGGCACTCAGAACATCTCAGTTTATCTACTAAGATCGTGCTTAGAGATTCAGATTTATCTTTACTTCTGTGAGACTGAACTGAAATGTATTTTCATATATATCCTTCAGTGATGCATTAAGATGCTTTTCAATTATCGTTTGACCCTTAAAGGGCAAGAAATGTCCTTTAAGAAAAGCCTGGTAGAACTGGTAGAGTTAAAGAGCTGTTAAAGAGTAACAGGTAAGAGAGTAAAAACCTAAAAGCCTGAGGCTTCCTCATACACACGGATCACAGCATTAGTCCATGCTTTTTATTTTTAAATCCTTGGGTAGCATGATTGGGCTTACAAAACTGATATGAAGCGTGGAAGGCAGAGAAGAATAATTCAGAAATCCTACATACTAAGACTGCTTTCTCCTATTATGTCACACGTGAGCTCTATGAAAAGCCAAGGGTAAGCTGGAAGTGTCATTTGAGTCCCCTGTTTTTGAGAGTGCCAAATCTGCCCAGCCTCTCTTCCCTGCTGGCTACTTCCATGGGCTTTCAACGGGAGAGTGAAGGGTGTTCATCCTGGAAATCGGTTGTGGGTAAGGCCCACTCATGTGCCTGCCCTCCTTCCTATGGCATAATTGGTAAATGCTGATATTTGAGCTTATAAACACTGTGTCTAGTACAGTAACTGCTAAATATTGCTACTGTTACATCCTGAAATAATGCAATTGCACACATTCATTATGTCTTAATTGCACATGCTAATTGCAGGTTAGATGCAATCAAAGCAGCACTGCCTGGCAAATGCACTGTGCAAACCACGAGAAACCCTGGTGGAGGGGTTTTCTTTCTTTAAATCGAATCTACTCTCCCACAATTACATGTTTTTGCTTCAGATGTACAATTAGATGTTATTACTCTAATTCTGTAACTACACAATAATCAACAAAAAATTACTTTGAGAAGCAAAACAAAACAAGGAAATTTGCACAGCAAGAGGTACAATAAAGAGAACGTCAAAGGTTTCCAGGCAAACCCACAGAAGGAAACAATGATCGTGTGAACAATTAACCTCTAACGTGGGTGAATGTGCCACATAGCTGTGTTGCAGGGGTGGAGCGGTGAAGTAGGACACATCATGGAATTACCAAAGAACTTGCATATACCCTGACACTGCAGCGATCTGCCCCGAAATAGCACGATCTATCCATAGATCCTAGAAAAGGCCTTTCAGAAGTCAGGACACTTTGTAGTACAGTAATGATTTTTGTATGTATCAGGGTAAAGTTTGTTTTAAAGCAGTCTCAATAATCAAAGTGATACTGAAAGGGTAATCCAGAAGAGATGTTTGCTTTAAGTTTTAGTAGCTCATGTACAATTGAAGTACAATTGATCACATTTTAAAGATTCATTAAAAAAAAACCCAACAGTAAAATCTTTATTTTGTGAAGGATAAAGGCAAGTAATAGAAAGTGAAGGACATAGACCTTTAATAGTTCTGTCAAACACAGATGTTCTGTTTTGATGAAGTAATTTCTTTCTTGTAAGTGACTTGGAGAGCATTAATTTCTACAGAGCTATTTAAAAATGGAAAGTATGAGGAAAGCACTTGCCATGAAATAGCAGAGGCCCATGGAAAAATAACATCTGCCTTTGGGACTGTGCGGTCAATATTGTCCTCTGCACACCACTGTTCTTCCAAGAAACTTTCGCCCAGCTTGTCATTCTGGGAAGTGACTCCTTAAATCTGGCAGGCACTGGCAGCTGCAGCTTTATACAACCTGCCCGTTTTGTGCCAGGTGATACAGATTTTTACTCTTGCTCTGTTTCCGTGCCCTCTTTCAAGCCTGGATGTTTTTTTTTCAGAGGGAAGATTTTCAGTACTTGTCACTGTAGGAAACAGGTCAAAGTAGCAAAAGATTGGAAAAATAGGGAAGATGATTGAAAGCTGAAGTGAAAGCGGTGTTCAAGTTGGTATCTTGGAGTGACATTTTGCCTTCTCTTTCTCGGCAATGGATTTGTCTAGATGCTCGGATGATGGTCACATTGCTCCTGTCAGAACTGTGGTAACAGCAACATCATGGCTTCACCGTGCACTCTACAACATGGGAGACCAACATGGCCTTGGGAAACTTAATAAGACAAAGAATGAGAGAAAGAAATGTTAGTTGTCCTATTTCATAGAAGAATGATGCACAAGGAACTTAAAACTTCTACTTTTGTGAAAACTTGCACTGTGGCTTTAGAAAATTTCTTGAAGGAGTCTCTAAGAGGAGACAGTGGTGAGTGAAAAATGGGACGTAGGGTGATATGGGCTTAGCAGAGGGAGATGGTGCTAGGCTAGCCAGAGAGCTTGCTGGGAAAAAAAATGATTTTTTAGGCTGGACTTTTATGGTATTTGATGTGGTATCATTTAGGAAAACCTGTGTAAGATGGGTAGCAGGACAGAAAAGGTAATGGGTAGGACTACCCAGTGAAAAACGAAAATGGAGAATGGAGAAAGATACCAAGCAAGTACTGGTATTGATTCTGAGCTAATCTAGCTTCATGCTGTCATCACTAACCCTTTCAGAAAAATTAGACATAGGTTCATGGAATTTGCGGATGAAGCTTCATTGGAGTTTCAGAGTTTGACACGCATGAAGAACCAGGTGATTTTTAAGAGCTTACAGCAGGGGACACTCAGTCAAACAAAACGCAAAATCTTTGGGGACTTGCAAAAAGCTTCAAGAATTTTTTGGTTAGAGGTAGGATGTACTAAACACTCGGGAGACAGAAAATTGTGGGGATAAATACAATGATGGCATAAATAGCAGTTTATGAGCTAAGCCTAAATGCCGCATAAATAAAAAGTCAGCCAGCCAAGAAATTTGGTGGTAAATGTCAAAGCAGACCTAGCCTCTCATCTGGAGCCTGGCAGCAAGGAAACCCTAGCCGGACGGCAGGCTTGGTGGCCGGTCCAGGCCTCTATCCCCCAGCTCTGATGTCTGAAGCTGCGAGCAGTGAACAGTGAGAATATTAATCGCTTTTACAGAGCCAAAGAGCAGCGCTGCCTAGTCGTGTGCTCCATCTACTGGTGTGTCCGCTGGTAACCAACTTGTGCCACACACAGGATGTCTCCTCCAGAGAGTACTCCTCTGCATCTCACATGTGGTAGAGGAGGGAAGTAGGACTAAAACTTCTTGGGATTTTCCAGACAAAAATTATTTGTCAGAAAATGTTGATTTGTTTTAGGTTGTCTCCTGTGAAAACATTGGTTTTCAATGGAGTTTAGGAAAATACATGCAGACCTGTCATCATTTCTTTTCATCCTGCCTAAATAGTGATGGGAATGTGTTTCCATACTGTGTAACCTGTGATGACACTGGTGGGCTTGGGGCATCCAAGCTGAGCAATGGAGAGTTCCGGGTGCCATGAAAAATGCACTTCCCTGACTCTGAGCCCCTCAGCCGAGCAGTGATTCTTTACTCTTGCTCTTTACTCTTTAAAACTCTTTAAAATGGAGTCAGGAGCATACAAGCCACTTTTAAGCTGTATGGCCTCAGAGTGCTGAGTTTCGAGACTTGGTTTTATTCTGAAGCAATCCAAATGTCTGAGGGTTTTTTATATGTTTTCCTTTTCATGAGAAATATCGATGTTCTATGGTGAGTTGTGAAAGAGGATGTCCTGCTCCCGTGCCCCAGCACATTTTGGAATTTCCCACAGAACAAAATTTCCAGCTTCTTGACCACCCTGAACATAGACCTTTGGAGACACAGACCGAACATAGAACTGCAACCCCTGTAGCCGGAAAAGATCTCAAGATTCATCAAGAAGATGTGACCTCCATCCTAAGATAGGGTCAGTGATACCAGACAACTAGTGCCCAACCTTTGCCTAGTCTATAATTCATGACCAAAATTGCTGGACATCCTGCAGCCTTCCCATGAAGTTTTCTTGATGGATAATCTAGATTTTCACAGAATCACAGAATCACAGAATGGTTAGGGTTGGAAGGGACCTCTGGAGATCATCTAGTCCAACCCCCCTGCCAGAGCAGGGTCACCTACAACAGGTTGCACAGGACAGCATCCAGGCGGGGTTTGAATGTCTCCAGAGTGGGAGACTCCACAACCTCTCTGGGCAGCCTGTTCCAGTGCTCCACTACCCTCAAAGTAAAGAAGTTCCTCCTCATGTTAAGATGGAACTTCCTATGTTCAAGTTTATGCCCATTACCCCTTGTCCTATCACTGGGCACCACTGAAAAAAGACTGCTCCCATCCCCCTGGCATCCTCCCATTAAGTATTTGTAAGTATTAATAAGATCCCCCCACAATCTTCTTTTCTCTAGACTAAAGAGACCCAAGTCCCTAAGCCTTTCTCCATATGAGAGATGTTCCAATCCCCTAATCATCTTTGTTGCCCTTTGCTGGACCCTCTCCAGCAGTTCCCTGTCCTTCTTGAACTGGGGAGCCCAGAACTGGACGCAGTACTCCAGATGTGGCCTCACCAGGGCAGAGTAGAGGGGGAGGATGACCTCCCTCGACCTGCTGGCCACACTCTTCTTGATGCGCCCCAGGATGCCATTCGCCTTCTTGGCCGCCAGGGCACATTGCTGGCTCATGGTCATCCTGTTGTCCACCAGGACTCCCAGGTCCCTCTCCACAGAGCTGCTCTCCAGGAGGTCAGCCCCCAACCTGTACTGGTGCATGGGGTTATTCCTCCCCAGATGCAGCACCCTACACTTACCCTTGTTGAATTTTATCAGGTTTCTCTCTGCCCAACTCTCCAGCCTATCCAGGTCTCGCTGTATGGCGGCACAGCCTTCTGGCGTGTCAGCCACTCCTCCCAGTTTTGTGTCATCAGCAGACTTGCTGATGGTACACTCTATCCCTTCATCCAGGTCATTGATGAATATGTTGAACAAGACTGGGCCCAGTACTGACCCCTGAGGGACACCACTTGTTACTAACCTCCAACTAGACTCTGCACCACTATCCACAACCCTCTGAGCTCTATCTGTAAGCCATTTTTCCCTGCTGTGCTTGATCCATCCGCCATGATTAGGGCCAATGCATATTTTTCCTCCTTTCAACTTCTACATCTTCAAAGACTGATTATTTTATTGCTCCTTAGTTATCTTCTTTTCTGGTTCTGAATTATAGTCATTCCTCCCACGTTTCCTCAGAGGCCATATTTCTAAGCTTTGTGATTATTCCGCTGCCCAAGACAAGACAGAGCAGTCCTCTGAAACCTTGCCAGGGTTTAAAAGAGAGGCAGGATTACTTTGTACCATCTCTCAGCCACCACTGCAGCACATCACGGTATGATGTTTGCCTTCTTTTGTAACAGCGAGATGCTATTGACTCTTTTTAGATTTGTGATCTATTCTGAGCACTAGAGCTTCTTTGGCCAACTGGTCTACATGGCTTTTCCCCATTAGATATCTGTATGCTTAATTACTCCTTTGTAAGTGTTCCTGCTAAAGAGAATCATGTTTTTTTCATGAAGCACAGCATAGCTAGCTGGTCAAGGGAGGTGATCATCCCACTCTGCGCTGCACTGGTGTGGCCCCACCTCGAGTAGTGTGGAATACTGTGTGCGGTTTTGGGCACCTCAACATACAAAGGACATCAAACTATTAGAGTGTGTCCACAGGAGGGCAACCAAGGTGGTGAAAGGTCTCAAAGGCAAGACTTATAAGGAGTGGCTGAGGCCACTTGGCTTGTTCATTTTGGAGAAAAGAAGGCTGAGGTGTGACCACATTGCAGTCTACAGCTTCCTCAAGGTGGGCAACAGAGGGAGAGGTGCTGCTCTCTCTCTGGTGACCAGTGACAGGACACGAGGAAATGGGATAAGGCTCTGTCAGGGGAAGTTCATGCTGGACATTGAGAAAAGGTTCTTCACTGAGAGGGCGGTCAGTCAGTGGAACAGGTTCCCCAGGGAAGTAATCATGGCACTAAGCCTGTCAGAGTTCAAGGAGCATCTGGATGACGCTTCTAGTCATATGGTTTAGTTTTAGGTAGGAGTGAGGGAGCAGGAAGTTGGACTAGATGATCCTTATGGGTCCTGTCCAATTTGAGATATTCTATGATTCTACTATTTATTCAATCTGTCAAGAACAATTTGACTTGTCAGTCTGTCCTGCAGCACACGTGCAGCCTCTCACAGCATGATACAGTTTGCAGACTTAACAAGCATATATTTTAATCTATCACCTTATTATTTAAAATACTGCATAGGGGCTAGACCTGGGTTGCTGTGGAACCGTACTCAACACTTCCTAGGGACCTAGGGATCTACATAGTAACTATTCTATCTTCCCAGCCAGCTTTGCACACACTCTGTACTTGAATTTAGACAACATTTCCCTAGTTTGCTAACAATAATATTACTTGAGGTGATATCAAAAGCTTTCTAAGCTCAAGACATATGATATTTACTATCTATCTTCTCCATTTTACGTGATTCCTATCCTCTTCTCATTGTTTTCTGATTGCCTTCAAATAGTTTGATTCCTTCCACTTTCTGTAATTTCCTGAGATGCGGGGCACTGAACAGGTTCCCCAGCTCCTCTCACCCCCTTTCAAACGATAAGTACTACCTCTGGCCCTTTGGCAACATGGGAGCAAGCTGTGCAACTGCAGGCGTCCTCACTGGGGCATGTTGCAGCTCGGAGATATTGGTCCTCAAGTAGTTGAACATCAGACTGGTTGTGGATAGACCTGAGGCTGGAGGGTGCTGAAAGGTCTATCGGGGGTGTGTGCCCGAGTGCTGACTCCGTGGGAAAGCAGGGGTCCGGGAAGGGGAGGATGGGTGAGCATGGAAGTCTTGTCTCGTTACAGAGCCACAAGGTGGCTGGGATGTGTGTTGGGATTTGCAGCCAGACATATACTCCCATTTTATGCAGGAGAGTCAGAGTAGTCAAAGACAGGCATGACTGGATCTGGGATTGTGAGGGTGAATTTCATTCCTATCAGTCAGGCTGAAAAAATACATCTGAAGTGTTTTCCACCCTGTTCTTATCCTGCGCTAGTTTGAGAATTAATCTTTTATTGCCTGATTGTAGCTAGAGAGGAGACTGATATATCCAAACAAGTACTAAACATTTTGGCCTTTCCAGCCACCCTTTTTTCAGTTGTGCAGTTCTTCCTGAAGGAATTTCTTTTCTTTTTTTTTTTTTTTAATGTTTTTCTTCACAAAAAATTCCCTCAGTTTTTAGTTTGCTGTGTTTCTTTAGCACTGGAAGACAAAGACATTGTTCTGGTCCTGGAGTATTGAGCCTGATGAGACAATCATGTAGGAGATATTTGCATAGGACATTAAAAAAAAGAGCTCCACCCACCTGCCTGTTTAAGAGCCCTTCCCCCATAATTATTTTCTTAATGAAAGCAATACATGCAGCTTACAATACCTATAATTTCATTTTAATTACTCCTGGAAGAGAATTAAAGCAGTTATTTAAAAATGCAATTCTTACCTTTAAGTATAGCAAAATGGAGTCACAAGCATAGACAAGTTATTCACCAGAGCACTTAATATCCTCAAGTTAATAATTTTATTGTTGCCAAGATGTGTTGTTCAAGCAAGAGATGTGGTGCTATGATCATGAGAGGAGTCATTTGCTCTATAGCCCTCATGGAGTCCAACTGCTAATGTACTGGCTGCATGTATAGAAAAGGAGATGAAAAAGATGAACATCATCATTTGACCTGTCTGATCCTTTATCCAAAGCTTATTTCATGCATTTGTCCATGACATAAATTTCCATCTCTTCTACAAGCTGATAATATTGATTTTGCGCATCAGGGCAAGTGGTGCAAAAATACAGAGCTCCAGCCTAGTCAACCCACACGGCAATCAAGACTCACTAAAGATAGTCAAAACGCTCATTGGGAAATTGAAAGGCAAAAATTTCTTTCTAAAAGTCCACTGTATTTCTCATTAGGATTTTCGAGCCTGCTACTCTGTATCACAAGCAGCAACGTGTAGGCACGTAAAGAAAAGAACCACCACTCTTTAGGCTAGTCTACAAGCACTCTGTATGTTGGCATGAAGAGCACATTATCCATACTAAACATCTTGCCTATAATCCGTAGACATAACAGGTCAAAGCGCTGCAGTCAAACCCATTGACCTCAGCAGTGTTACAGTGGAGCGAAGGGATGGGCTGAACACGAGCCCATGGAGGCACATGGAGTAGGCCTCATCTCTCCAAGCTTCAGCTGTCTGACCGTTCGCTGCCTATGCTCAGCCTCCCTCGTGGCTCCCGAAGGAGAAAGGCCTCACCTGCTTTAGGAGTCAGTTTTAGGCTGAGCTGCTGACGTGGTGAAGGTGGCGAGACACCGCTGCATCACTTGCTTGGTCTCGGGAGAGTTTTCCTGAGAATGTTTCACATTGAAAAGCGAGCTGCCTTCTGCCAAAATGTTTTCCTCTAGAGCTAATAAAACCAAATCAGACTCTTCCCCAGATCAGGAATGAATTTTGTCTGGTTGTGTGTCACGGATATAATAAACAGTTTATACTTGGGCAAAGGCTGTGTTTAAGTATGGCTGAATCCTGTTTGGTTTACTGTGATTAACCTAAACAATTTCTAAATGGATGAAGTAAGTTAATTTAAATTCTTTCTTCCATTTCCTATGGCTTTGTTAAGATTAGATTCTTAAAGCAACCAGCCCAGAAATTATTTCAAGAGAAGCAAATTAATGTTAACCTTCCTACATTAAAGTGAAATCGCCTTTTTTTTTAGTTTTCTTTTTTTCCTTATTTAATAAGGCTTACATATCCCTTCCAGAAGTACTTAGGCTAAACAACCTGCTGCTTAATGGGAGATGCCATTAATGCCTTAAAACACAGGAACCTTTTGCTATGCCATTCAAAGCATTACAAGAAAAATTTCAGTCTAATCCCCCGCAAATTGCTTCTGCAAGCTCCTCCTCAGTGGTGAGGCTGAAGTGTTGGTGACGTCGTCATGTTACAGAAATATTGCTCCTGCTTCTCCCATGGGGATTAGATGAGCAAAAGGAGTTGTAGTCAAAGCACATGAGCAAGTCTGTGTAAAAGTGTACAAGGCTTAACAATTGGAAAATTAAAATTCCTGCTATGAGATTTATGTCCTGTTCAAAACCTTTTAGCTAATTAAAGGCATGGTCTACTTTCTTCTGCCTCCAGGAGCACTGGGTGGCTGACGGAAAGTGAGTATCTCAGTTGAAGAGAATCGATACTCTGGCTTTAATTTCACCAAAGGAGGAAACCTCAGCTTTCCAGAAATAAGGCTGAATTCAAGTATCAGCAGTTATCATCTTTCACTTGCTAAGTGCCTCTCTTATGGATGGGCTGTTCCTGAGTATGCTGTCTGTTAACCCGTGTGCTGCAAGTTATAATTCTCCTTGGTGGCAGCACCACGGAGCTGTTTTTCTTGGTAGTGTGAGCAGATGGGCTTTGTGTTTTCTTTTACCAGAGCCTTTCTCTGACACCCTTTAGTTCAGTGTTGTTGCATCAAAGATGAAACACTGGTTTTGTCATTCCAGGTATTCATATATCCTGTATAAAATGCTTTGCTCTTTCAAAAGACAGTGTTTTACTTTAAATGATTCTCAAACCATCATTGCAACGGTGCACTGAAAGATCCCAGAGTAGGCCTTGTATTTTCATCTCAATCTCTGAAGCAACAACCCTTGGCACTTCTGAGTCTGGGGAGGTATTTCTTATATGTTGCCAAATGATGTATTCCCAATTTAATATCCGTATTTTTATAATCTTATTTTCCTGGGTAGTCATAGCACTGACAGCCTCACTAGATGAGTGCAGAGATCCTCTCAACATTCATGTACATGGGTATGAGGAAGTCAGTAAATAAAGACCAGCCTTTAAAACCCAAACATTTGCGGCCACAGACAGACAGATGTTTATCTCGGGAGAAGTTTGTACTGTCTTCTGTTTGAGAACCAGAAAGACAGTTTTCACCTTCAAGCGAAAGCAGGAATTAGCTGCAATCAATATCTTCTGTAAAACATTTTCTGACCTTAAATGCTCTCCTGCAAGGTTGGAGCGTGAAGACCCTGGCATATTTCTGACAGAAGGAAGTCTACTCTGGAGCTCTTTGTGCAAGATGGAAAGCGTCAGGTTTGGGCTTTGTCAGGGAGGGGAGTGAGGAGCTCTGCTTCTGTCGCTCACCATACAGCTCTGATGACACGTCCTGCATCCCACATCGGTGTAGCTCATCCTAAATAAAGCACTCCCCTAAAGCCCGCACGCAGGCAGCCAGTGGCTGAGGCACGCTGTGAAAATTGGGACATTTCAAGGTCCTTACATTACGCTGGGGGCAACTGAGCTGTATGCTACAGAAAACCCTGCTGCAGCAGGGCTGTAAATATGGTAGGGGTGTTTTCATTCCTGGCTTGGGGGTTGGGGGGGCAGTTAGACTTGAGAGTGAAGTGAGGGCTGGGTAGTGCGGGTCGCTTGTGTGGGTGACAAACAGTGGAAGCTTCAGCTGGGGGTTGTGGTGGGGGGGGACAATGTGGTTGTCCTCTCCTGGAAACTAAGGAGACAGCCCTGGTCCAGGGAGCCTCAAGCAACCACTCGGGCTGGAGCAGAAAGCCAGTGAGCCTGGCCTGTGACCTGCCCACCATCTCCATGCAAGCTGGTTAGAAGCATGTTTGATGTGTCTTTTGGGCTTTGCTTCCTCTGCATTGCTTTTGCCCTAAATAAGCAAAGTGACGGTGTACTAAACAGATGTATGCAATGGGTTTACTCAGGCACTGTTTCCAGTAAAGGGCAGACCTTTGCAGTCAGGACAGTCCCTGTCGGGGAGAGGAGGCAGCCAAGGGGAGAGGGACACAGGAGAAAGGGCACAGCTCTGGCCTGACCAGAGGTGATGGTGAGGTGCCCTTCGGGAGGTCGTACAGGGCTGAGCTCAACGCTTAAACCCCACTATCTGATGCAGGTCTTGTTCTGCAACACAAATACCATGTGTTGCTTTCGTGAGAGAAAGACCAGTGCCCCGATGCAAAACCAGAGGCAGCAAGGAGGGCACTGTGCAGCCCCCCATCAGGCACCTGAAGGTGCCTGGGAGGAGGTGAGGAGCGGCAGGGGGGGAAAGGCGGTGGCCTAGTCTTGAAGCCACGGATGGGTGAAAAATGAGAGTGGAGTGAGTCGCTTTTTGTTTCTTCTTCCACCAAAAAGCCTTGCTGCGGTGGAGGATGAAGAGGGGGAGGAGTGTTTTCAGCTGTGAGTGGTCCTGTGTGGACACACATGCAGTGGGAAACCTGGGAAGAAGCGGCAGGGAGCTTTGCCCTACCTGCTTTCATGTGGCAGCACGTTTGCAAACCAGACATTTCAGCAGTGAGCGTTTAATCTTGCCGACTTGATCAGGTGGCCATTTTATTTTTTAAGAATTTAGCTACATAAACACAACTGTCTGAAGAGATTGGTCTGTCACCATTATAACTGAGCAAATCACTCACAGCAAAAAATTTATGAGCTGCCTTTTGCCTTTGCCTCTTCATGAGGTGATTAAATGGTGCTCAAAGCATTCATTAGTCAAGAGTTTTAAATCTATTTCCTGGGCTCGATCCTCCCAGGAGCCTCACAATTTGGCCGTATTTCAACAAACCTCTGACTTTGCCCTCAGCTTTCTGTCCATGAGAAAGGCCTTTCAGTTGCTGGAGGTCAAAAAATAGGTGAGAGCTGCCAATAGGTCATGGCACTGTGAGGAAACAGGGTCCGGAGAGATGGGCTGGGACACCATAGGCTCAGGCCAACTGGGTCTTGTGGGTCACACTGGGAAATGTAACCCAGTAGGACACAGGTGCCTGGAAAAACCCCACCGAAATCCTCCAGCGAGGTGCATCACTTATACCAACCCAGGATGAGATTGGAATTTTTGGCACACCCCTTCTGGAAACGCATGTGGTATGCACCCACTTGCATGAATGTTTGCCAAGTAATAAGTAGTGTGAGCGCAGCCAAACTGCATTCAGGAACAACAAGCAGACAGTCTGGAACAGAACTCGCTCCATCTTCTTTGTGGCCAGAGGGAAAAATTGCCATAGGCAGCGTTTTATTAAAAACATAATGCCAAAAAAAAAACCCCAAACCAACAAGCAAGAGAGAGAGAGAGAGAGACAGAGCTAAGGATCAGGAAATAAATTAATCAGTGTTCCTCTGGAAGAGAAGAAAGCCCTTGGGTCCCAGCACAGCTGGCTTGACAAGACGACAATATTGCAGGTGCTCTACATGTGGCTCAGTTTATTTCCAGAAGCATTCAGAATAACGATGTCTTAATGCCTTTCTTTTTCTTTCCCTCCCCCCCTCAGGAGCTGGGTCATGATTTTCTTTTCTTTTATAGTTCATACCTATTTCAGTGGCAGTTGGGAATAGCCTAGAAGGGGGTGAAAGCCCAATTGTGCTGGGAACTGTGTAAACTGGTAACACGAAGGCACTATGCACTAGGAAGCTTTGCCATCCAGTTTAGACCATTGCTAGGTTCAGCAGTAAAACCAGGGATTGCCTTCTGCATTACACAGCTGGAGCCTCCTTGCTGCGTATCTTGGTGATAAAATGGTGATTGACATGCTAATTAAGAGCTGCTCACAGAAGGGTGTTGAATACCATAGTCGAATGCCATATACAGGATAGGAAAGGCGGACAAGAGCCTTCACTGAAAAAAAATAAAAAGGATATAGTGTACTTTATTTCAAGGATATTGTGTACTTCGTTTCAGGACTGAAAGGTCTCTGGAGTTTGCCTGCTGCAGTTTCTTAACACACTTTTTGTATTTCTTTTTGCAACACTTGTTTGCCTTGTTATGCCAAAAGGCCTTTGCCTTTGAGCCAGCGTAAACAGGATGTCAGGGCTTGAAGATCTTTGCCAATATGAGGCTAGTGGTGGGGACTGGTGAGGGGTGGCCACCGCCATCAGTGCGCCACCAAACGCTGGGGCTGACCACAGTGATGCTGGGCTTGCCTAGGGCTCGGCAGGGAGCTGCTGGAAACCACAGAGGTGTGGGCAGTGAGGCTTTGCATGCCCGTAGAGAAGCCAAAAGCTGTTCTCTATCTGGCCTTCACTGAAGAAACAGCCGAGAAGTGAAGGCTGCACCGTTAAGGCTTGCTGGGGAGGGACAAGCTGTTGAGCATCCCACCATCCCTCAGTGTCAGGGCAACTACAGCAAGGCTGGTGCTGGCAGTGCCGTCTTGCAGCTGGCGGGGGTCCTGTCCTGACCTGTCCCCACTGCATCCTCGGCAGCATCCCTGCAGCAAGGCTCCCTGCAGGTGCCTTCATGCTGTCCTCAGGCAGCTGGTTTCAGCTGGCTGCAGAGCAGCCTCATCCTGCAGCTTGATTTATAGTCTGGTGATACGGGGCAGAGGGTAGCTGGCTTAAAGGAAGAGCTGGTCACCTGCAACTGCCTGCCTAGGGGGGACACCTGGGCAGGTCCTGCTTCACAAAGCCTCCATTTGCCAATTTGAGGCTAGATATGGCTGTTGTGCTCTGCACCACACCTGACATTGGCTATGTGCATTGCTCTGTTTGGAGCACCAGGTGCCCAGAGAGGCTGTGAAATCGTTAGTGTTGAACACACGTACTCAAAATTCAGCGAGGTCTTGAGCAACCTGCTCTAAGCTGCCTGTTTTGAACAGGAGCCTGGACCAGATGAGCAGAGCGCCTGGACTGGAGGTCCCTGCCAGCCTCAGTTATTCTACTTGACTCATGAATGAAGACACCAGGGTACCTGTTTGGGGAATACCCATTTGAAGGTTCAGAAGCAGATATTCAGCACAGACAAGCTTGAGCTCTGGTGGAGGTATTGGCACCAAAATGCACTCCTTGAAAAAAAAATGGTGATGCTTGGAGAATCTCAGATGTCTACATCAGGCACTGGTGGACTGCATCCTGTGTAAAAACTCAGATTCAACCTAAGTGGCACTCAGAGCGGGGAGGGGGGAGAGGAAGGTATTTCGCTCTTTTTTTATGTGGTGCTTGTGTTCTGCCTGTCTTCCACGGGAGGGGTATCAGCTTAAAAAGGTGAAAGCTCTGAGTGGAGAGCAGTAGCTATAAAGCACAAGCACATTAATCATATGCTTCTCAGTGACACAGATTTAATGGGCTGTCTTCTGGCTCACTTTAATACCAGCACCAAAACAGCTGAGGTTTTAACTAAGGCCTTATCCGCACTGAGAATTGAGCAACGTAAAAGTAGGAGAAAGTCGGCTGTGAACCCTCTTCTCCCTCCCCTCCCCCGAGACTGGTTGAAGGTTTTACAGCGGAGGGGCTAATGGGCCACCAAGCTTGGGTATCTGCTAGTGCTGTTCTGCTGAAGGGCAGGATGGGGACCAGGGGAAGGAGTCATCAGCAAAGCAGGACACATGCAAAGGCCACACACTGAGCATGACACTCATGCCTCTGGTGGGGAGGAACGGGCCTGAATCATTTAGGACAGGGTTCATTTTAGGAAGAGCCGTCTCCCTATTCTGGATGCTCCAAAGATGAAAGACAAACTTGAGTCAGTGTTATTTTATTTGCTCCAATAAACATTTGATTTATACAAAACAAAACAAAACAGACCCCCCAAACCCCCAAACTGTTTACAAAGCAAGTTAAGTGCTTGAAACATTTGATATACAAGAGTATATATTGTTCACATTCCTATTTCATACATGATGTACAGGTGAAATATTCCTTAAAAGAATAAAAATTTTCCTTTACATGTAGTAGTGAAAAAAAAAAACCAACCCCCATAACCCCCATAAAAATGTCAGTATTGTCAGGAACTACCAGACGCTATTCCTTGACCTTCAGTGTGGATGGAGGAAGAGAAACGGGGCACGACATTCCATTCTTCGCTAGAGGGCAGCGGGTCCCGCCGCCGCCAGCAGCGCCGCAGCCCCGCTTCCCCGGGTTTTTTATCCCCCAAAATAATCCCTCCCCTCTATATCTGAATTCCACTGTAGTTGTTGAGGCTTTGCCCCGCTCGGTTTAAATATTTTGGAGTAGTTTGGTTAAAGTGAAAAAAAAAAACCAAACCAAAAACCCAAACAAACACCAAAAAGAACCCAAATACAAAACAATTTCAAATAAAATATTTTCCATCATAAACCTTAACTCCTATTTGAATAAGCATGATTCCTACTGGCTTACACAGCAATGTCTTCTAGAGTTATGTTTGTCTGTCAAAGGTGTTTAATAAATGGCGCCCCATACATCTGTACAGGACTGGTTTGTGCTGGCCAAATTTGTAATTTCCAAGACCCGCTTACATGCCGTGGGGAAGAAAAAAGTGAAAAAAATCACTGCAAAACTCCTAAAGACAAAATTGTTAGCACTTACTAAACACATTGCTGTCATTTATATAGGCCCAATGTGATGTCAACTGTCTTAAACTTTCTGAAGAACTGAAAGAATGTAAGCAATGTCTGAGGGATCCTTTTGGAATAAAACATCTTTCTTGGGTTTGGGTTTTTTTTCTGTTAATTGCTGACTTGCTGAGGGCAGCCCTATATGCAAGCAGTGCCAAGGGCAGGATATGCCATTAACCTAATGCTACGGAGCCTTCCCTCACCTCCAAAGTCCTTTTGCAAAAATAAAGGCACTGGCTGTTGTCTTTTACTTTTCTCTAGAAAGCATGGAACAGAGTCAGACTGTGGCGTGTCAAGCAATTAGACATGCTATAGAGGGAAAAAAATTGTTTGTTCTTCCAGCAACACAATCAAGGTAAAAGGAAGGGGGAAAAAAATCGTACTGCCTGCACTGAGAATGCACAGCAAATATAAAACATCTGCTGGGATTATTGCTGGCCCTGTCTTGTTTTGTACGGTTTGGGGGTGGGGATGGGAGGAGGGGAAAACTCATCCTGCCGCTATTTTGCAACCTGCTCGCAAGCAGCATGAATTCAAAGCAATAAACATACAACATTAATGACCTCGGTATGGAAACACAAATGTGGGGGGGACAAAACGTCCTCACACTCCCGTTCTGGGACACTGTGAGGACGTTGGGGTTAAGGTGAGAGGGCAAAAGCATCCCTGAACCTTCCAAAATGTGCTGCAGACAGGACCGCTTAGGTACAACTGCAAAGCCAAACCGGCCGGGCTGCTGTGAGACTGCTCCTGCAACTGCGAACTGCAGGGCCACAGCTGGGTGGTTACAGCACATGCTTTGAAAGCCATCTTCTTATCACATACTATTTCTATCTTTTTGGCAGAGCGCTTAGTGCACAATTGCTGGTGTCGTGCTATGCCAGCCTCCCCAGGCTCCTTCCCTAAAGGGGAGGGATCTCTAATGCACCGGTAATTTCCTGGAAGCACTTTTTTGTCTTTTTTTTTTTAAACTCTTTTTTTTTTTTTCAGAGCATGGCTGTTTATAGATATATAGATAGAGATATATATACATACACACACATTTTTTATATATATATGTATATATATATAAAAATAGCAATTTATAGTTATATACAGGCATTAATAAAGTGCATAATGTTATTGGCTATTTTCAAATCTCATTTCCTGAGGAAGTGCTAACATACATAGCTCCTCCTATGACATGATGCCGGCAGCCAATGCTAGGGTATGACACCTACTTCCCAGCTTTTGATTCCCACGAATACATCTCCCTCTCCAGAGCCGGAGCCTAAAGGGAGTAGTGACAGCCTCAGTCCTCCAGGAAGCAAGTCAAGGCACCGATCAAGACTTCTTCCTTTGCCAAGGTGGATGCGTCTAGGAGCGTCTTCCCTCTGCTTCGGAGCTCTCATGCGCGCGCTACTTGGTGGTGGTCACGGAGCCGTCTTCGGGGATCTTCTCCTCCGAACAGCTTCTCCCCGAGAGCTTGTCGTGGTGCTTGAGCTCGCTGAAGCGCTCCGCAACGCACTGCGCCGTGAGCCGGGCCTCGGGGTCGTGGTCCCAGCACTCAATAAGAGTTTCACACACCATCTGGATGCCCTGCAGAGAGCACAGAGAGAGCAGCCATGAGGGGGCCAGTCACCACCAAAGCCCATGGGTATGAAAGTTGCTTTAGTGTCCTCTGAAGTTTGCGGGGGTGGAAGGGGTATTCATGTGTGTCCCGGAGGTGCTTTATGTTCCCTGCTGCTACTGTCATGGGGCCATGCTTTTTTTTTAAAAGAAACCCTACTACAATATTTTCAGCACTTTGGCCATTACTGTCATTGCTGGACACATATTCTGATACTTTATAACACGAAAAAAATGATGCTTTGGACTAGTGCTATAAAATCAAGTAGGGTTTGGTTTTTTTTAATAAATATAATTAGAAGTCTTGGATAACGTGTCTTCCTGCTCAACCCATGCCTTTGCGTGCTTGAATTCTGTTTGGGTTTTTCGAACAAAATTCTGATTGCCAGCAATATCAGGCCCTACATCAGCCCTTTATGAATTCCTTGCAGACTAACTAAATCTAAGTGCAAATATGGGCCACAGTCTCACAAACACTCAAACACATGTCACTCACAGATGTAACTATTTAACCTTCATTTCAATGCTGATGCACATGTTTACAGGAGCAAAAAACAGTTGCATCTCTGTAATGCATTTTATAAACATGAGGTATTTGCCAGGAAATTGTGTGCTTTGCTTTGTGACACTAAAAGCCCATTAAGTAGGATTTATCTTAAACTTCTTATTTAAAAAAATAACATTTCACAACACTGCATTAATTGCATAATTTACCTAATTGGTGATGTTGACTGATGTCAATGTTAATAGCAGAATGTTATTGTCTGTATACAAATAACATTAGTTTTCTGCTGGCATTGATATTACAAGCAGTAAATTAAATTAAATATTAAACATTAACTTGAAATCAATAGTGCAACAAATCTCATTAACGGGGGAAAAAATTGTAATATGTAAATCCATTCCTGAATTTTATCATGATGAATAATGAGTTCATTACAAAAACATGACTGCAGAGGAAGGAAATGAATATGGAAGAGCTATTACAGTAAGAGCAACTTCTATGGAGTTCAAAGCAGATCCTCGGCTGCTGCAAACTGTCACAGCTCCACACAAGCTCATGCGTCACTGCATTTCAGTGCAATGTGAAACGCTGAAGGGATTCAGATGAAGGAAATTAAATCCACCTTCATTAACTGTCCTGTAAGTGTGTTATCGGGCATCCATTTCCCACCTTAGACTCTTAGCTGAACCCTTTCGGAGCCAGTTGTGCCCATCCCAGTGACACACAAGCGCAGACGCATGGTCCTCCCAGTCGGTGGGGGTGCCCTGTACTGGGGGCAGACTGAGGTCTGGGTTTTACATAGGGAAGAAACCTCTGAAGTTGAATGCAGGACACCTAAGTCCAAAGCTGCAACCGTTTTACTTGCTGTGTAAACCAAGAGGTGACAAAATTCATGGTGTATCTTACAGCTCTGCTCCAGTCTCTTGAGTTGCAGCCCTCCGCACACTCAGGCTTGCTGCCATGAGAGCAGCCGTGGGTCTGTCCCATGCCTGAGCACCACGGGGATCCCGAGCCCGGTGCTTCCCTACCCAGGCACCCCGGGCATGCCGGCACACCTACGCCTGCCGCTACAACTGGCTGTGCATGAAATGAACTCCTGGACACTTCTCTCCAAGGCCTAACCAGCAGTATTGCCCGTTTCTACTGCCACGTAGTGCAGTGCCCCACTGCAATGTCCACAGGAGTGGCCCTGTGCTGAACATAGACAAGTTGCTGGGCCACTGCCTCAGGCCTGCTTTAAGTGCCAATGGCTTTTGCTTTCAAGACCTTCATCAGCTTCAATTATGTGTACATCATCTGACTCTTCCCAAATGCAGAACAGAAATACTTGCTGATCACTTCTGCCTTTGCATTAGCATATGCAGTGTCCTTTTTTCATATCCAGCAGCAGATTGGTACTAAGTTAGATTTCCTTTGGCTCTTGAGAAAACCCTGATTATTGTCAAGTTTGCTGACCACAGATGTTGTTCCTCTGTTTCCCTAAGCAGTTCTCTACCCTTCTTTACTTTCATTTTTTTTGACATGCGAGACCATTTCTTTAGAATATCCCGAGAAATTTTCTTGTGCTGTTCCTAATTTTAAGCATTTTCTACTATTTAATTTTTTTTTTTCTCCCAAATGATCTGGCTCAGGATTCTTTTCTACTTTGCTAATTGGACTCTTCTAAAGTACCACATATGTATTACCAGTTTGGACTTCATTTTGCCTCTGTGGAAAGCAAACAACTGCAGTCAACTCATGATCCCCTTTGCTATCTCATCCACAATTTTTATAAAATTTCTGCAACGAGTTCTTTTCTATAAAGATGAGCATCAGTATAATCTCTCCTTCCCAGCTCAACTTGACATTTAGAAGACAGTTGTATCTATCGCTCCTAAAAATGTCAAGGGCTTTTTAGTCCTGGTAATACCCGATATCCAGGCATCTCTCAAAATACAGCTTTCTTCCCCAGTTAAAGGCCCCTCCTCAATAACCTGACTCATCACAGATGGCTACATAAGAAGCAAGTCCCTGTGGTCCAGGAAGGAGCTGCACTCTGCTGTAGTCATCAGATGTGTTCTTCTTGGTTGGAAAGATGATGGATTTTGGCCACTCACTTGGCCTTTCTTAAGTAGGTGTTAGACTATGATTTTAACATCTCAACTGGAATGAAAAAGGGAATGTTACATTGCTCCTGACGGAAATACTAGCTGATCTTGGTTGCCGGGACTTGTGTAGAAATGTTCACGATGCTGTCCTTTCGTCTGTAAAGACGACTCAATATATTTCATCGACAAGTGGAACTACCGAGCCTCACTTCTTCTCTGATACGATTCTCATTTCATCTCTACTGATAAAACTGCTCAGAGCAAAGGTGAAGAAATGCATGCCTTTGGCTTGTTTCCAGTTTCATCTACTGAGAAATCTACTGTCGCCTAGTTAAGTGCAACCATGGTGTCCGTGAATGGGGCAAGCTGACAGAGTGCTTCACGACATGCAAGGGAAATGGACTGCTAATGCGCAACCTGAATAAAAACAGACTGGCTTGCTGAAGACTCATTTCCTATTTTCTTAAAGCTGTCAACAGCTGGGATACAAATATGACTGGTGTCCATGATAAAGTACTGAGATTTGTTTTCTCTGCTGAAGGGGCCCATGTGCGAAGTTGTTCTCTTTGACCTTTCAGAGCCTGCACACAGTGTGCTTTAAGGCCCTAATTATTCTGTGGCTGCCTGGATGATTGTCGGATCTCAGGTTTCCAATTGTTTTTTTTAGACCACTTTTAGATTACGCTGGTGGGCAGCAGAAATCTCAGGGCTTTGGGGTAGGCATGGTGCAGAGCACTGTGGTGCCTGAACCACGGCAGCACTGGTGTCACCATGTGGCAGAGGCAAAAGAGAGGTCCAGCATGTCGGGCAGGACACCGACTTAAAACTCAGGCTTCAGGCAGCAGCTGAGTGTATAGTGTAGGTCCCAGCTGCTCACGTGTGGTGCTCTTACCTGATGGTTAAGCCAGGAGCTGGGGATCTCGGGTCGCCCTCTGTCTCTTAGGACATTGTCCTTCATGCTTTCCACGCAGGGGTGTTCTCGCACTTTAGAGCCGAACGGGGGCTCGTACTCTTTCACTTCTGCCAAGAGAATAAGCAAACACAAGGGTATTCAGCTGGGCTGCGCTGGTGCCAAGTGAGGAGGGAGCTGGCTGTTCTCTGGAGGAGTAGGAGCTACTGATTAGCTGCTCAGTGCCACTGTTCTGCTTGACCAGCTCCAAACAAAGCAAAGCCAGTTGGCATTTTCAAAAATGTTTCAAATGTGTTTCTCCCACATGCCCCTCCCTCCCCTTTTCTTTCTTAGCCAACTAAACAATTTTCATCTAAACCCTTTAGTACATAATCATATTAGCAACAGTCAGAGCAGCAGAGTAACCTATAATGGTTTGTGAGCCTTTCAGTCTGTGCTGAAGCAAAACACACAGGAGCTTCAAGGTGAATTTTGCTTGAGCCAGGCTTGCAAGAACTGGTCGCCCTCAGGTCCCCTGTAGTCCACACACACTTACCAGGTGAAATATAAACTGCCATCTATCTAGGTCATGATAGATGTTAATGTGCCAGACTGCTAGGAGGAAACAGTTGCTTGAAAAGGACAAAGATACAGTAAGGAGCAGTGCTGGAAGCTGCCATGCTGCCCTTGTTTATTACTGGGCCGTGTTCCTTTGTAGAAAGTAGTAGTCTGATTTTATTTTAGGCCTTTTTCCCAAAATAGGTCCGTTTTGGCCCAGGATGCAAGGGGCACAGCTTCCTGAAGGGGCTGCTGCCATTCTAGTTTTTGTTTGCATGTTGCATATTTTCTTTGCTTTTCTTAGGAGAGAGAAAGGAAGAGGCAGACATATGGGACCTTTGGAGAAAACTCAAGAAATCTCTGAGAGCGGAAATATTATAGTAGATGCTGACACAGTGTAGAAAATGCTGTGGTTTCTTTGGGAACAGATGGAGACTTTACTCACAGGCCTAATGACTTGCTAGTATTAGATAAAGATTTATGAGGTTGGCCTGTACTGCTGCCTCTTATTTCTTTCTAGGAATTAATTGAGGGCAAGAAAAACTGAAGTGTAATCTACAAGGCAGTCTGAAGAATGCATGTGAGTGCCCAGAAGATGTGTGAAGAGAGATGAACGAGACGGGAGACACAGTACTGTTGCATAATGTTACAACCAAAGTTCAAATGCAGTGTCCAGTTCTGCTCACTCCTCTCAAGGGGCATTTTACAGTAAAAAGAAGCTCTGAGAAGGGTGATAACAATGACTAAAGGCCCAGAAAAAATGGGGAGAACCTCTAAACCTTGGCTGTGTTTACTTTGGAGAGAAAGGCAAGAGGTCATATGATAAAATATTGAAAATAACTAAAGATCAGGATAACACAGGTCAGGTCCTTCTGTCATGTCTCATGATCAAAACAAGATAGTATTGAACATAAATAAAAGGTGGAATTTTCTCCAAAACCTTAGAGTCAGGCTGTAGATCTCGCTTCTACGTGATGGCCATGAGATGAAGAATTTATCAGGCTACAGAAAAAGAATTTCTAAAGCTTAAAAAGAACAGCCAAGTTATGATAACAAACATTTTGGAAGGGATATTAAACCTTGTGCTTCAAATGTTCAGCATTTAGAGATCCAGCTGCAAACAACTGTGTGTGCAGTGCAGCAGATCACCCCACAGATGCCTCCTACAGAGCACGCCTTCCTTCTCCTCAACCATCTGGTGCTGGCTCCACACAATGCTCTGGAGAGTGGCTACAGTCCTGAAACACAACTCCTGTCTTCTCATATGTAAATGACTTTCTTTAAGACTCAAGGGCCAAAGTCTGCTTTGCTTTCTTTCCTCTGCAAGAAGGCATACCAGTTTCACCCACATTAATCTGAGTTAGAGATTACTCAGCCAAAGTAAATTTACAAGACTAGCCCTAGAAGTTAATTGGGAAGTTGCCATCATGCTGGTCAGACCTGGATTACTATGCAGTGATGCACAATGATTACAAAGCAGATACCTCTACTTCCAAAGTTAAACCAAAATATTGAAGTTTGCTGGGGAAATTTAAGTAGCATGACCTAAACGGCCATTTCCTACACCATCTCCATCAGTCATGGTTTGATTGTGGTAGTGGTCATAAGCACCAGCCAAGGCTCTGAGATCTTCTTTCAGTAGGAGTCAGAGGAGTCCGAATGTCCAAGAGAGGGACGCTGGTGCTGCGGTCCTGACCTGTTCCCTCTTGATAAGCTTAATCTGAAGGCCATTCATGTTCATGGGATGATTCAAATCAGGGAAGGGAAAGCCTTCCTGGGGAATCAATAGGTTTGTAATACATTTTCCCTGTATGACAAATTCTTTCTATGCTATGATCATTCCCCTTCCAAATATAAAGTTTGAATAGGTTTTGCAGGTTTTTTTTTTGTTGTTTTTTTCATTTGGTTTTTTGTTGGTTTGGTTTTGCTTGTTTGTTTGTTTTTAATGGTAAAGAAAGAGAAATTGAGGCCAAATGCCAATTCGCTGTAATGACTTTATAGTAATACAGTCGTGCCTTCCCTCAGATTGAAAAGCATGCAGCATTTTCTTGCTATTTATTATCTTGCTTCTCTTTCTCTTAGAAAGAAAAGCCCAATGAATCCTCTCACAGTAAATCATCCTTATGCTGTGGAATCTCAGGTGTCAGACACATTTTGCAGTAATAGCTGGCGTTATTCATGGATCATGTTGACGTGCTACAGTAGATGTAACAGATGTCAGTTCGAGGTAGGTTAAGATGTTTGTGGTGCATGGCTGTATACAGATGCTGAATCTATTTTTCATGCCTTATATGTTTCTTCTGATTGTTTTTAGACCAGTCAGGCACTAAAAGTGACAACTGGCTGAAGTACCATAAATACCTCAGGAACCATGAACTACAGCACCTTTACCGTTCAGTAATGGCAGAGTTCTTTCAACTTTCACCTCCAGCATTTAATCTTTATGGTTGTGAGCTACCCTGCACTAATAATTGCTGTACCTCTGGTTTCCTTTGACACTGGCCCAGCCATAGCTCTCAAAAAGGCTGGGACTCAATTTTTAGCCTCAAACACAGACATTACTGCAAATCTATGTGTTGTGCCTGATGAATGCTTTGGAAAATTTGGCCATGGGTTCCTCGTGAAACATACACCTTGCTCATGTGATCTTTTTCTACTCTAAGCTCTTTGCAGTGAGAATCTCTTCCTTTGGGTCAGAACAACATACCGACAAACCCCGTTGACATTCCCTCATGGGATCTGTCTTACTGATTTCTGTGGGACAACTTCTCATGCTGGAAGATGAAGGCGCATTTGTAGAATCAGAGCAGGAGTGAGGTGAAAGAAGGACAGCAAAAATCAACTGTGAAGCACAGTCCACAGCAGTGGGAACTTCGAGGTCCTTTTGAAATGCCCCTCCCTTTAGAATTTGCAAGGGGAGAGCCACAGAAGGCATAAATCAATTGATGGTGGAGCTACTGTGACAGCTTATGCACACACACACACACCTGTGTGTGTGTACAGATTGTGCCTTTCTTCATGCTAGAGGAATTTGGGTGGTGGATCTACTTAGTTGTTGCACGAAGGGGTAATAATGCATAAAGCAGAGGTTCAAAAGCCATTTCATGGCCAAGTTTAACAAGCTGTCTAGCACTTACTTCACAATTTCCCTAGGTTTCCCTGTTCCACTCCTTAGAATATGGATGCTAGCTGAGAAGGGTGAGGATGCATTGGGATGCCTGAACTCACTCTGCAGTTTCCCTTGCACAGACATGTTTTAAGCGACTTTGCATGTGATGAGCAAAGACACAGCCACCCTTCCAAAGGTTTAGGAGTGCATGAGCTCTGCCATCAGTGTACGGCTACAGGCTGCTTTGTCACTGTGTGCTGGATCCTGAGGTGGGAGAGTAGAGGAACACAGAGCACATCAGCGCCCAACACAGAGTATAGTGCAGCGATCTTATCTACTGCTACCTGGGCTTGTTGAAGGACAGCAATTGCTTCCTTAAATGTAGTACTGTGGTGACACTTAGAGAATTTCTAGGACATGAGTTACTGTCACGGGGTGATGCTGCACTGTGTGGATGTACCAGCTCACGGTCATATGCCACCACAAGGCAGTGCAGTGCAGGCGTGCCCTAATTGGGCTCTGCTCCAGAGAAGGAGAGGTTTAAATCAGGCCCCAGCTGCAGTCACCTCAGGGCCCAACGAGCAGGCACAGCCCCACCATACAGGCTATCAAAATGCTCCCTGCCGCCAGAAACCGTCACCTCCTCCACGTCGACATGATGAAAACTGAGCATTTCACCAGGTACAGGATGCACAAATGTTTGGCTACCAAACCGTGGCTCTTGGCTGACTCTTTCCAAGTAAGCATAAGATTAATCAGTGATTTTAGTCACATTAAACACAGCTCTGGTAAAGCAATTTCAAACAAAGCCCCGATGCTATACCGAAGCCAGCCACCACTCCAGGCAGTATGATGCTGCTAGAGCAATGTCGCCATTTGCTGAGGGGTTTCTCTTCTCCCTCTTCACCGACCCCGTGTATCCAGAAGCTCCCTTTCCTCTCCTTCTCCCTTGCCACCCCCAGCAGGCCCCCACCCATAGCAGCTCCGATACAAAACAGATGGTTTTCTTTTCTTTCTAGGAGGCTGTCAGAGAAATTACACTTGCTTCAGCCACCAAAGCTGTGTCGCTCTGAAAGCAAGTGGTTGAGATGAAAATTATATTTCTTGCAACGTGCAGCATCTGGTGCACAGCTGTTGCGCTGAATGAAATACCAAGTTAACGGCAGCGTGGAGCAGTTGAAGTTCTCCCCAAAGTAGTATTGCTGAGTTTCTAAATATGCCTCTTAAATTATGCTCTGGTGAAAAATCAGTCAAACTCGATCTTTGCCTCTGTCTCCCTTTCCCTCGTGCCCCATTTCTGCTTCTCCGTATTTAGCACAACAAAGTAACAACGAACAGCATGGCCTTTCTCAAAAGCCGATCCCCACCTGCTTATTTACTACGGCAGCTTCACAGTATGGATTACGCTGCCGGGTATTTTTGTTTAAATGTCTGCTGACTGAAAAGGCCTGGCATAGCGTGGAGGCCGTGTTTGACAAAGCTGCTGTAGTGAAAGGACCTGCCTCCATCACCTCCCACACTCACTGAACACCTGCACGCTGACAAATGAATCCTGAGAGCTCCCTTTGTAAAAGAAATAAGTCACCCTACCTTTAGGTGGCTGAATGGCAATTACACCCCCCCCCATGCTTCCCTCCCTAATTAAAGTTGCTAATGCCGCTGCCTCAGCTTATACTGCCACTCCTGCCCTCAAAACTGCCACAGGTTTCTCTAGGGACAGGCAGCTGAGACCACAGTCAAGCCTGCCCTGCAAAGGCGATGCCTGCATCTTTTAGGCTCCTTTGGAAAGGCTGGCTGCAATCAAGTCACCCTACTCCAGCTTATAGGGGAGGTAATTTCTCCCAGTGCCCAACAGTTTAGGAAAAAAAAGAGGGGTTTGCGTGAAGGGAGGCAGCTCCTTGGGAAGGCTGCAAGGAGAGAGAGGAGGGAGTCTCACGAGTGACAGATGGAGAGAGAAAGCAGAGGGGGAGCTGTAGCCATGAATCACCATAAGGGTATTTCACCAGCTGGTTGCAAAGATAGCCAGACTGCACAAACCAGGGGAAAATCTAAGAAGGAAATGAGAGGAATCGTGCAATGCTGCTGCAGCTCAGTACCAGGGACAAGTTAAGGGAGCTACATCCTGAGAATTGTATTTAACTGCTCTGGATGAAGACACTAAGCCCAAGTTCCACCCCCTACAGATCTGCCCAAGTACTCCTGTGGTTTTGCTGGGGACTTCAACCCCTGCAAAGATGACTGAAATAGGGAAATGAAATTCAAGAAATGTGTTTCTGGGGATGAGGATGACTGAGGGATGAAATGAATAGGGAAAATCAGGATGTGGGTGGGGGTTAATCTCCACCTTGAAAGCAAAGGGGCTGCTGGGCCAGAGAAATCTTTCCTTTTCCTGAAATGACTTCAGCTCTTCTTCTCGAGGTTATAATGGGTCACTCTCTTCTAGCTAAACAAGCTGGTGATTTTCCTTCCTTATGAAACTCCCTTTATATCCTCTTTTAGGCAGTTGCCTTCTGAGAATAGCAGCAATAAGGTTTGCTCTTGCCACAATCTCCATTTCACTGTACTCAGCAAATATGAACAGGAAGGGACTCGGGCATCAGCAAAGATAAAAGACTCCACAGTGAACAGCTCATATTTATATTAATAAGGTGAGTTCCTAAATGCAAGACACAGAGAGAGCTCAAGAGACAGGGCAAAGATCCTTTTTCTCGGATTTTAAATCTCCTCAGCCACATTTACAAAGTGCTAATGAAAGCTTGAGGTTGTGCCAATGCATTTCGAAACAGGCATGACCACAACAGTTAAACGTGGATAGGTTTGCCTTGGAATATGCCAGACTGAGGTTCAGTTCCTAAAGCACCAAATCCTTTTCCCCTGAAATGTCTGACTAGAAAATATTTTTTTTTTCATGCTTTTATGCTAACACTAGCTGTTTGCACACATACTGGCTTTGTAGCTTTCCCGGCAGGGTGCAAACAGGGGCAAATCTGTTGCCCACAATCCAGCCCACCCAGCAAGACTAAATGCTGGTCAGACACAGGAGGAGACTGAGTGACTCGCCTGCACATGGACACCGTGATGCAGCCACACAACCACTGTGCAGAGTGGCTTCAGAGACCTTCATGGACACCCTTGTGGTACCCCACGAATGTTAGTAGAGAAACAAGGAGCAGCTATGCACATCTCCCCACGGGACATTGGTTTCCCTCCTGTACACTATGTTCCCCGTACTGTAGTGCTCTAGTCTGCAAGTTTCTCCTGTCTCTGTGGCAGCCCTTTGAGATGCAACTGTGCCAAGTCCGATGAAAAGGAAGCCTCTGTGGTTTTGGAAGAAGGGTAACAAATCAAATCATAGTTGCGTATCTACTATAGTATCCACATTAGTGTTACCTTTGCAGCCCCACTCCTTAGACTGCCTGTGAGAGTCCTGGACTGTACAGCAGTTTTTGTTAGAATGAATGTTCAACAACACCAGCAGTCTGAAGAATTTTATATGTAATTTAGTCTCATTTTAGTCCCTGAAGTAAGGTGAAAATCTTCAAACATGGCAATATGTAATGCAGATATCTCAACAGCAACTTTTCTGATTTCTAGCACATACCAGTGCCGCACACTGGGAATCCTGGGGCAGCTTTAGGCAAAGCAGAAATGGAGATTTTGTTTCAGTGAACAAACTCAGAATATGAACAAGCACAGCAAAGCTTCCTGGAGCTGTTCTGATAGTCAGTTCCAATCATTTTTGTTTTGTTACTGCACTTCATACAATAAACATCCCTTGATTTCTCATATGGATGACCTCTTGCAACATCACAAAAAATGATGAACAGCAGCTGGGGATTTTGGGAAAGCAGGAACGTTTCTGTATCACTATGACGGCTCTTACTGAAATGATCAATTAGTAAATGTGATGCTTAACTGGCTCTCATTAGGTTTCGGAATGAACATTACATGAAAGTAAATGGGAGGCAGTTATCACTTCTTGGTCCGAGTATTTCAAATTGTCTTATGTTTCCAATCGTTTTGGGTGACGTCAACCAGACTGAGTCAATCCATGGCTACTCAAGATGGTAGAGGAAAAAAGAGACATTAATTATCTTTAAAAGTGGTCTACCTAACAGCAAACATACTTTTGGAGAGAAGAAAACTAATTGCACTTACCTCCGACGCCGTTACAGCGAGATGTCATTTCCCAGAGGACCAAAGCCATAGAATACACATCTGTCTGTTTGAAGGACTCCACGTTCTCCAGGTTCATCCTGGATTCCAGAACTTCAGGAGCCATGTACCTTGCTGTGCCAACCTACAGAAGAGGAGACGGGGGAGAGCTCAGGAGCTACAATTGTAATTCATGTTTTGGATTCTCCTGTGATTTAACTTCAGCTTTCACAGAAACGATGCCATTTGACATGTATCCAAAAATTCAGGCCATACTTGGCAGAGGTCATACCTTCTGCTGCCAGCCTAATCTGGCATTGTCCCGACTACCAACTTACTCGCACCTCCCTTGGTAAAGAAAAAAAAAAAAAAAAAAAAAAGGCAGCCCTTTTTAGTTCCTTAAGCAAATAATTTTGACATTAACAAGCTTTCTCGCTCTTTGGCTGTTCACAGATAAACTCTGTCCTTTGGGCCCGAAGCAATTGCTGCTGACCGTGTGCCTTTCAGATGAGCAAGAAACACATTGTATTCTTTTGTGCTGCGTATTACAGTGTTAGCTGTTTCTTTTCATGGTAGGCTTAAAAGGAAAGTGCTAAGTGCAGGCTTGGCAGAAGAAAGCAAATACACGAATACTGAATGCAGAAGCACACATTTGAATCAAAACCAAAAATCGTCCCCTTTGTTTGAAAAGCTGTTCTCATAAACTTTATTCATACCGAGCAATTTTCAGCAATGATTTTAGCAGCTGTGCAGAGATCTAGATTATGACCTTGCATTACAGAAGGCAAAGTTTAAATGGCTGTTTTTATCACAAGAAAGGATTTAAGGAAGAATTTTTGGGTCACTCAACAGTTGCTCTCATATGACAAACTCTTCACAGGGTAGGTATAAAAAAATTTACCCGCCTTGAAAAACTGCAAACACGGTACATCTTTGATCAGGCAAAGACAGTTTCAAATTGGAGATTGGTTAATCACAGAGACGAACAAGCACAAGTGGGTGATGCAGTAGGACCTGTGATTCAAATGAGCTATTTGTAGACCGCAGTACAGCAATCACTCCAGAGCCCGGCAGCAAGCAGGACTGCAAAAGATCATTTCGGTTACTGAGTCTGCAGTTGCAGGCAGCCACATAGTAAATGTACAGTCCCTGAGAGAGCTCTACAACATCCGTTTTACAAGCTTCTATAAACACGTCTTATCACCCCAGGCTCAAGGCAAATGGGAAGAAGGTCCACGAAAAGTGCAATACACCTTAAGGAGACGGCAGGAAAGATCAAGGACATCGCTTTGTCATAGGACCCTGCAACAGCAGAGAATTTCTGTGCCAAAAATATCCACATGGTTGTAGGATCAAAGTATTTTATAAAGAGAGAACAGAAAAGAAAAAAAGTGCCATCAGTCCCAAAGTTAAATTCCCTATTACGTGGACTCTGTGATGAATTTAAGGCCAAGCGTGTGAGCGACAGCCATATACTGAATGGGTACTTGGGACAATCACGTCTCAGCACCACTGAGTTGACCAGCATCTCCCTCCCCTACAGAACATGAACGTATGCGAACTCTGCAGCAGAGGGTCTTCCTGCCTCCCATCTGCTCCCCAACACACAACTTCTGTCGGCATGCAGAGATGCAGTTAGAAAACAAAAGATCAGCTTGAATTGAAATTGGCCAGAGATGTAAAAAACTACAAAAAGTGTTCTTCAGGTACATAAACAACAAGCAGAAACAGAATGAAAATGTTGGCCCACTGTTAAATGGGAGAGGTGAATTAGTCACCAACAATGTTGAAAAGGCAAAGGTGTCAATACTTTCTTCACTCCTGTCTTTGCCAGCATTGTAGGGCCCCAGGCCTTGGGAACAAAAATCCAGGTGGATGCAAACACAGACCCACCACCGGTGAAGGAAGAATTGGTATACAAATTGATCCCTACAAATCGATGGGCCCTGACAATATCCACCTGAGGGTGTTAAGAGAGCTGGCTGACATCGTTGCGAGGTGGTCGTCCATAGTCTTTGAGAAGTTGTGGAGATCTTCCAGAAGACTGGAAGAAGGCTAATGTCACCCCCATCTACATGAAGGGCTTAAAGGAGGATCCAGGAAATTATAGGCCCATCAGTCTTACTTCAGCCCCTGGGAAAGCTATAGAATGAATCCTTCTGGGAGCTATCACAAGTCAAATGAAGCATGTGGTTGGGAAAAGCCAGCACAGATTCACCTAGGGCAGGTTGTGCTTGACAAGCCTCATTTCCTTCTATGACAAAGTAACCTGCTCAGTTGAGGATGGGTGAGCAGTGGACATAGTCTACCTGGATTTCTCCAAGGCTTTCGACACAGCCTCCTCCTAGAGAAACTGATGCATTCTGATCTAGACAAGTGGTCTGTGCAGTGGGTGGGGAACTGACTGACAGGCTGCACCAGAGGGTGGTGGTAAGTAGCTCCTTTTCAAACTGACCACCTCTCACAAGTGAGGTCCCCAGGGATTGATACTGGGTCCAACACTGTTTAATATCTTCATAAGTGATCTGGATGATGGGACCAAGCGTACCCTGGTGAAGCTTGCTGGTGACACCAAACTGCGTGGTGAAGTGGACACTTCGGAAGGGAGAGCCACCCTGCCCGAAGACCTGAATAGGCTGGAAGAGGGGGCTAATGAGAATCTTATGATGTTCAGCAAGGATAAGTGTAATGTCTTGCACCTGGGAAAACATAATCCAGGAGTGCAGCACAGGCTGGGATCTACCTGCCTGGGGAGTAGCTCTGCGCAAAGAAACCTAGTGGACAACAAGCTCGATATGAGTGAACAGTGTGCTGCTGTGGCAAAGAAAGCCAACAGGATGCTGGGTTGCTTCAACGAGGGCATCACCAGCAGAGATAAAGAAGTCATTATCCCACTCAGCACTTGTCAGGCCACACCCAGAATACTGTGTTCAGTTTTGGTGCCTGCTATACAAAAAAGATGTGGACAGGCTGGAAAAGGTCCGGAGAAAGGCCACCAAGATGATCAAAGGACTGGGAGGCCTGCCATATGAGGAAAGGCTGAGAGCATTGGGTTTGTTCAGCCTTGAGAAAAGAAGGCTTAGGGGAGATCTTACTACCGTATTCCAGTATTTAAAGGGTTGCTACAAAGAAGATGGAGACTCCCTTTTTACAAGGAGTGACATGGAAAAAACAAGGGGCAATGTGTACAAGTTACTCCTGGGGAGATTCCGATTGGACACAAGAGGAAAATTTTTCACAATGAGAACAATCAGGCATTGGTATAATGTCCCCAGGGAGGTGGTGGATTCCCTGTCATTGGACACTTTTAAGGTTTGGTTGGACAGGGTGCTGGGCTATCTTGTCTAAACTGTGCTTTTGCCCATAAAGTTTGGACAAGATGATCCTTGAGGTCCCTTCCAACCTGTTATTCTATGATTCTAAAGCTGGCATGTTGGGGAATTTAAGTTGGTGGTGCTTGTGTGCCCTGAAGAATTCAGGTGGAGGTTGAAGTGGAGTCACTTCACACCGTCATACTCCTTGTCACAGAGAGTCCCGACACTAGCTGTGTCACCCCCACCCCCAGACAGATTCACTAGAGCTAAACAAAATAAAACAGTGGGCCTCAAGACCAGCGCTCAAGGACACCAACTCCAAAGCAGTAACCTGCTCCAGGCAGCACTGTACTTCATTGTCAGTGTTGGTGTGGACTGTGGAAGTGGCACTATCCATGCTGTCCTCCACCTTCCAAGAGTCTGTGAGCAATGCCAGAGACATCTGCTTGAAATATGGGTTGCCTTTAAGCAATCAAAGTGTCTGTGCGGTTGAGTTTCAAAGCCCCTGCCTTACACTGGTGAATACTCTGTTTTCACTTTACACCAAATGGGATGAGTCTTATGACTGACAGTATGGTACAACTTCACTGAACTCCAAAAAGGTCTTGCATGCTGGAGAGAAATGCTATGTAACTGTGAGTGGTGTTCATATTATTTTAAATACAGCTTCCCTGGTTATCATTCACTCCTGGCAATGGTTAATAAACCCTCTCAAAATGACATCAGGACAGTTGCCTCTTACTAAGGAAACTTTCAAAGCCAGATATTCATTAGATAAACAACAGCAAAGCTCCCATGAACTCAACTGAGCTGTCCCTAAAAACATTCTAAACCAAAATATTAGTTCAATGTGAAGTAAAAATCAGTGTAAATGGACAGGCTTTGATGGGACCTATGCATAAAAATATAAGCATAAAAATACATGTATAAGTAATATATATAACTAAATAATTAGGAATTAATTAACAAATGGTCTAAATTTATACTACAGGAGTTTTCATTAGAAGAGCCAATATTTAGAGGTTTACTTGAAAAGCTTCATCTTCAAAACATTCATAAACATCTTCCTGGCATACCTATGAAGTAGATCAGTATTATCCATGCTACTTAGTTGAAAAAGCACAAGGCAATTATTTTTATTTGACATTCTTGCATTTACTTACGTGTGGAGAATGTGCCATAATCTTAAACAAGGGGTTTTTTTATGCCTTTTAAAGTGATCATTTATCACTCTAGTTATCTGCTTACACCTCTTGAGGACTGAATACTGACTTGGCCTTTGCTGGGGTACACCAGGAGTGGGTTTACTCACACAAAACTGTAGTGCTGTGAGGCCTGAAAACTGTGGCACAGCCTCATAACGTGATGCACACCCTTACCATGTGTGTATGTGAGTGTGCATTGCAGCAGCACCACAATCAATCATTAACCAGCTCATACAGGCTTAGTATAAGTGTATAGAGAGGATGGTTGCATCGTATACATATGCAGCTCTCCAATCATAACACCACATTCATTGCACTGCTCTCACTGTTGCTTTAACATTAAGTTTAAATCCTCTTTGCTTATAAACACTTTCACTTTCACATTAATTTTTAATGATTTAATGATATAGGGCAGCATAAGGTTTTTTTCCTCTTTTCACCCCAGGAACTGACACACCAACTGGTACAACACCTTCAAGATTTTAACTTACCTGCCCGCTGTTAGCCAAGTCATCCACAGACAGAGAAGGGTCCAGCCTCAGAGATAACCCAAAGTCACAGAGACAGCAGGTTAAATCATTTTTCACCAGGATGTTGGAACTCTTTAGGTCTCTGTGCACGATAGGTGTTTTGGGGCGACCACAGGGCGTGTGATCACTATGCAGATGGGCAATCCCTCGAGCCAAGGACCCACCCAGTTTCCAGAGGTCCTCCCAGCTGATAATGTGCCGTGTCAGATATTCCTGCAAGTTTCCTCTAGCATGGAAGGCAGTGATCAACCAATACTGTTTACCAAGATCTGTCTTACGCTCCTCTGCTGTCAAGAACTGGAGGATGTTCTCATGTTTGAGGTTTACATCTGAAAAAATGTCTTTCTCAGTTTTCCAGGATGCATATTCTTCATAGGGGAATATCTTGACTGCCACAGTTTCATACTGCTCCGATGTGTTTTGCTTCAGTTTGGCTTTATACACTTCAGCAAACCTTCCTTTGCCAACAACAATGTCCAACTCAATGGGCAGCAGTTCTGTGTTGTGGTTGATGTTGTTGGCACAGGTAGAGCTGATGTCTGAGCGGTCATCATCTAACATAATGGCGCAAACATCACTGCAGTCCTTATGTTTCCTGGGCTTAACATTCTTCTCCCATGCCTTGTTGAGCTTCCTCTTCTTATGAGTGCGGTAGGCATAAAAGATAACAATCACAGCAACAGAAATCACCAGTAATGGGACAAGACTTATGATTGTGACTTTGGAAATTTCATCTTTCTCCTCTGGCTTATGAGGGTCATCTGTAAAGAAGAACAGAAGGAAGGCATACATTAAATGATATCATAGCTTTATGTATACACGAGGCTGTCGATAATTATAAATTGTATCTGGAGTGCAATATATGATGTCCTCTCCTAACAGCACATAATAAAAATTACCACTGCTTTCTTACCTCAAAATGTTGTTTTGTATACAGGCCTCCACTTACGAGGACTTTCCTGTCTGCTTATTTTATAAAAAAACAGAACTGAATGAGCAAGAAGCTAATGTAATTTAATAGCTTTGTTCTTCTCTCAGGCTCTTAATAAATTATGGATGAAACCGTCACTTTCCTGAATACAATAGCCAAAGTCTCCTACATTTACCCTGTTGATGTGTTCTTGACAGATCTGCCCCTTTAACCAACAACTACTACAACACATTAATTTTTCTAAGAACTGGATTGATAAATAAATAGACAATTCACCATGGGAATTCCCACCTACTCAGTTATCACCCCAGATCCAGTATATTTCAGTGGGATCCACGTACACACATCTTCAGGAAGCCTGTCCACACACAACTACTGCAGGCCAATATTCAGGCACAATATGTATACCTGCATACACATCTGAAACACAAAACTCATTCTCATACTTTGATGTATATGAAAGAGTATTGCTAGAACAAATTAAAACACCTGCATGTACACAGGTGTTTGAATCCTGCAGGCACAATCAGGCATGTATGACACATCTGAGAATTGTCATTCCCCCACCCCCCATGGACTTTTTGCATGGATTTATGTAACTGAAAACATCGTCTGTGTGTCACTTGCTGGCTGTACACTGGCTGTCCTGTTGTAAAGCAGTTGACAGTTCACTCCAAACTGCTTAGCTGATGCAGTCTACACACCAATATATTCTTAAGTGGAACATATAGGTGTAGGGGATAGAAGAACAACAGAGACATATTCTATAATAGGGAGATGTTCTGGGAATGGCACAGAACATTATTCTAGAGGCGAGAGCTGCCCTATCTCTTCTAGATGTGACCCTTCTAGTTCAGTTTTGGCTATTTTTTATGGAAGGTAAACAATTTAAGAGAACAGTTTTATTGTGAAAACAGATTAAAGAAGGAGGGTCAGAGTTTATCTGAACCTGATTTGATTGGACACATGGGAATGTACTCTCCCAGACTATTTCTTCCTTTGAGTCAGAGCAATTGTATTATCTTATCTTTCCATGAGGGAGGGGATTGATTGGAAGAAGCCCTGGGAGTCTAACCTGAATGGACTAAAACAAGTGAAGCTGCAACCAGAGTTAAGTAAGTGTGTTGTGTTGGCAGCATGATGCTCTGGTGAATGTTTACGGCACTCATTTACTCAGGTTCTGTGTATCAGGCCAAACAAGCCAATAAGAAAAAGAAAAGTTTAATGAGCTCTGAAGGGAAGTTGCCACTAACTACATTAGCCACAAACCTCTGCTTCCCCTACTCTGTGCCTTTCAAAATGAAGGTGAGCAATGCTGAGAGGGGTGGGGGAAGAGTTTACAATTAGAACGAGCAGTACCTCTGACACTCCAATTTCACCTATAATCACTTTTCCATTGGAAACACAGTTAGCTGGCAAGTAGCAGGAACCATCAGCTATTCAAAGGCGGGTGATGGGACATCTGAAGAGTATATTTTTCTTTACTTGGAAGAAGGCCTGAATCCTGAACCAGGATGCACTTCCTCTGTTTGGAAGGTTCATCAACCAGATGTAGAGCAAGTAATTCAATCCCTGCCTCTCTCACGGGGTTTCAAGGAAGAGGAAGTGCCTTTCTAGCACTGACATTCCTGGCTAGCACAGGTCAGTGGCATTCACTACCAGCACCTACAAAGAATGTATTTCCTTCATTTATGTAAAAGGACCTTTTAAGCCAAACCCTTCTTCCACACCTATGCAAACCACAAATCCTTATTCTCAAGTGATTTCCCTTGGCAGAAAAATACTAGTAAATTTTAAACTTTTAAAATTTTAAACAAAAGAAATACGTAAAAGTTCATCGCAGATTACAGGCACCCCTTCTTCTCAGCATGTTGAAGAGGGGAAAAACCATCAGTTATTCTGTGGCCCTTACTGGAGGAATATATTTAGAAAGTCCAATGTCACTGTCAGCAAACAGAAGATTTGCATTGCTTATTCCCATGTGCATTCTTCACTCTCAGAAAATCTGCTTTATAAAGAACTCAGGAAACACCCGAGAGGAAGAGAACTGGCTACATTGTGGGATGGCTGTCTCAGAGTTTTGGCTGCAAGCAGGCCACAACTGCATGAATGCAACTGTGATCTGTAACAATCAGATAAAATAGTTTTGATGAACATTTGGGGTTCTGTTTTGTTTTTATTTCTTGACCACAGAAAAGCACGCTTGAATTTTGGACTCTGCTCTTCGAACTGAGTATATGTCATCTATATCATACGGTGTACTTTTTAACAAAGATGAACATGCCTCTTAAGGGCCCTTTAAGCCCTTTTTCTTTGCCACAAAGCTGCAGTGTGTAGCCCAGATACTCAAAATACAAATGTCTTTCTAAATGAGGGATAAATACCCTGAGATGTGTTAGTTCTCTTTCAAATTTCTCCCCATGAGTCCAAGCAGTTGGAGGTAGTTGGGTGTACCTTCACCTCTAACTGAGAAGAAACTCACCCAAAGCCTCCACTCCTTGGCTGTTATGGCCACCTGTCTGAGGGTTTCCAATCATTCCTATAATGCCCTAGAGCAGCCTGTACTATTTGGGCCTACAGCTGAGAAGTCTCCAGCAGACTTCATGGCCCCTTTTGCTCTTCCTCTTTTTGAAGGAGAGAAAGCTCTGCTTGTGGTGCAGGGGGATTTCTGGGTAGAAGGGAGAAACTGTTGATGTTGCAAATGTCACTTGAAAAAGAAGGAAAAAAATTTTAAATCAAAGCAGAAGCTGAGCTATTTGGCCACTTCCCCTGAGCACTCTATCATCCTGCACCCCTGCTGCAAAGTGACACATCCGCTTTGGCATTGTCCCTTGGAGGAAGTAGGGAGGCAGGAGGAGAAAAGCATATGGCTGCACATCCCCACCTAAAGCAGCAGGGACGAAGGTTGTGCTCATTTTCAGTTTTTAAGACACTAAACAAGTCCCACTCAAGGCTTGGGAAGTGCAAGAATGAGCACCCAACAGGGAGAACTGAGTGTCAGAACTGACAAGGGTGAAGCCTGAGCTTAGGAGGGGACCATGCTGCCTGCCATGAGAGTGAAAGGGGACAGCAGCAGCTAAGAGCTGGTGGCACCAAGGGCTGGCCCCAGCAAGGCACTTCTGGAACTGCCTCTGATATTGACTGCTGGTATGAGTAAAACAAAATCAGCCCTTCCGGCACAAGCTAAGGTTGGGGTATTTCTCAGTTGCATCTGTGTACAAAGTCAGGGCAGAATCAAAATTCAGAGCATATCTGTATGTTTGCATAATGGCTGGCCAACATTTTCTGGCTTGACTACAGGAATCTAAGAATAAATATGTTCATTTGCTTATAAATAAATAGCTATGACTCAAACCCCAGAATTTCAAAAACGGGAGCGCAGCTTCCTCTTTTTAAATGCTGCAATGAGCAAAACCTGGCTGTGCCAGCAGGCAAGGAAACGGTTAAATGAAACAGCCTTTCAGGTTTTGCAAACATGCTCCTAAATAACTTTCCCCACCCAGAGCTATTATTTAGGCAGGATCAGTCCTTTCTTAAGCTTCAAAAGAGCCTATTAATATAGCATAACAATAGAGAAGTTGAGCTAAAAGAAAGCTTCCTGTCTGTGGTTTAAACTAAGCACAAACCATCTGCACAACCCTTAACACCACCTAAGCCTTTGGGGAATATGGCTCAGGTGCCAAGGAAAATGGAAACACTGGGCAGCCCCTGTTCAGTCAGGAAGCTTCAAAGCACAACAGCACTCTGCCTGCAAATTCTTGAGGTTGGACTGGGTGCCTCTGATTGAACTTCGGTGTTGCTGAACTTTGGAAACAAGAAATGAAACAACGGCAATAAAATGAAGACCCTGCACTCAAAGGCACCGGGCAGCAGAAATGCACAGCCAGTCCTGACAGGACCACTTTGGTGCTGTTTGCTGCTCCTGCCAGCTCTGAAGTTGCTGCCTGTTCAACTGCTAGTCAAAGCCACACAGCAGGGCAAGAATATATTTGATATTGGCAGAACTCAGCTTAAACACACCGACACCGACGTACCGCAAGCTTGTCGAGTGTCTCAGAACGCCCCAGAAACACAGAGTCACAAAATATGGGCCCAGACCCGAGATTGTGATCTAGTTATTTTGCAGGCTCCTGAGACACAAAGCAGCCCTTTGAGCTGACTGGAGGACAACTCCGTTTTGCAGCAATTCCGAGGTTTCAAAGTTTGGTTTCAATTCCACACTGGAATGAAAACTAACACTTTTTGAATGTTTTTGCATAAACAGAATTTTGTTCAAATGTTGCAATTTGGCAAGAGATGTGAGTGCTGAATCCCCACCAGTGAGGGAACTAGTCTGGGGTATGGGAGCTCAAAGTTCAAGTCCTGCTCTTGTTTGATTCGGGGAAGAGCTTTTCATCTCCGATTATTCTGAATCAGGCAAAATGTGAATTTGAACCTTACAAGTGTACTGATTTCTGGGCAAGATACTAGGCAATAAAATAATGGAAAAGTCTGCCCATCTCTTTAGCGCTACTTTCTGGATGAAAACTAATTCCATAAAATGCTTCATTTCCAGTGAAATGAAGTTTCATTCTGAGCAACTGTTTGGGGTAACTTAGTTTATCCCTATTGAAGAAACCTCAACCGACAATGAAATTGTGTAGTTCAATGTCTCATGTCAAAATCATGTCATGATTTTGGTCTTTTTCAAATTAAAATGACTTGGAAATCTTCAGCACAACATTTTTAGATGGGAAATGTTGATTTTCAAAACAGAAACTCTGTTTCTTACATTCCTGTACTTACTTTTCCCTGACATCCTATCTTGAGGACAAAAGTCGCCTGAAAGTTGATCCAACTTTTGTGTTTAAAAACTTCTGCTAATTTGCTAATTTTACAGGCATTGTTTTTTTTGGCTTTGTGGATGGGGGTAGGGAGATTTTTGGGGTGGGGGCTTTTTCCTTAGGAAAATGGCTGATCCTGACACAAAATACTTGGAAACAATCAAACTCAACTGCTGCACCTCAAACTAACGTGCATTTTTTTATCTTGACAGTTTCTTGGAAACATTTTAATTTTCCATCCTTGCTGGAGAGGAAGAATTTTTTTCAACTCAATAGTTTTGTGGGGCAGGAAATCAGTTCCACCCCTCCCTTGGCTCTATGCTGAACCATCTGATGACAGTAGACAGAGATTACTAGATTTTAAAACCCAAGTGGACTCTATCTTGCTATACAGTGGAGAATAAACCCTGAGATTTCTTGTAGACCTTCCTGAAAGTTAAAATGCCGCAGCCAGTTCCTGAATTTGACAAGAGTAAACCAAGTCAGTCAAGGCCAGTGACTTGTGTTTGAGCTGTGTGTCTTAATCTTTTAGCCTAAAGAGCGTATTGCCAGGGTATCCAAAGCATAGCATCTGCTGAAGCTCCGGTAGTTAGCAGGTCTGCCAGGGCTGCTGTAGGGGCTCAAAGATAGTAGAAATGACAGGGTAAAGCCATCTTTAAAGTCTGTTTCTAAAGCTGCCTTTCTAAAGCGCTGCCATCCTCATGGCTCAGAATTTGGGCCCTAAGGATGTTTGGTGAAAGGTGTGGGAACTCATTCACTTGACCTTTTGGTTATTTGCCAGCCTGAACGTTGCTCTGCAGTCAACATACGGCTGGCAAACCGGACCCAGCCTTCAGAGCACTTAAGGCAAGGCGTTGCCCAGTGCCACCACTTGCCTCTTTTCCTGGGACCTAGTAAGGCCGGTTTTGGAGAGCTATGGCACATTCACTGCTGCTCTTCCCTGAGGGCCAGCAGCTTTGCCCTTGGCCCATGACTACTCAGGATCAGGCGATCGGGACCCAAGACACCTCTGTTAGGCCTGGGGAAAATCCCCAGTTATATCACCCAGTTTTATGTGTTACATGTTGGAAGAGTCATGCATATGCATCGGTCACCTGACGGGAATGACTCCATCTTAGTCACAGGGGTGGGAGGCAGGCGACCCGATTGCCTCTGGGTGCCTTACTTCAGTGAAAAGGCTGGGCAGCAATGATGTCATGGATATTTTATCTACTGTAAGCAGAATTTCATTTTTCAACTGATTGCCAAGTATGCTATTCAGCACCCAGGAGATTTAAGAAACTCTTAAGCTCTAAGACAGAACAAATAGTTTTGTTGCTGTTTTATTCCCTCACTGCTGGCTAGAAAGTAATTCCTTGGTTTGTTGGCACAGCACCCATTTGTTTAAAATCTCCCACCCCTGGATGCATTCCCTTCTTATCTCTCCCATTCTAACAGGCAACTTCACTGTGTGTACATGGCATCTCTCACACATTTTAACTTTTGTAGCTGAGCTTTCCTACACAGTGATTTGAAAGCCGACATGTTCTAACTTCACATGATGTGACTATGTCTCTGTGATACATGCTTTAGTTATACAACTCGGTGTCTGCTGCTGTTTGCTGGTGGTTTTCTGGAACAAATCAATCTCTCCGGTTTCAATATGTTCCAACAGATGCCACACATTAACCACTATTTTTATTCTCAGCCTGAGTTTCACCCCTCCAACCTTTCCCAAAATATTATGTTGCCAGTGTTAGTTACAGTTTGTTTCTGTCTGTAATTATTAAAGTCTCTTCCATGACAACCTGATAAAAGGTTGGCCACACTCCCACACTTATTAAGCTCTCAAGTGATGCAAATTGTAACAAATATGCCAACCAGGCTGGAAGAGCGCTGCCTAGTTTGTTTTTACACAAATCTGTAACTGAGCTCTGCATGGTTATTTTCCTAGGAAGCAAACAATATAAATAATACAGAGCAAAACAAAATTTTGGCTTCTTTTGCCTCTTTCCATTCTATTTCCTTTCTATCCCACTAAGTGAATCAGACATTCAGTATTAGACAGCCTCTCCTTTGGTTACATACAGCTGCAGGCATTGGGTGGGACTCTGTGGCTGCAAATACCTAAGAGGAAACATAGGGAACAATGCCAACAGACAAGCGGTGAGAGGCTCTGTGCAACATTCTGTAATGCTGCTGACCTCTTTTAAGGGGCAGCGGGAAGACAGTTACCTTCTGAACAAGTTAGTTGGGTAACAGAAAAACAGATTCATGAAAGCCTTTGTTAAAATCCACTTGGAAGCAGTCCAGCTGCAATCATATCCCTTCTGCTGCTCCTTGAGCACTGGACAACTCATCACACAAGTACGGCCTGCGGCTGTTTGTGCGCAGGTCTTACGTCTGCTCTTAAGTCTGAGGTCCTACCCCCCACCTGTACAGGCCACTGTCTCAACTATTAGGAGCAAGTGTTTCTCTGCTCAAGAGAGAGAATACAGAGGGCAAACACCACGAGGCACCCTGTGGTTTTACCTGCGTGAACATGGGGATTACACGAGGAACTGGGATGGACAACCTACCCTGATCCTACGGGCACGGGTACATGAGCTGCAAGGAAGAACAATCACAAAAGGGGATCCCTCCAGGAAAAGTGCTGCTGCGGTGTCCAGTGGGCATTTCCCCAGACAGAGTAGAAGGCCTGATCTTACTTCTGATCCTCTTGAAGGGACTTTGAAGTCATTTTTGCAAGTGAGTAATGATTACTGTGACCAGGATTGGAGGGGCCCTGCCCCCAGCCAGGTGGGGGAAAGGGACAATTGGGCTTATTGGACTGTGTGGATTTGATGGCCTGGCACATCAGATCCACAGGAGTATAAGGCTCTAGTGGACACTGGTGCACAGTGTACCCTAATACCATCAAGCTATAGAGAGGCAGAACCCATTTGTATTTATGGAGTGACAGGAGGATCCCAAGAGTTGATTGCATGGGAAGCTGAAGCCTAACTGGGAATGAGAGGCAAAAGCATCCCATTGTGACTGGCCCAGAGGCTCCGTGCATTCTTGGCACTGACTTCCTCAGGAGAGGGTATTTTAAGGACACCAGAGGTACTGGTGGGGTTTTGACACCGCTGCACTGGAGACAGAGGAAATTAAACAGCTGTCTACCTTGCCCGGTCTCTTGGAAGGACCCTTCTGTTGTCAGGTTGCTGAGGGTCGAAGAACAGGTGCCGATTGCTACCACAATGGTGCATCGGCACCGATATTGCACAAACCAAGACTACCTGATTCCCATCCATAAGCTGATTCATCAATTAGAGATTCAGGGAGTGATCAGCAAGACTCGCTCACCCTTTAATACGCCCATACGGCCAGTGTGAAAATGTAATGGAGAGTGGAGGCTAACAGTGGCCTGAATGAAGTCACACTGCTGCTGAGTGCTGCCGTGCTGGACGTGCTAAAGCTTCAATACGAACTGGAGTTGAAGGCAGCAAAGTGGTATGCCACAACTGATATTGCTAGTGCATTTTTCTCAATCCCTTTGGCAGCAGAGTGAAGGCCACAGTTAGCTTGCACTTGGAGAAGTGTCCAATACACCTGGAATCAACTGCCCCAGGGGTGGAAACACAGCCCTACTGTTTGCCATGGACTGATCCAGATGGCACTGGAACAGTATGAAGCTCTGGAACACCTCCAATACATTGATGACATCATTGTATGGGGCAACACAGAAGAAGTTTTTGAGAAAGGGAATAAAATAGTTTGAATCCTTCTGAAAGTCAGTTTTGCCATAAAATGAAGTAAGGTCAAGGGACCTGCACAGGACATGCAGTTTTTAGGAATAAAATGGCAAGATGGACACCATCAGATCCCAATGGATGCGATCAACAAAATAGCAGCTGTGTCTCTACTGACCAGTAAAAAGGAAACACAGCCTTTCTTATGCATCACGGGTTACATCACAATCCCTTCTGATTGTAAGCCCTCTATATCAAGTGACCCAGAAGAAGAACGCAGCCGGGGAGAATGGCCCTACCTGGAGCCTCTGGCAGAAAGCACCAGGGAAGGCTCGAGGTTGACCCCTGGGGTTTTGGAGTCAGGGATACAGAGGATCTGAAGCCTGCTACACTCCAACTAAAAAAAGAGATATTGGCAGCATACGAAGGGGTTCAAACTGCTTTGGAAGTGGTTGGTACAGAAGCACAGCTCCTCTTGGCACCTCGACTGCCCGTGCTGGGCTGGATGTTCAAAGAAAGGGTCCCGGCCACACACCATGCAACTGGTGCTACATGGAGTAAGTGGATTGCACTCATCACACAGTGAATTCGAATGCAAAACCCCAATCGCCCAGGAATACTGGAAGTGATCATGGACTGGCCAGAAGGCAAAGATTTCAGACTGTCACCAGAGGAGGAGTTGATGCACACAGAAGTGGCTCCACCATGTAATAAACTACCAGAAAATGAGAATAAATATGCCCTGTTCACTGATGGGTCCTGCTGGATTGTGGAAAAGTGTCAAAAGTGGAAGGCTGCTGTGTGGAGTCCTACATGATGAGTTGCAGAAGCCGCTCAACGATAAGGTGATTGAGCCAGTTTGCAGAGGTGAAAGCCATCCAGCTGGCTTTAGACATTGCTGAACAGAAAAAATGGCCAGTACTTATTCCTGGATGGTGGCAAATGCTCTGTGGGGGTGGTTACAGCAGTGGAAGCAGAGCAACTGGCAGCGCAGAGGTAAGCCCATCTGGGCTGCTGAACTGTGGCAAAATATTGCTGCTCGGATAGAGAATCTGGTTGTGAAAGTGCGTCATGTAGATGCCCACATACCCAAGCATCGGTCCACTGAGGAACATCAAAACAACCAGCAGGTAGATTGGGCTGCTAAGATTGAAATGGCTCAGGTGGACCTGGACTGGCAATATAAGGGTGACTTATTCATAGCTTGATGGGCTCATGACACCTCAGGAGATTAAGGGAGAGATGCAACATATAGATAGGCTCATGACCAAGGAGTGGACTTGACCATGGACACTATTGCACAGGTTATCCATGAATGTAAAACATGCACTGCAATCAAGCAGGCCAAGCAATTACAGCCTCTTTGGTATGAAGGACGATGGCCGAAACATAAATATGGGGAGGCGTGGCAGATTGATTATATCATACTCCCACAAACCCACCAAGACAAGTGTCATGGGCTCATAATGGTGGAAGCAACCACTGGGTGGCTGGAAACATACCCTGTGCCCCATGCCACCACCTGGAACACTATCCTGGCCTTGAAAAACAAGTCTTATGACATGGCAACCCAGAGAGAACTGAGTCAGACAACAGGACTCGTTTCCAAAACAGCCTCATAACACCTGGGCCAAGGAACATGGCATTGAGTGGGTATATCACATCCCCTATCACGCACCAGCCTCTGGGAAGATAGAACGATACAATGGACTGCTAAAGACTACACTGAGAGCCATGGGTGGTGGGACTTTCAAACATTGGGATGTACATTTAGCAAAAGCCACTTGGTTAGTTAACACCAGGGGATCTGCCAATCGAGCTGGCCCTGACCAATCACAACTTCCACGTACAGTAGAAGGGGATAAAGTTCCTGTAGTGCATATGAAGAATATGTTAGGGAAGACAGACTGGGTTAGTCATGTCTCAGGCTAAAGCAAACCCACCTGTGGGATTGCTTTCGCTCAAGGACCTGGGTGCACTTTCTGGGTGATGTGGAAGGATGGGGAGGTCTGATGCATATCTCATGGGGATCTGATTTTGGGTGAAAATAGCCAATGAACCAAATTGTATGATGTTAATTGCTAAATAACCCTGCCACTATATGTCATAATTATTAGAATTATGTTTGTTTGTTATAAATTTGTTATTTGTTTGTTATAAATTGTACTACAGTAATAATCACCCAAACTAATGACAGATGGATCATGATGAAACCGAGTAAAGTGTAACAGTGATGGGATCAGAACTGACCTCAGCAGCTGGCGCCCAGCAACTTCCTTGAGATCGACATCTTCAACCCGTGGACTGTGGGCATGGGCCGCACCAGATACACCAGCCATGAGCTCCCAGTACAGCATGCAACAGGCCAGCACCACACACCATCTCACCTGCCCTGAGAGACTGTTCTAACAGATGGAGCCCAAAGTCATGGATTAAATAAACTCAACGGACATTTTAGACAGATGGCCCATAGACTAAGGGAATTATATTTGTATGTATATGTATGTACCTATATATCAAAGACAGGGAAATGTAGTGGTAATTAATTGGAAACTGTAAGATCTGGGCATGACGTAGATGGTATGAAACAAGGGGTGGATAATATCCTGGTTCCAGCTGGGATAGGGTTAATTTTCACAAGGAGCTGGAACGGGACACAGCAGGGAAAGGGAGGGTCAGCTGACCCAGACTAGCAAAGAGTATTTGATACCATGTGCTGCAGTGCCCAGTATATAGCCCCGTCTATAGCCAGGGGAGCTGGCTGAAGAAGGGGGCAGGAGATCACCACTTGGAGCGGGCTGGGGCTTCCCTGGTCTGGTGGGTGAGCAGTGGTACAGCAATCGTGTTCTGTACATTCCTCTATCAGTATTATTGTTGTTGTTTTCCTCTTTCCCTCGCCATTCTGTTAAACTGCCTTTATCTCAACCCATGAGTTTTGCCTTTTTCTTCCGATTCTCCCCTCATTCCAGCAGGGGCTGGGGAGGGGAGGGTGGAAGGTGAACGATGACCACATGGTTCTTTTTTTGCCGGCTGGAGTTAAACCATGACATAAGGAGAAGAAAAGGAGAGAAAGAAAAGAAAAGACAGAAGCAACATGTTAGAGACAAGCAAAAGACACCAAGTTAAGGAAATTCTAAAACATTATCCATATCTCCTGTGATCTGGGCACAGGACAAGGCACCATGCAGGCATGCTTGCAGTGGTTTGGGCAGCAGAACAATACCAGGTCTCCCAGGTAACAGCTGTACACAGTGAGCAATCACAGCACTTCACACTGCAAATCCATAGGCTGTCATTTGTTTGAGCAAATGACTCACCCACAATTGATTAATCAAATACTTACGTCTCTTACACTCTCAATTAGCAAACTTAAGTAAAACCACAATCGATGTGAAGATTATTAGCAGCACAACACCTTCCCCGCCTCTGACACATTTCCCCAATAAGCTTCATTATTCTCATAAACCCTTGCTGGCCTGTCAGTCATCTCTATCACTGAAGTTTTGATATTTCACGGCAACTGTTCGAATGATTCAGATAATCATTAAAACTTGTATACACTGTTGCTGCTAAAGGTTTCTCCCATATTACAAATGGGTGCGGTGGGAATGCCCAAAATAATGACCTCATCTTGCAGTACATGAGGAATAAACAGAGACCACCTGAACAATCCCAGAGGCATCTCGGCTGCAAACCACATGGAGATCTGCACTGCATGGCAAGACAGGTGAGGATGAAAAACAATCACCATATAAATTATTAGAATGAAATTACTCTTAAACCAAATAGAGCTGGGCTACAGCTCTGAAAATCCTGTTTCCAGGTTTTGAGATCTCTGCATTTTTGCTTGGATTTGAACTTGATGCCCAGGACAACAACTGCGTATATAACAGCAACAGTATTTAGAGGATTTCTTTTCCTGTCTGCAGCCTCCAGTGCTGGGGTCACCCTTTTGCATGCCGCTGAACGAATGTGTCTGAATGAGCCTGCACAACAGGAAGAAGTTGCACTGAACAGCAGGGAGGTCATGCACTGAATAACATGCAGGTATCCTGTTGCCCCGGCCACACTGAGTGCCTCGTCATCTCTGCCCATGGAGAACAGAGAATGGGTCAGACGTGAGGCTGGAAAGGGCACAGTCCCTTCGGGTAAACAAGCCTTGGCCAAGCTTAGGATTGTTAATAAAGAAGAACTTTGTTAGGCATTTGTCATGCTCGCACTGGCTGATGAGTAGAGGCTGTGAAATGGTGTGGCAAAGGGAAGGCTGAGGAACAAAGCTGCCCAAACACCAAGGGAGGCCTGAAACTGTGCAAACAGCTACAGACAGACGTGGTTCATCACAACAGGTCAAAACATAAGAAGGCAAAGCAAGATACAGACGATCCACCAGACACCACTAGACATCAGGGAGGAAAAAACACTGGTAGTCCAGTCCTGCACACATCTTTTCCATGACAGCAGGACCAGGTCCCTGTCTGCCATCTAGCCAACTTCTAGCCAGCCAGGGCCTTTTTTCCCCCCAATTTTGGCTAATCTTTTCCAGTGGTTTTGCTCCCTGGCTTTGCCTTCTGGTCATACTGACATTAGACATTTGAATAAATAATAATTAAAACAGACTGGCATTGAGTTTTGCTGTGAAAAGCATTTTTCCACCACAGGGGTGCAAGCTGCTTGCCAATCACCCGCAATTTTCCTTGGCAAAAAAGAGAGGGATTAAAAAATAAACACAGAGTAGTCAGATTTGCAATGGCTACCTGTCCCCTGTATATTATTTCTCCAAGAACCACAGAACATTGTTTGGAGTGATTCTGCACACAGTATTTTCCACCAGCTGCCTGTGGCCTGAAATGCCAGGGATCTCAATCAGGGTCAGAAGCCCCCTGACAGAGCAGAACTACAGGCATGTTTAGGTACACGTCTGAGTGTGTCTTACTTACTTTGCAGATTGGCAATTGAAATGAAAGTCCATACAAGAAACAGGCATTTGATTTGGATGTAACTACTTCAAACATTTCCAAAGCCACCCTTGGGTGAGTCACAACAACTCCCACTGCCCAAAACCTTTAGATGTTTTTATCTAAAAACGGAGTCAGCAGATTTAACCTTCACAGTCAAGACTGATACAAGCCAACGGTGCTATAAACCATTTTTTCTATAAGCAATAACAGCTCAGCTGTGAATCACTGGAAAATAGTGACTAACTTCTGTTGGAAATTAGAACTTGTTCCTTACTCACAATTTTTTTTCTTACCTCAGAAACACCAGGAACAAACTAAATCTGGTCTGTCTTAAGTCTGCACCCAGGAAGAAGAAGAGCTAGAGCACTGATCATTTATAGCAAGAGCTTGAAAGGAAAGGATGTGATTAACAGGTGAAAAATTACAACCTTTTTTATAGTCTCAGTTTCTGCTAATAAATGAGTACAATCACTTTTTGATCAGGCTTTTTTAGACTAGCTTTTTTTTCTACTCTCTAAAACTATAGGATGTGCAAAAACACTGCAAAAACGCTTTCTCTGGAGGACAAGAAATGCAGAGAGGAAAAAAAAGGCAAGAACAATGTACAGAATAGATCTGGATGACAATCATTCCAAAGGCAAAATTATTACAGGCTATTATCTAGTTGTCTGGAGGAGCCGTGGACCAGCTGGCTGTGATGTTCTGCTCAAAGTTAAACACAGACAGGAAACCGCATGTCTGATACTGTAAAAATCGTTTGTCTTCCTGCCATGGCTAACCAGGCAAGCAACCCAAAGGGGCTGTTTTCATTTAAAAGAAAAACTAATCCACAACAATAAAAAAAGGAATGACAAAGCCTCAATTCTCCCTCCTCCCAACTGGAGTTAATGCTTGTGTTTGTGAATGAACTGGAAATGTTACAAACTGAAGTTTTACATTACTTTAATTTTTATCTGTAGTTATTCACTTACTACATGTGAATGCAAGACACTGTTTTCATGAGTCACCTAGAGTGCTTACAGCACAAGACCTAGAAGGAAAAGCTCCAGTCAGAAGAGTGAAAGGCATTAGGGTAAAAAGACTGGGTTTTAATTTATACTACAGCTCCTTTTAGGCTGCTCTGGAATTGTGAGGGGGGCTGCAGAGTTAATGGGAATGAAGGCACTTGGTGTTGAATTTATAGAACAGTTTTCATAAACGTACACACAGAAGACACAGATTTGTCAGAGTGATTGTATTCAGCTACATAGCTCCAGAAGAAACAGCTATAACGTGACTAATTTATAAAAAATTAGCCAAAATCCAAAAGGGTGTGGTTCGCTTTGTATAAAAACTCTAGACAGCCCACACAGAGTAAGATCTTTTCCCTGGGAACACATTCTCTTCAATAAAATCAAGGCAATCTGTTAGAATTAGGTCCTGGGTCTACCACCTGTGCCCTACCCAAGTAAGGGTTGGTCATAAAACCAGCAGTCAGGTTGTCTGGTTTCAAATGAAGCTTGAGGAGGGGAAGAGGAAGAGGGGAAGAGGTGGCACCAGATATGGATAGCCTGGGCCAAGGAAGGCAAAGACTTTCTAGCTTGCTTTTGGCTAATCTGGTGTGGTTTTGCAACCTAAATTAATTAGCCTTCTTGGAGGGCTAGGAAGTGAGACCTAAAAGCCACTCACATAGTTGTCCGCCTCAGTGCAGTCACACACCATGTTTCCCAGGAGTGGAAACAGTGTCCCACCCTCTCATTATCTCAGATAATGAGGATTTGATTATATCTTTTTCTGAGGAACTTACAGGTGATAAGGATGTGTGCCGTACTCATTTAGAAGTGTGCACACACAAAGTTCTCCACAGGAGGCATGACACTTGCCTGTGAGAGACATGACTTAGTCTCAGTAAAAGAATCATTGTGGGATCCAGCAGGTAGGAGAAAATAAAGCAAGGTGTGTATGCGTGCACACATGCACATCTTTGTGCGCAGCATGAGGTCCACCAGCACCTGCACTGCTTTTTACTGTATTTGCAGTGGTCTATATAGGCATTCATGAAGTAGAATAAGGACAGGTTATGCACTTGTGATTTGGTCTATGCTCAGATTTCACTGGTTTAAGTGAACTCACATACATGTCCTTGTGCTGTAGTAAGCATGAGGTAGTGTATCCACCATTGAAGGAACCTTCTTAGCTACTTCACGCCCACCACTGAACAAGTGCAGAGGGTCAGTTACAACAGAGAGGCTGACTTTAAATTCTCATCCTGTCAAGTCAGTCAGTAGTGTCTGTATATACGGGTGTCACACTGGCAATACAGCCTTTTAGAAGAGGCAAGACCTTAAATATGGCATTTGCCTCTTGTTTATGTTTTATAATGTAATTAGCATATGTTGCATTTTGGTGTGTCAACAGAACAGCTCTAAACATCTTGCTTTCATCTTTCTTTTCATCAACTTCTAAGTGCAATGTCTTGAGCTGAGTATCAGACTTCAAAACAAGGACAGGCTGGCAGGAAGAAATAACCTCTGAACACAAAAAAGATTGAGATTTTGCAAGACTTGTAAAAGACCAAAATAGCTCATGCCACTAGAAGTTTTCCTCCACAAAATTTGATTCCAAAGTCCATTGGTATGACACAGTTAATACCACTTGCAAGGTATAGCGGAGGAATGCAGGGTAAATTATTAAACTTACCTGTTGGAAAAATGAGCATATCATTGCATTCTTCACCTGTACAGGAACACATGAACATCAATCCTCCATCTTCCTTCTTTTCCCTCATCAAACACTGCTCTGAGCTGGAGTCATCCAACATGTGACCATACAGTGTTGTCTGGGGATCATGGCATATTGTTTCTAATGTCACATTTTCATCATTCTGTCTCCTAAAAATGAAAAGGATAAAACTGAAATCAAAGAAGGAATATTTTACAAAGGGCGCAGACAGTACTGTGCCTGCCCGAAATTTGCCTCTTTAGAGAACTCAAATGGGATTTAAAGAGTATCATATGTTCTTCTCTGGCTTTCCTGAATGGGGTAAATTTGGCTGTGCCTGGGCTCCTCACACTGGGGCATTTGTACAATGGCACAACTCCTCCTGTATAATATTACCACTAAGCTCCAATGCATGCCTTTGAAAATCTCACCCAGAATGCTCAACTAATGCTCAAGGAAATGCTGTGAGCTTCAGAACATAGTTTTGGTTTTTGCGGCCACTGTGCAGACAGTAAAAATCTGTGGGAAATTATGATAAAACAGAATTATTTCCTCAAAATCTGAGGCATTTCTAGTGAGTTGGCCTTTTCATTTTGCTTTTGAAGTCTACAATCAGCACAATTTCTGCACTGAAAGAGTTATCCTTATAATTTAAAAACAAAACCAAATCAATACCAACCAATAGTACTGGTGCAAGACAGAGTTGCCTCACTCTCAGGGAAATATTTACAGCTGATTATCTGGACCATATTCCTGTGTTTTGTCCTGGTACGCAGATTTCATTTCCTTGACACAAGACTCAGAGGCAAAGAGCACTTTAAATACAGTTCTCAGCTCATTTGCCCTTTGGAAAAAATTGGCATGAAAAATCCAGAATGTATCTTAAATTGTACTACCATTGTACTATTGTATTACCAATTGTACTATTGCCACTTTGTATGGCAATAATAGACACTGCTTCTTACTAAAGGAGCACAGGACAAACATGGAACAGCACACTGGACTGATCCTGCATTTCAGGTGTCTACTTCCAATTATGCTGAACATTTCTTCAAGTCAATGGACACAACAAATCCCTCAATAAATGAATTAATGATGCCTTTCTCTAAGTGGTTCTAATTATGTTCCTAAATCACCAGCAATGTTGCAAATATTCAGTTCTGTTCCTTTTCTCCACATATGAACTCATTAAGAGTGTTTCTGGTTTTCTTCGGTAGGATTGGCTTACCATTTATGGAAGGGCAAAACCCCAGCTTTTAGACTGGAATGCAAGTTTAGAGTCAACAAATCCTAAGAAAGTGTTACACCTCATTTTCATATAAACTTGATTTCTTTGAACCTAGACATATGCTATATAAAAAGCAACATGCCTACATCAGAGTCACTACATACACAGAAGATTTTTTTTTTTACCATTAAGAGAAAGTATTTCTAACTATACATGGTAAATAAACCTCCTCTGACTGATCTAAATAATCTAGTTCACTATGAAACCTGAGACAGAATTGTCTTTCTTCAGCAAATGCCACCACAATCCTCTGAGTCTCAAATCTGTTTCTACTGAGTGCTGTGGGTGGATGCAGCTTAATGGGTTGAGCAAAAACATGCCTCTTTTCCAATAACAGCATAAGCTGGAACAGAACTGCTTTAGAAGAAAAAAATCCCCAGAACATTTCATATCAGAACTGTTGTTAACCTCAAGCAACTCTCAGTATGCTGAACACAGATACGAGTTGGAAGCAAGAGAGCAAAGCCTGGTGAGGCAGCAGGGACATTCTGAATATCAGAGCAATTGAGGAAAGTACTAAGTAAGGATGAATGAGGGTGTGCTCCCCTCCCCACCTATATGAAGAAATAACTTACCATATAGCTACACAGACTTCACTATTATTCTCGCAGATAGCAGTGATGTTGCAGTTGCTCTTGCACTGATGTTGGTTTGAGCAGGTTGTTACTTTGATGTCACAAAATTTGCATAGGTTTGGCATTTGCAATCCATTTTCCTTATTTCTGTCTACAGGTGACATAATTTCACCTTAAGGAAAAAAAAAAAAAAAAAGAGAAGGATACTCAATGATGGTAGATTGTCAGATTGCATTATTGCCCATTATAAAGATAAGGTTTTCATCAGCAACAAACATTTCCTCCCACCTTAAATTAGAAAATCTTTGATCTTTCACAACTACCAATTTTCTTTACAACAGGGCAAATGCCACAGTGTCAAGACCAGGTTAGTCAAAGTGAATTTGAAAAGTGAAATCAACTTCTATTGACTTCGGAGGGAGAGAAAGTTGCTTTGTAATTTGCAGAATCAAGCTTATTCTGAGTCCAGTTTGTACTGAAATAACTACTCTACAGTTACCCATTTGCATGATGCACAGGCAGCATATCTGTCCCCCACGTACAATATACTGCACCATGGTCTGTGTGCCAAAGAAACTGTGGATTCCATAGTGGGAATGCATGTTAGGTGGGTGACATCATTATGACATGGACCATGATGAATTTTGCAAGTTTGTCTTTACTAACCTGAAGCATAACTTAGGTGTCATCCTTAATCTGATTACCATTGACATAGAAAAACACAGAGCTGGAATTTAAGGTAGATGGTCTGCCAGAGGTCGTGGGTGAAACTGGAAATGCAATAGGGTATCTGTGCAGCTCATGTAATCTGCTACTGGAGCCTTCACAGGCAACTCAAGGGGACTTGAACTTAAACTGACTTGCAATGACAGTCTGTCTTGTCGAAGTCTACTTTGACCCAACAGCTACATTTCTGCACCCAGGCATTGAAGAATTACTTCCTTACTGGTTCTGAGTCTTAGTACTCACCATCTGCTTCAGTGTGGCAGCAGTAAGGGAAAAGATATTTTTTGTCCCAGTGTACAAATTTCAGGAAACATATTTTTAGTTCAAAAACTATTTTGAAAAGCCAGTGTAACTACAAGGAACAGAAAAGGCCAACATACGCTTTTTTCTAAAGCTAAAATGAGTATGCAACTATCTGAAGCGGAGCAGATTATCTACAACAGTTTCAGTCTGACTCACTTTGTAATATATTTGGAAAAGTAGGCTGAACCACTTTAAGGAGATACCGGGCTCCATATAGCACAGCCCTGCTCTTGTAGCCACCTGCGTGTTAAAGCTATGTTCATATTGCTCTCTGTGGCCGAATGTTGCTAGTCAACCGATAATAGGCAACCGGGGATTCGTAATTTCCTCCTCTCTCCTCCATTAGCTGAGAAATCAATTTTTTCTTTCTAGAACTTCACTATTTACTGCCATTAGAATATTTTATTACAGGAATTAAATATACATGCTTTTTCCAGAAGGAAATAAAAAGGCCTCCTGCTAACATTTTCAATGGATTTCTGAGCCATTGTGAGAGCCTGAGAGAAAAGTCTTCCCTCTTTATCCAAATGCCACATCCTTCTCATCACTAGCACGCTCTAGTACTGAGCTAAGGTCTCTGATCTTACTGCCATTGTAATCAGTGGCAAAACTCCCAATGATTTTAATGGTATAGAAGAAGTTCCTACACAGGGGGGAGGGTTATGATGAGCTCACTGGGAGCACTCACGGGTGGAGAATGCTGGCAGTATGTTACGGGCTGGCTGAATTTTAAGCCCCAATTAAGAACATTTCTTGTTCTTAATTATTTGTGTTGCAACAACTCCCAGAAGACACGCAGAATAACAAAGCCCCATTGAAGTAGGTGTGGTAGGAACTCAAAAGGTCTTGAATCTAGTGTTCTATAAAATATGCGTTAAAATAATCATCATTATGGCAAATTGGTCCTCTCTTCTGGATGGTACCTCTTATTTACCACATGTTGAAGTGAAACTAATAGCTGTATTGATTTATCTTGGTTCCAGTAATGATCAAAGCAAGCTGACAATGAGGGACTGTCCCCCTACCCAGTAAGAGACAATCTATGGTCCTAAAAGCCTGGATGAACAGTACTGATAAGTATCAAGAGAGAGATGAAGTGACTCACCCAAGTTCACACAGGAAGCCTGTGGCAGGGTGCCAAGCGGCTCGCAACAGAACACAGGGGAAAGACATCTGCCGTTCAAACTGCAAAGAGTTTAGCTGCATCTACACTGCTTTCGGCTCTGAGCTCACATGGCTCCGCATTTCACCAGGCGGCTGTGGCGCGGTGGATGCCTCTGCCACAGACACAACTCAGTCCTCTCTAGTGCCTGTGGCACTGGAGCCAAAAGCCACATGAAGGCCGCTCCTTAGGTAAACTGGTTCAAGCACCACATTATGTTTGTTGAGAGGCATGGCTTGTTCCTGTGCTGCCCCCGGCCATGCCAGGTTCTGCCAAGACTCACCCACTGGAACAAATGGATGAAAATATGTTTGGACATCTTCCAAGGAGGGATCTCCAATCCAAGCAACTTGATTAAAAAAAAAAAAAAAAGCTATCTGGAAAAGGTCACAAACCTTAAGTTTCTAAGTCAGAGTGCTAGGCCTTAATTCAAATACTAGCAAAAGCCTGGGTAGTTAGGGCCAGCTAATTCTGAACAGGTTAAATGAATGGCAAAAGCCAATGGGGTTTTAGGACTTACAGAACTGACTATATTTGAATTTTCTCCCCGAAGTTCTTGTAAGAACAGGCTGACAGTGCAGTGCCTCTCTACTCATGCCCCTGGCAGTTCAAGGTATTGGATAAACTGCCCAGATGGACAGACTTTCTTCCATGCTTCAGCATCTGATTTAAAGTGAAACTGCAGTTTACCTTCCCTAATACTGTCACTTTGCTCTAGCAGGTGTTGGTGTGTTGTTCATTAATACAGCTCGGCACTGTGATAACCCATCTAGTTCCAAACTGAAGCCAAGTTTGACTTTCCCCTATCATGCCGATGCTGAAATTCCCCTATCAGGCTGATGCTGAAATCAATCGCAGCAAAGGATCCGAGATGAAATCTGGAGTTGGATGTGAACCTCAACATCACTCTCTTCTGATCACAGCCTGCTACTAGACTCAGAGGACTTAGAAATCCAGGAAAGACTGGTCTCCTTCCAAGTCACGTGAACACAGACCTATCTCTAATCAACAAACTCCTGCCTGGAAAATGTCAAGTTGGTAGGGTTCTTCCCTAGGGAAGTGTATTCACTCATTCCCCAAGGTGCTCACAAGCAATGAGTGGTTCACAACCAGCAAGATTGCTCTGCTTCTTGTAGTCACTTGAGTGTCCCTCTCTAAAAATGCTTGACTATCCTGCTGTGCACTTCATACCCCATAAGCCAACACCTCCAGGTTTTCTCCCATTCAGACAACCAAAGCCACTTGAATAACGTGGACAGAAGCAACCATTCATCTTGAGTGGAAAAAAAAAAAAAAGTGAATATAATCGGAAAGTCAATGAAGAAACCACAGATTTGCACATCTGAAAGAAGCCATCCTAAAATGTGTGCTTGTTTCCTAAAATTTGAGTTTTGCCATCTACTCTCTAATGTTCGTTTTCTTATTTTGACTTCTACAGGAAGCCTAATTCTAGCTTTCCTTGCTTCCTTGTCCGTGGAGAGGGCTCCAAATAAAAGACTGCGGTTTCTTGGCTATGAAGCTTTCAACCAACCTGTTCAGCATAGATCAGTCACCGTGGTTAAAATGCATGGAACATGCAAGCCAACATGTGGGCTGGATATTATGGAAGCAACACCAGGGCAGCCGCATAAGAAATATCAACTCCATGGATTCCGGCAGAGCCAGGCTTGCAGGACACCACTTTTACTCTACGGTTCACGTCTCTTCTATGATTTCTCAGTACCTTATAAACATTATGCCTCACCCAAAGTCTATGGGCTGTCTTGAAGTCGTTTGCTTTGTGTCTGTTGTTTGTAGATGCGTAACTTTCATTGAGGCCTCAGGCTACAGTTTACATTCCTCTTATTTTTTAGTATCCTTACAGAACTCTCAAAAGCCAACAACATTTAAATAAAGCCCAAACCAACATGCTCTCTTTTTGGGAATCTCTACACTGGAAAACTTTATTTATGTCTTAGGATGGATTTCAGAAAGAGCAGCCAATTTCTCTTACTCCTATCTTGTAAAATACTATCACTGCATTTCTCTTCTCTCATCCAGTGCCTCTGACACGTGTATACATATAAAATAGCATTGCTGAGCAGATAGATCCCACCCCTTTAAAAAAAATAATTGCTGAGGGAGATGTTGGGATGGGAACTCGTAGTTTCACAGCTGCTGTGAAATAATTCCACCTGATGGGAGAGACTTGAATTTAAGACTTCACTCCATTACATCATGGAAATCTGCAAGGAGGAGGATGCCTTTATCAGAAAGCCTTGAAGAAGACTGTCCTTGTTCTCCCAAAGGTCACAGCTCCACGACATCATATCTCAGTGGCTGGAAAGCACAGTAGCAGCTATGAAGAATGTCCAATCTGTATTACCTTCTCACCCAATAGAAAGACACCAGGTTTTGCCAGGAACAGCACTAAACACAGCATTTTTTCCTCTTTTGCCTATCACCCCTCAGTACACGAACTATAATCTCAGCAGAACTTTGATAGTGATGGGGACACTGCCAGCATCATGAAAGTGGAGAGGTGATGATACAAAACCACATTCTTTGCCTTACAAATATTGATGAATTAACTGCAGGAGGGAAGGAGTCAAGGAAAATGTGTGATCCAAGCTTTGCTTCTAAGACCTGGACATATCCTGATGGTTATTCTTAATTATACTGATTATGTTCAGTGTGGTAATACAAGGAAGAAAAGATAGAACTATAATCAACCCAAAAGATTCAAAAATCATGAGTTAGAAAATCACAAGGCTAGCCAGAGAGACCATGGAAATAAAGGAAGAAAAAAACCCCACAACCAAAATCCAACCAAAAAACAACTGCTGGGTTCGCCTTTATTTGTCATTGCTGCCTGGACTCCTAGAGTGCGTTTGAGTCATGTTTTGAAACTTTGGCCATAGAAGGGTGGAATTACTGTCTAAATTACAAAATGAAAAGATAAAAATAATATAAATCACTGGAATCCAGGAGCCTGATCTTCAAGAAAATTGCCAGCTATCATATGACTCATCATAAAATCACAGGATCTGTATAACACTGCAGATCACATAGTAACTCCCACGACAATACCTTCAGGGGTAACCCTATGAAATATGAATTTTCAATTTTTCAGTTACAACTGCCAGTTCTGAACTTAATGCCATCGTGAGGTGAAATGGAGTGTCACTCACTGATACATACTCCCATACTCACTATGTGAGTATGAACTCACATAGTTCATACTGTCTTGGACCCTGCTTTGGGCTGCAGTCCTTTATCTCAACTATGATTTACCGCAGTAGGATTACCATGGGCATAGGACCTTTGTGACTGTTTCTATTAAGCTTAATAACAATGATTATCAAGAGTGCTGAGACAGCCTCTGTAAAGCCAAATATGAGCTATCTTTTACATACAACTAAAATATGTCAGAGGAAAACAGGTTCCATAAATGTTTAGCTCACCAGATATTTAACTATCCCTGTGGCAGGGCTCCAGAAAACCACATTCCTACAGTTTCTTACAGAATCTCTCTGCCTTGATCTGTATCACATATAGTCACAGATCACTGACGTCACCCTGGTCTGCCCTAGCAACTTACTCCCTTTTTTCCCCTTGGAAGGTGTTTCACCTCTTAGGTTTCCTTTTGATCTTCAGCTTTCTGGCCGAGCACAACAGCACAACACAACATGCCTTTAAGTGTACCAATTGCGTTTTTGTTTGCAAAGTAGTTGGAATCTTTGTGTTGCTTTCATGCCTGATCACACCCCACCAGGGCTCTGCAAAGGATAAAGACCAAAATAACTTCCTTTTTTATGAAGACACTTCTTTGTGAAGTAGTTGGAGGTGATGCATATCATGACTTCTCCCTATCACGGAATGGCTCTTGTCTGTCATATGAAAAAAATGCAAATCACACCTATCAGATGGCAACAACACAACCGTTCATGCAATGAGACACACGTGCAGCCCTGCAACCCATCCTATCACAAAACAGCCACTATGAGATGGGGAGAAAGAATGGTCCGGCAGGGCCCACAGGCCTTCAAACAGTTTGTCTGGGCTGTGACCTGCTCTTCAGCCATGACCAAGAAGTCTGCGGAAAGAAGAGGGCACACTAAGTAAGCCATTTGGACAAGCTAGACCTAGCCAAAAGTAGTTTGGCCACCCCCAGCTGAAGGAAGGCCAAAGCAGAACTGGTTCACAATGAGAAGGCCACTGATGAACTGCACTGAAATGTGGAAAACCACCATTTTATATATTTATTTTACATATAAATATATAAAATATGTATTTTATATATGTACATTATACATATTTATATATTTATAGGGAAACCTGCCTACTGGCAGGCAAATAGCAGGGGAAGGTATGCGTAGAGGAAGAAAACAAAAGGAAAAGGAGCAGGAGTTGGAGAACTTTGTTTAACTGGTCTCTGCAGTGGAAGTGCCTCACTTTTAACAGCAAGTGGAACTGGCAAAACTTTGCTTTAGGGATTGCTGCAGGCACTGACACAGAAACAGAATCAAATCTGGCAGGAGCTGGAGGGGGAGGGACACAACCAGAGAAAATAAGGGAGGGAACAGCATACTAAGCTGGAGCTCTTGACGATAAAAATCATTCTTGTATTTAAAGCATTAAAATAACGCTATTTTTATCCACTACTTCCCAAATGAGCTAGCATTGGCAGTTTTAATCGTGGGCTGGGCTCTTCTCACTGGTACAGGGCATGGCAGTGAACCACCTCAAACACGCCTAAGAACGCAGCTCGCTGCCGTGACTCCTGACTGACATTAGTGCAAGTATGAGGAGACTCCAGCTCAGCACTTACAATAGAAGTGTGAACACGTTCTGAAAACGGGGAATAAAAATAACATTATTGTGTTGCTTCGGATAATGAGATGGATTTTTACCTGCGGATTTTTAAGTTGCTGCTCTCTTCCACATTTTCTGGCCACTGTTTAGCACTCCATGGTAGGCGGAACAAAAGAATACTGTCTCCAAGCAAAAAGGCTGAAAAAAAATCTAAATGATGGCTTCCCATAGGGCACTCAAAGGGACATTTCATCTTCTGACTTTAACCCGCAGCCTCCCTAACACAGACGGTAAACAGCACATAGCACTGGAGAACAATATGTGATATAACATGAAGATCAATTTATTCAGTTATGACTACAGGGTCTAGTTTTTTTCTGCATAATGCATTAAGTTTGGAATTTACTGGAAGCTGTCTTTGGTGGTTAACTCCTTCTGTGACTTCAGATATACAGCGAGTCTCGAGTACAGCAATGCTCATCTGGTTCACAAGATCAGGAAAAACAGCTTTCCTGCTTTGTTGGAATAAGCATGATTCATGGTTCAGAACTGACATTTGCACAGCTAATTCTGACCTCTCCATTAAAAAGCATATCCTGCAACTTCACCTCCCTTTGTATTCTTGCCTGCCCAGTGAAAGCTGCCATTACTTCACTTGAAACAGAGCTGAAAGAATATAAACACTTCAGCTTTCTACAAATATTATTTTTCCAACTTACATGCTCTGAAAATAGACAGCAGTCATTCAAGCATTATGCAGTTATTTCTGTGATACAGAAAGGAAGCAAAGATTCTTTCATGACAGAAGAGTCTCTGTGGCAAACCCCCCAACATTTAAAACATACACAATTAGGAACAATTCTGACTCAGAAAAACACAAACGTGCCTCCACTCCCAGCTACAGAGCCTCACCAGAACAAAGCCATACACTTGAATCTTCTAAGTAGGTTGAATGGAGTTTCTGAACCCATCGTGACTCTCCCTTCAGCTAGTTAGAAAAACCTGTTTATAGAAACGTGCCTCTCTCCACCCCTCCCCCCTCAATAGTCACACCATCACCCCACTTCAAAACACAACAGTGCTCTTCATAGTGGCATTGGAGAAGGCGAGTCATTTGTCCTGAAAGAGGCACATATTCCCTCCAAAAGCTTAGTTTATATTTCTTCCTTTATCTCACTTACTACAAGAGAAACGAGGAATGTCCACCTTTGAGAGTCATTCAATCCTGTTTTCAGGGGCCTATTTATTAAACTCCCAGTTTCCAACAGGGAAATTCAGGAGTCCCCCAGTACAGGTGGAACAGTACTTTAGGACATTTTTCTAATAATGTTATGGCCAAGCTATTTCTATTAGCCATGAAGTATTCCACAGAGACACATCCTGGCTCTTCAGTTTATTTGCAAGGCTACTGAATGTGCTCAGTGCCACACAAACTGGAAAATCCATGAGATCATAAAAAAATGAATCATATTCTTAAGGTATCAGCACTGTTTACCTAAAGGTATCCCTCTATTATTTACTAGCAGTCCTAAGTCACTAAGTCCTAGTGACTGTCCTGTCACTTAGGACAAGATATATTGTCTTATGATACCTGCTTAACACAAAGACAAATCTTATCTGCTTTTTTAGAAGCATCTTCACCGGACAGGCTACAGGTAGGAGGAACGCAGAGAAGTTCTGAAGTCTACGTCACAGGGCAAGTGACTGCATCTTCTGCTAAACTTCTCGGCAGCAGAACACATTAGGATCTATGGTAGGTGCAAAGAGGCTAACTTCAAAAGTGTTATGAGCTTCTTGCTTTATTGCCCTGCTGTCCTTCGCATAGGGAATTGCAGTTGTGGTACCCATGATGGACAGAGTAGGTGGGCACATGGGTACAGTTCCAACTTCTCCCTTACACAGACAACTGTCACACAGAATCACACAGAATGGTCAGGGTTGGAAGGTACCTCTGGAGATCATCTAGTCCAACCCCCCCACCAGAACAGGGTCACCTACAACAGGTTGCACAGGACGGCGTCCAGGCGGGGTTTGAATGTCTCCAGAGTGGGAGACTCCACAACCTCTCTGGGCAGCCTGTTCCAGTGCTCTGCCACCCTCAAAGTAAAGAAGTTCCTTCTCATGTTAAGATGGAACTTCCTATGTTCAAGTTTGTGGCTGTACCTCTTGTCCTATCACTGGGCACCACTGAAAAAAGACTGCTCCCATCCCCCTGGCACCCTCCCTTTAAGTATTTGTAAGCATTAATAAGATCCCTCTTCAATCTTCTTTTCTGTAGACTAAAGAGACCCAAGTCCCTCAGCCTTTCCTCATATCAGAGATGTTCTAATCCCCTAATCATCTTTGTAGCCCTTTGTTGGACCCTCTCCAGCAGATCTCTGTCTTTCTTGAACTGGGGAGCCCAGAACTGTCGTGCCAGCTCATCATTGCGACCGACACCAGAGCGGGCAGCCACACGGCATGCTGTGCAGATGGAGCCCTGCCCTCAGCTCCCACAGACCACTGCATAACCAGAGCTGCACAGAAATCAAAAATAGTTACATACTTGCGTGGTCAAACACTCACAAGTGACACTCGTTGCAGGGCTTTACTCATATTTAGTATCTGGCCTTGTCATGCTTAACTTTCCAAATGGCTTCAGGTAACAAAGCGCTGGCTTGGCATACACATACCAACCACAGGAGTTTAACTGATTAAATTAAAGGGGTAGAGGTTTTAGTTTTGCATGTGGATCTTCAAATCCTTTTAAAGCTGATTTCCCTCAGTAGAGGGTATATTAGGAACAAGTCTAGCCAGTGTCAGAATTGAGAATTACTGCACACAAAGTTGTTGTGGTTTACTCACTTACTTTTAAACCAACTATAAGCTCAAGATGCGCGAATTCTGTACATGGAAAAAGCTTTCATGTTACTTGACTATCTACCTGCAGCATTTTCAACAGGAATAAGGAAGGCTAGATAGTAGATGGCAAAAAAATCACCTCTTCCAGATGCAAAATAGTAATGATTTAAAGACTGATCTCTATGCTGGCAGCATGCATCAACTCAGGTGGCAAAAAGCCAAATCTTTCCCCTGAAACTACAGTTAACTCTTGCTAACATTAAGTCTTGCTACAGTTAAACTCTTGCTAAATGTATGACCACTGGACTCTAATGTATTCAAAGGAGCAGACTAGGATAACTAAAAAGTAGAAGAAACTCTGTAAATAATACCTAAAAGCAGCTGCTATGCCTTATGAAGAGTTAAAACAGAGGAGCAGATGTTTATTAACACTGTTCCTTCACTCAGGAGACTGGCAGGCACTTGCAAACCCTCTCTGGTCTCACAGAACCTCCAGGAAAGGTCATGAAATACGTTAGTTTGGGGGGAGATTTTTGCTTGCTTTTTTAAAGTAGTGAAAATGAAGCGTAGACATTAAGACCGTGACAAATCACACAAAACAGGAAATTCAAAGTTACGTCCGACTCCCCCAGGTTCCCTTTGATACAGTTAGGTCGCTTGGTCCATCAGAAAAAGTATCACTCCTGTATTTGCCATTTCATGCTTTTATTTTTGATTTTATTTGCTTTAGTAATACCCCCTTAAAACTACCGACACACTTTCCTGACAGGTTTAGAACTCACAAGGCCATGCCCATCTTCCCTTTTGAAAGGCTCCTGCCACACGCAGCTTTCAAGAGCCCTCAGCAGATCCCTCCTTTGGGGGTGCCACTGCAGAGCCCCCTTCACACTCACACACCTTTTCTGACACCTCATTTTTAATGTTGTTCCTTTTTGATGCAAGGAAACATATTTTGAGAACAACAAGTGCCTGCGTCATGGATAAGTCCTCAGACCATTTTAAGAAAAACAACTAATTTGTTTCTTAACCATTGTGAACGCAAAAGATCTTCCCTTTTCCTTTTCTCTCTAGTTAGGCCATACAGAAAATATCTGCACAAACAGTTTCAGTTTGCAAAAAACAGCAGTCCTGCCCCCCTGCTCTGGTTATGTGTTCACATCCCTCATTGCTCTTTCTCCTCCCTCCCAGAGGAATCAGACTGCACCTTACCACACCTCCCTCCCCCTCCAAAAGGCCAGTTTGACCCAGAACAGTACTCTAGTCTAGACAACGATGTGACTACACAAACACAATAAAGAATGTGGTATGAGGAGCGGGAACCCATGGCCTGGGTAATGGAACACTGCGTATTTCAACAGCAGCAGCACCGCTGAGGGCAGAGAAAAGTCTCTGTGGATCTACGGCTGCACTTACTTCTGAGCCAAGGTCAGGCTGCCCACTGCCCCAGGGACATGGGGAACCTGCTCTCTGCTGCTGTCTCCAACCTGAGCACAGTCTGCTTTCAAAGGCCACTTGCCCCGAGACAGAAGATGTCACAGCCCTTCTTGGAGAGGAAACACGGGCTCTGGAGCTATTCTTTTCTGCCAGGTGTCGTCACTGTAAGGGCAGATGGGACTTGCCTAGAACTCATCCACATGGGTTATGACACTTTGAGGAGCACTCCAAGGATTTATGTTCCTCCCCAGAAATACTTGCAGAGGCACCCCACAGCTGTTTAAATCCACTATGAAAGTAGATGGGAGGTTATTTTGCCATTGAAGTGTAGAAAAAGTGCTTTTGGTGTCTCAAGTCATTTAACAACATTTATGGAAGACATCTGAGAACACAAGTTTCCCCAGCAGTACACACACCTAGCAGATGTCTCCTCTTTGCAGGATGCTGAAAGAGTCCGAATGGTCTTGCTTTTAGAATACACTTTTTTCAAGAGAAATGACCATGTAAAACGGACAGATAGTACTGTGAAGCACAAATATCCTCTGTCTCAAGTGAAACATGATTTTGCTGCAAATCCGTAATGTGAACACAAAAATAAAACTCAGCCAGTCACCCCAGTTCAGCTTTGTTTCTGGGGAAAAGTCTGATGAACATTTACCTGAAACCACCACTAGTCTGGGAAAATGCTCTATAAACCCAGACAAAAGCATCGCCCGGGGTTTCACCTTTTGCTCTGAAACTTTTGCTGAACTGTAATTGCCATCTCTGATTTCAAAGGGCCTGATTCTGACTGCACTTCTTTTTCTCGAAGCAAGAGCCTGTGGACCAAGGAACAAAACTGTAGTCAAATGAAGCCAAACTTAAATAATGGATTTGGTATTTAAAAAAAAAATATCAAAAGCAGTCTCAAAATATAACACAGTAATTGGAATGAGGTGCATCTGTTCAAATATTGGTTTAAGTGTCACATTCACAAGTAGGATATACTTCCTAATTATGAAGCACAAGGGACACAAATAGCATCAGTAAGACATAAAAAGATTTTAGGCACAATGACATGGTTTGAAGTACATAAATTGCAGTCCTGCTGTTCAGTGTTTTATTTTTACCTAGGTAGAGGAATTCAAACTAAAGTTCCTCCACCTTTTTTCCATGCACAACTCCATATTGCGCCTCCGTACTGGCGCCCTTCACAAGCGCACCTTTCGTGTCAACTGCTGGAGCATGTTCAAGTCATGAGTTAGGGGGTGCTTTGTGCCTTTGACCAGGACCCACACATTCTTTAGGCATGATCTCAGCAACCTTTACAGCCAGGATTGGAAGTGACCAAGCAAACTGGCTTCAGCCACAGCTCTTAAGTCCACCTTAAGCGAGGATGTGCTCTGCATGGGGAGAGTCTCTATCTTATACAATAGAAAACCATACGCGTGTACGCCGGTTGCTACTGAACCAAACCAGAATTTCCATGGTATTTTATAACACACCAGTAAGTATGGGGAGAAGCTGTGTGCACACAAAGACTCACAGCTGCCCATTCAAAATAAGCATTTAAATGGATTAACCAGACAACTGTGCTTTCAAACTTGCAGTCCTTACACAGTTACATGATTCAGAGGGATTTATAAATATTTGTTTTTCCAGATAAAAGGAGGGTATTAGTGGGATTTTTTTAAAGTGCATTCACTGCCACTATCCCTCCCTCCCAGCCATAAACAAACAAACAAGGAAACGAAACAAAAAACAAGGATGTGTTCAGGGTGCAAAATTTGTCGTCACAATTTAAGACTCGGGGATTTTGGTTTAAGCTTAATATAGAGAGACAACTGAATAATGTATGGACCATAAAAGACCTCATTTTGCTTAGTTTTTTGAAGACCCCTGAACTTGAGGAATATATGATAGATATGGAATTTAGGTTAAGGCATGTCCCCTGACCAAAGGATGCTCCTACTGTAGTACTACTTTACAATATAATCCACAGATTCTGGTAAAGCAGAATTCTATGTGATTTCTTTCTCTAGACCTGAATATAACCCATCCTTCTTAGTCTATTTGGAAAACTGTTTCCAAATAAGAAGTCTCATTTAACAAGTCCACATCCTTAACACACACAGAGGCTTCTCTGTCAGTCACTGATGGGCAAACATGTTTATGCGGAAGCTCTGTTCAGAGCTCTTTTTTACTGTGAGAAGCCATTTTCCTCCAGGAAAATAATGTTTATGAAGCATTCTGTCCCCACACAGCAAGCTTTGAATGACAGATTCAGGAAAACAGTATGAAAAAGAAATTACTCTCTTTCATAATCCATCAGCTCAGCTAAAATAGTAAATCAGAGGGAAGTTGGACTCAAATGTAATCCCTTGGGAGCAGAATCACTTTGAATGGATTTGGGGAAAAATACACATCCTTCTCAAATTCAGTAGCTTGGATGGTTATATTTGTCTCTGTCAAGTTACACGCAAAGAAGCAGAATAACGGAACTTAATGCCCTGGGGGTATGTTCTCTTGATAGATGCATCTAACTTCCACAACCGTTAATAGGAATTATATACTGAGTATTGAGAAAAGGGCACATGCACAAAAATACACACTTCTAATGATATTCAACCTTAGGAAAACTTTCTTTTGCTGATTTCTGTTGCAGAAATCCTACTGCTGTGGCATGCTGTTAAGAGAGTTATCAGATTTCTTGGTAAAGAAGTATCTCTAGCAACAAAGCAACATCTCCTTCATCTGCCAAAGGTAAATTTGCTAACATATCCCCCAGGTATTAGCTGTTCCAGTTAATGCATTTGCAAATGACTCCCTCCAGTTACCTTTGAGACTATGAATCACTAGCTGGCAATACCATCCTGCTGAAATATGGAAAAGAGTAATCAGCTCCTTCATTTCTATTTGAGGCTGAAATTTTACTGAGCTTAAAGGAAAATAAAAGCCATTGCTAAAACCTACCCATTCTGAAATAAAGGTGTTTCACCCCTAAATACATCCCTTGAAAGTTCACTGAAAGGTCCTTATCTTTGCCATTATTTCTAAATCACATGCGAAGGATTCGTTCACTATACTGTAAAATCGAGCACTTTAAGGACAGTCTCTTCTGCATGTATTCGTGGTCCAGCAGGTAAGTCCCCACATTAAAAAAATTAGCCCTGGACATTAAAAGATCTGCATGTAGGAACACAACAATTCTCACTCCATAGGACGATACATTACTCACTGCTTGCAGCAGCCATGCCCCAGCAGGGTTGGCATTACAGCTTAAGGTGAGGACATTCCTGCACTAGGCGCAGCTCAGTGGGAAGGAACTTGCTAGTGTAAAATGTTTAGTCTACCTGCCTGAAGATGGGTGAGAGACTGCAGGCTCTTACACTTTGTTTATGATGAGGCAGAATAAAATTGAAAATGTGCAACATACACACGGAGTTGGATTTCTAGGGTTTTCCCCTCCCAGTTGTTCCAGATGTGGTCATTGTTTCTGTAAACCTACTATTTCAGTCCTCAAACTATATCTTAAGTCATTCTTAAGACCATAATCTTTCACCAGCGCTCCAAGACAGCATACAGACTTACAAGCTTGTTTAGAAGAAACATTGCAAAGAAGAAACTAATTTAAGTGTCTACAGAACAATTACTTCTATTGAAGGAATTGTTTCAGGGAGAAAGCTGTGAAGAGATAAGACAGAAACACAAGATCATGCGTATCAAGCAGCAGCTCAGAAGCAAACCTTCCATGCTTCTTAATTTTCATCTGAATTTCTCAAATTTCATCCAATTACTTCAACTATTTTTTCCTAACAACTGAGAACTATGAAAAGCAAAATATGATGACACTTCATAAACTTCTAAATGGTGCAGTTCATTTCTGGCAACAGCATAACATGCCTCATCCTGCTACCACAGGACAGATGATGTTTACTGTCACATGTATTAGTTAAATTTAATAAGATAAGACCTTCAGCAGATGCTAATCTGTGATTTCTGAGCGCTGCTATGTCAAATTATACCAGTTGATGTTTAACAGTTTAGAGTCACTGAATGTTTCTAGATATCAGTCATAGCACATCATCATCCTTCATCTGGAGGGCACTTATTCCACTGTAGAAATCAGTAACAGTCCACAGGATGTCTAAGGGCTTTTATGAAATGCCGTGATCATTTTAATCAAATGCCAAGTGGATTAATAATTATGTCATGAAAATACTGTTTTAACAACTGTCATTGAGGCTATGCATAACACGGCCAAAGGAGCTGAACCACTCAGCATCCCTTCAAACATCAGGAGCCAGTTGCATGCTTTGTTATGGTTTCTGGTGCAACTACTCAGTGACGTGGGCAGCTCATTCGCTAAAGCTGTCACTTTGGCATTTTTCACAAACACTGCACTCATGTAGAACACGGTATGTTTTAAAAAGCATTCTCACAAAGCACAATAATTCCAAGCTTTCCAAATGCAGTAATAGCTTAGGTTCTACCAGAAGAAGGTGCTTCATTGGAATAGAGACATTTTTTTAATTCCTTGGATGCAAAATTTTATAACTCACGCATATTTGAAATATCCATGCACAGGGTTAGTTAGCAGAGTAGCTTAACTGTTACTTCTGGAGATGCTAGTCCTAATTCTGAGAGGGACATGAGTGATAGCAGCTTGGTGGTGGTAACCTGCTGCATCACAGATTCATAGGTTACAGGACCTCTCTGTCAGGAAGAGCTGGGATTATATTCCCAGTCTGGTTTTCTGCAAGTGAAATCATTCCACTCAGCTAGTTTTGCAAAGGCTCAACTTCTCTGGGTATATGTTTAACAAGCAAAACCCTGTCTTGACTTAGAGATTCACAGCGGGAAGTCCATCACATCCCTTAGCAGTGCTCTAATAATGAAATTACCCTGTTCGTTAAAAACGCACATCTTGCTTCTCAAGTGATTTAGTTCACCTACAGCTTTCATTTGTTGGAATAGATGCGTGTTCACCTTTCATAATCTCATCCCCTGCAGAGTCTAAAATATCAAGTTAGCACAGCTTAACACCTTATTCTCCATCAACTAGCTGTGGTGAACTTCCCCATGAGCGCCCCTACCCACAGTTTAGCATTCCAGCAGAGCAGATTTAGCTCGGCTGCACTACCTTCCCTGTGCCTTGAGGCAAATGCTCCTAGTTACTGGTGTTTACGTGATGCGTGGTATCTTATTAAGGCATGGCAAACTGCCTGCGTATCTGACCAAATCTGTCAGGGAATACCAGCTGTAGATACTATTCTTTGGTTCTTCATATGTTCAAAACCACAACAGTCCGTCATTTCCAAAAGGCAGGCAATCATTAACATTAAACTCTTACCTGAAAATGCTAAAAAGGCAGTATGGTTCTGTAAACAAACGTTACCACCTCCTTCCTAACCTGCCTGAGGACAATCGAGTGGAAATTACCGCTCTCCTCAAAGCGATTTACACCTCTGTTTCAAAAGCACAAAATGGAAACTTAAAAATCCACCTTTTAAAGGGAAGAGTGCTGATTGTACGGGTAGTCTAACTACTTATGCTAAGCAACAGCTTGGAAAGGCAGGTGTCAGTGTTTTCTATTTCTAGGTATGTGGTTACGATAGTGGTAAACGTGCCTTGTCATTAACTTTCAAGGGTAAGATACTTCAAATAATCAGTGGTTTGCTTCTAGCATTTGCTACCCACCTTCACCCATGAGAAGGCCAATACATTTCTGATTTCAAACCACCAGTAGGTATGTGCCTGACAAACGTACTACATGTCACCAGAACAAAAAAGCCAAGTTAGGGGAAGTGCAAGTTGGCTGAACTATGAATAATATATACGTAGACAACTGAGGGAAGAGTTAGGCCTTAAATAGTCAAACTGAAGGAAGCTACCAAAGCTCCCTTGTGCCTTACCATTCCCTGGTAGCCCCTGGCACACAGCCTCTTAACCAGAGAAAAAAAGGGCAGAAAAAAGTGCTAACTGTATCTTATTGAACTTGGCAGAGTATTTGAGGCTGACAAGAATTTCTGGATGCTCTGAAGGATTTAATCCAGAATTGCTGTTGAGAAATAACTCTCTTTGAACTTCAATTTCCCAATCACAATAGACCAGTGTTGAAACAATCTCTGTTCATTTCCCACAAGTTCTATAATTGTCTATAGAAACTGTAATTCACACATCAATGCATTAATTTTTTACCACATGTTAAGCAGAACTAGTTGAAACTGGAAATTCTAGCACAAATAACTGTATTGAAGTTTAACGGTGGCATCAAAAATACAATGGATGAAATCGTGGGAAGCTGGAGATCTGGGTTTTGGTCTCCAGTGACTACGAGACTGAGCCCAGGCTTCTCACTTCCTAGCTCACTGCTAGGAAGTGAGAAGCTCAAGACGCAAGAGTTGTTCTCAGTTAGAAGTCACCAACAAGTCTTGCCTCCTCCTCTCTTGTAAAAGAATGAGCCTCTAACCTCCTCCAACATGTACTTTCATGCCTCACACAGATACTTCGAAATCTTCCTTTTGGGGCCAAGTGCCTATTTTTTAAACAACTCAAAATCTACATGGGATATGCCCGAGTCCTCATTCTGAATCCCACATTCCTGGATTTTGGTGATTTCATTTGAATCACATTTTTATCTTCCTTTATACACATTAAAGGCAGGGGACACGTACATATGGGAAGCTTTAGGCTCTTGTTGCACTAATATTCGTGGTACCAGTGCGGCCTCAGGGAAGAGTAGGAACACCAAAGCCCCTAGCTAGGCAGAAACTTCAAGGCAAAAGTATAAAATGTGAGAAGTAAGGAATGTGTGAGAAAGGAGTTGATGGAGAAAGAAAAAAAAAAAAAAAAAGATGAAGAAACACTTTTTTGTTGTATTCCATTTTCCAGACTAGTTCACCAATCTCTTCCCACTGAATGTCTTCCTATTTCTGTTGTCCAGAGGCAAAGACTGAGCAGATATGGCTTTAGTTACAACCAGACAATGTGGTATTGCTGTTTACACGCAAACTCGGACCACGCCAGCTTTGCAAGCCTGATGGCCTGGCACTGCACATGCCAGATGAGAATACTACAAATGCAATAAAAGGATCAGCTTCCCAGATTTTTGACTTAAGGCATTCCCTTGTGGTGAAGTTGGGTGAGGAAATGGAAGAACATACTGAGGGGAAGAGGGGAAATTCAATAGCTGAGAAGCACGTATCACTGACCTAGTTACTTTGTGAAAGCTTCAATAAAGAGGCTTACCAAGTCATGACTATTACATGGTCCTCTCTGATCTTTTCATGAGGATGAGAAACGGTTGTTTTCAGTTTAAAAAGGAAAAGAAGATTCTGTATGTAAAGTCTCTCTTTGTTGTGCTGTGAACTCCCTGGAGAGAATATCAGTCACCCTGCAGGGGCTGGAATAATGAATGAATCCATCAGGGAACAGGCTTTCTTCTTCTCTGACATGCTTCGGGGGACCACCCGCACACATGTCAACCCTTTCTCTGTGGAGTGCCGTCTCTAAAGCCCTGCCCAGTCTCAGCCAGCAAGGATCCTTCCTCTCAGAGCCCATCACTGATGGAGTTTAGCTGCTCTCAGGCTGAGAAGTGACGTGACCGTGGGCCTCCCACTTTCTGGGCAAAGGCTCTAACCACTGTAGGAAAAGGAGGCAATGCAACCGTGAAAATCGGTAATGGGAACTGTGAGGAGGTAGAAGGTACACAGCAGGGCAGCTGGCCAGCTGCCACAGCACAGTCACTGCAGAATCACAGATCTCCTTGTATGCAGGAGACAAATGAGAAGGGTAATTGCTGCATGCTTGCGCGCAGAACCATCCAAAGGAAATAAAGGATCAACCACCACCTGCACATGACAGCTCTTCTCTTGAAATCTTCATGGGTTCCTGATCACAGATTGACAAATTTGTGCTGTTCAAAACCTCATTAAATTCTTCCCATTAGTGAAACACACAAAGATTTACTTCTTCGTATACTTTGTATACTTCTTCATTCCTGCACTCTTTCTATGAGGTTCTCAGGAAGAATGTGACCCTGGAGTCACTATCCAATCATGAAAAATAAGGAAATAAAAAAAAAATAAAATAAAAAAATAAGGAAAGCTTAAGATAGCTACGGAGCTGAGGAAGGAGCATCCTGAGAGCAGGAAGCGACCAACTATCATGTGAACTCTGGAAGCAACTCAGTGCTGGTCAGATGCTGAATTCCTGCATGTGATTTTATTGTCTTTCCATCTTATTGCTATTGATAACATAATGAAAGAGATACATCCTTAATTGTGTATATTTTCACAATTCAGCCCATTTTAGGGTAAAAGGTAAAAAGAAAAAAAAAAAAAAAAAAGCAGCCTTGCTCAGGATAATGGAGAAGTGCTACTCCATGTTAATTAGTAGCTTTACAGTGATCTGAAGTAAAATAAACTAAAATGTAGCTACAGATCTCCCTTTAGCAGTGGCCTGAAATTGCACAGTGGATACTGCCTAATGAGGGAATATTTTAAGAGACTAGACAGTTGGAGAGAGAGGAAAAAAAAAAAGGAAAGGGTAGTTACATCCACCGTATTTCCCCAAGCATGCACTTTAATGGACAGAAGTTATTCACACACACTACTCTCCTGGAGCACTCTAAGTTCACAAGGTATGCTAAGTCCTGATGTAACTATAACTTCAGATTTCCTCCAGCCACAGAGCTCCCAAAGCATATGGAAGTTGGTCAGGACAGCCAAGTAATGCTAAAAACAGGGGAGCAGTAAAAATGGTAAGAAATTTCAGCTCCCTTTGAGCACTACAACCTTTCTTAAACTGTTGCCTAAGCCGTGCTATCAAAACCACTGCTGGTCTGCAGCATTATACAGCGAGTTGTCAACAGTATCTAAGCTACTAATTAGACCTCAAGGATCAGACTAGATCAGCATCTCAAGACACACAAGAATCCTGGAGAGCTGCTTCTGCTTCCTTCCTTCCCTGAAAATAACTAAAAGTGATAATCCATTAGTAATCATCTGTGGTCTGTTTCAAAGTTCACCCTCTTGTACAGCAACATTAAAAATGTGCTTATATTAGTTAGTGAGATGAAATCTACAAAATTACCACATTATCATCCAAAAGCCCCAGGCACCACCTAACCACGCCAACAGGTGACGCATACGCATGATGCTCTTACTCCCATTCCGGGCTCCAAGAATCCACAGCAGGATTAATACCAGAAGGAGGTGGCTCACCTGCATCTCACGCCTGAAATATTTAGATGCAGGAGAAATACAGGTTAACTCTTGGAAAATCTAACTGAACCCTCTTTTCTTTCTAAGTCAATAAAATGAGTACCAGCTCACTTACGACCCTCCTGAGTGAAACGTTAAACAAAATTAAAAAACACATCCACATTCTAAGGCAGAGTTTGCCCCTTAGTCTTCATTTCCCATTCTCCACTTTGCTTCCTTATTAATTACACCAGCACTAGCAGCTTATCTGTCATGAGGGAACTTCAGTTTTCATACAGCTTGGGAAATGTACATGAGTACTTTTGAAGGAAAGGCCTGGTCTCGAAGAGAAATCATCCCTATTACACATTTCTCTTTTTTGGGGACTACCTATCCCAAATCAATTCATCTCTGTCCTCCCAAATTCCTCTCCCATGATTCTTCCTGCACAAAAATCCTTAATGATACATTACAAGAAGTTCGGAAGCATCTTCTTGCCCTCAACTGCCTGAAATCTCTCCTTCCTAACATTCTGAGGACTTCAAAATACTGCAGTCAAATTACTTTTTTGCTCCAAGAAATAGAACTGGATCATTCAGGCTCCTGTAAGACCAATATCACAAAAGCCCCCTCAAGAGAATTACAGCCTCACAACATACAGTTGGCTATTATTTATTCCGTGGCCAGATTCTCAGCTGGTATAAATCAGGGCAGGTTCCTTGCCTTCAACAGAGTAAAGCTGATTTATGCCAGCTGACAATGTGGCCCTGCATGCGTTCCACTTGCACAATGCTAGTTTTTAAAGAGGCCCATTAAAGTGCCCCGGGCACATAAGACCACACTTGGGTCTTTACTTGGAAAATGTTGCTCCAAGGAGCAAGACTGTGAAACCTTTCTGCTGGTCTCCGAGTTTGTACTGTTCAAATTGACTTGCTTTTCTAACAGAAGGAAGTCTCTAAGCCCTGACAGAATCACCACGACCTTGGGAACACAAGATGGATTTTCTAATGTCTTCTGCATAGACCATTTTTTTTTAAACTGAGTTTAAACGCTGAATTAAATGAAGTCCACAGGTATACCAATGCAATGTTTTGGAGGAACCGATCAACTGCACAGAGGGCAGGGGCTATCTCGCAAAAGTTGTATTACTGGTGACTATAAACAAGCCAGAAAGAATGTGCTGTAACTTTCAGATCACTGGCTGAGCTTACGGCTTTGGCTGCTTGACAAGCCTTTCTTTTTTACCTTAAAACCTCAGATGTCTTCTTACGGAGCAGGGCAACAGGTCTTTTGAGGGTCTGGGATGAAGTCCTTGGGTACAAACAGAAAGTAGGTAGGAAATAGAAGACAGCTTTCTAACACCTCTGGTTCCAGATTACTGTTTCAAAGGCACAACGTTAACCCCAGGTGTCATTGCAGTGATGTATCTGCTGGGCCAAAAACTGAAGGATGCTTTAAGTGTGAGGAAGCAGACTCCTCTATCTGCTCCTGAAATCTATTGATTTCAGTTGAATTTTTGCCAAAATACTACTCTGGGTGAGTGGAGAACTGGAATCCTGGAATCAGACTATCAGGACTTGTACTAATAAAAATTGTGGTTCCTTTGCATGACAGAAATTTCTGAATACAGCTTGTTATTATGATATGAAACAAAGACTAGAGGACACCAGTCATTCAGAGGCCTGCCATTCCTACCCAACAAGGAGAAAACGAACACATGGCTACAGGTCAACCTGAAAAACACTGTCAGGAAAACGTTTTTCCTGCCCCACAAAGTGCGGTAACATTTCATACATGTTTCATATTCACAACCAGAGTGAAATCAAAATAACGTGAAGGTGGTGGGTGTGGGGGAGTTTGTACATGCATGCACGAAAGAGTGACAGCCCTCCAGTATCCTGAGGAGAGTGGATAGGGGGAGCTCCAGATTCAAATGTGCATTCTATGAGTCAGACCAGGCACGTGATCCTGCCTTCCTCCCATACTCACCAGTGATTATTCTAATTATTGATTAATTTATCTCTCTGTCTTTCTATATCAGAAATTCCACCATGGACTCAGGGGGGAGGGAACGTTTCCTGATGAAAGTTTAATGGAAACTGGTACATTTCCACAAATTGTTTCAGTTTTGACAAATCAGCATTTTCCCATGAAAAACAGTGTCAAAAACTCTCAACTAGCTCTAATTCTAACCAGATTAACTCAGGGATGAATGCCAGCAGGAAGTTCTTGCTAAATACCAGTTGTTTGACAGAGGAAAACTACTCCTTCCCCAGACGATCTTCCCAGAGGTGAAAAGGCTGTAAAACCCATATGAAAAAAAAGGACAGGTAGTTCTAGCTGTAATGACATTCAGACCATGAGAAAGAGCAAGGAAATGTCATATTAAAATAATATGTAAATAAATGCACAAACATGGACAAATCAGCAACTAGTATTTCTCCTGCCACTGCTAATGTTTTTGTTTCTTAAAATCTGAAACAGTTGCTAAAGTTTGCAGCAATGTAAACAAACGGACATTAGTCCCTGACTCAGGAATCTATATGGACTCCAGGGCAGACCCCTTAATACATGCTCCAATTTAATTTCTGCTTAAATCCCTAGAATTTAATGGACACAAACAAATGATGGCATGCTGTCACGAGCAGACATAGAATTAGGCAACTCCTGGTGAGATTTGTTAGTTCTAACTGCTACTTTGGATGAGTTTTTCATCACTGGATGGTATTTGAAGTGGTTTGTTTTCTCAACATATCTTATCCTAAACATCTGTGCACTAACTAAATCTGTGTTCTTTCAGGCTGTAGGATATAAATGGTTGTACTCAAGCAATGCCAGCGCTGCTGGTCTGTCTTTATGCCAGAATGAAGACACACTATGAAAAATAATCATTGAAGACTTAGTTGGGTCACCGAGAAGCCAATCTTGCAAATATTTAGTACCAGCTCATGGCTGACAGTGGCATACAGATCAGTGGCATTTGCCTTTACTACAATGCTGTGCCCCAGTGTGTATGCCCACTCCTTGCTGTAAAAGCAATCTAACCCCTGTAGTAAGAAGTTTGTCCACTGTTTCTTAATACAACTCTTATCATTTCCACCTGTCAGTGAAGTTAAACTTTAAAAGGACTTATAACTAGTCTGTTGAAAACAAGGCATATTTTTTCTGATTTATTTTAACCTTCCAGAATTAGAGTTCATAAAAAAGGCAAAAGTGTTTTGTTGCGACCTTTTATTTTACTCTGGATTATAGGAGTTTAAAAACCAGTTCCCACTATCCTATAGGAAAAAAGAAAAAAACAAAAACAAACAAAAAACCCAACAAACCTCTAACCCCAACACAATTTAAGGCTAAAGACCTATTAAGTAAACCAAAGTCTCAGCACTGAATCTCTTAGACTAGGACTCAGCCAACTTTCTTTTTCATAACTGGACTGGCTCTCCATTACTCCATGCTGGAAATCCCTTGCACTCTGCAACATCTGCACAGAACTGGTTGGTATCTTAGTCCATTTTACTGAGTTTGAAATGCTCCGGCAATACAGAGTAGTTCATGTCCCTGGGGTGTGCCTACCTGCTAATTTTCCCTGAGTCAAAGGGCTCTTATCTGGCAAAGGAGACACTGCACCGCTGGTCACCTGCCTCAGGACATCCCTTTGTTCCTCTGCTCACCGGGTGCCAGAGGGGCAGTGGGGACCATGGGCGGACTATAAAGACTCATCTCCCTCCTGCTGATCCCAGGACCATGGGGCCACAAAGGTGTCTGGAAGCCCTGACTTGCACTGTGCCAACGACACTCAACTGTAGCCACACCAGCCAGTGTGGAGACTGCACTTTCAGATCAAAACCTGTCATTGCACTAGTGATGCTATTTCGTACCTTGCTGATACAAATGCATCCCGTTATGCAAAATCCAAGAGAGTAACAAATTGGGCCCAACCAGTTGGTTTCGCTCACTCTTGCTATACTGTGAGGCACAGCTCTTGAGCGACAGTGATACAAAGTGCATGTTAGCAAAGTGAATACAGCACAGACATACATTATTGAGAAAAAAAAAAACGTTCCTATGCCACAAACGCAAAAATATCATCTTAAAAATATCCTGTAGAGGAAATATAAGCATGGGAAACTCCAACAACTGGTGCTATGGTGATTCTACGCTCTTTTTTCTCCCCTCAAAAGAGCAACTCCTTTCTAAAAGCCTAGTCCTGAAAAGAAAAATAACACATACAAAAAAAAAAACCAAACCAAAAACCAAACCACGAAGAATTTTCCTTCTGGCAAGAGCCTGACACCATCTTTGCTCCTAAGTTCAGAATTAACTCTGTCACAATGACAACTTTTATCAGCCACCATTATAGCACACTGCATCTTTGAAACTGTAACAATTCATCCCAGAAAGGAGTATTTCATTTTGAAGCAATGCTGTTTGCCTAAATGTAGGTCATATAACAGTGTTTCTAAAATATAAGTGAAAAAATATTATGAATATGAAAAAACTGAATTATTCCATTGCCCTTTTTTTGAAATTACTTTTGAAACAGTTTCAGGAAACTTATATGCTATAACTCTATGTAACTCTACTGATGCTAATGTAACTATATTCATTTGCAGCAGTTTAAGATGTGGCTCATCATTTTTTAATCAAAACCATTCCTAGGTGGAATTCACCACCTGAATATTATAGAAGCATGTTAATGCCAAGGAGCTCAAAATAGCAGTTAAATAAAAGCGATTTTCAAAGTCTCAGGTATAAAAGTCTTAGAATTCAAGGATACCCCATAAATAGAAGAAAATGCAATAATGCCTCTGTTCTATTCCTACTTCCCTCCTGAAATAACTGGAAATTTGCCAATTTTAATGAGGGGC
>NW_009647756.1:2617972-2620236 GCF_000708025.1 Charadrius vociferus | reverse complement strand
GATTCGATCGTGTTACAAACATGTTCCAACATGTTACGAAGATGTTTGTTCTCATACGTCCCTCTTGCAAACATCGGAAGCTCTAAATTTGATTTTGTTACTATAAAATTAACTGACTATGATATGGCTTTTTAAATATAAGGAGACAATAATGCAAGTAGAGTCTGGCTGAAGGGAGAAATTAACTTCCTGATGTTCAGAAATGAACAATTATTACAAAGATTATTCCAAGGAACAAATTTCTGGTTTTGATACCCCAAAGATAAATTACAGATTCATATTCACTTGGTCACAGCAGCGTCGATTTCTTATGTGGGCAACTGCTGGTTTGCACTGCCATTTATTGATTAAATGCTCAATACAGCATTCACAACTATTAAAAAAAAAAAAATCACACCTTGTTGCTTTACTCTATGGCAAAAATTTCAGTTACTTGCGTGTAGTACAGGACATGAGAGCATCTTTTTCAAAGTAGATAGTTCCTATTGGACCTGCTCATGAATTTGTGGTTTTGTCCAGAATCTTCATGGGAATGTGCCATTCCCATCTATTATTTTTCTGTGAAGAATGTTAAAATGAAATTTTAGCTGGGGCTTTATTAACCTCTTCACCAACAAGAGCCAGCTGGTTAGTAGGCATATCTGGGAACTGAGATGTCCTGAGACTGGTATCTCTCCTGCCTCATCCTCACTGAACTGCTGAGCTATTGATTATTACAAAGTAGGTAGCTCTTTTTCCTGTTTTGTTTTCCCCCAAACTTTTGGCAGCTCTAGTTTTCATTTTGATGCCAAATAACAACCAATATCCAAACCTCACGCTTTCTGCCCCCACTTGAACTGTTGTTTTCTGACCACCTCTTCCTGTTATACACTCAATAGAATCTGATGGTGCTTATTAAAACAACTTTTGGAGCTATAGGATAGATTATCTGACAACAGGTCAATTCAGTTTTAGCTATCGTAGGATGTAGATGAAGATCAGTATGAAAAACGCTGAATTGTAACCAATCTATATATTTTTTCTTCACTGGACCTACAAAAAGAAAGAAGAACAAACTCTTAAGCTATGTCCATTTTTTAAATCTGCCTATAGTTTGAGAGTCTCTATACTGGCTGAGCGGAAAAAAAAAAAGCATAATAATAAATAACACAAGATTAAAAGCAATGGAGCTTTTTCATTTAAGGATTTTTGTGATGGGAATCTGCAAAAAATTTGGGGCTGGGGTCAAAATAAAACCCATCACTAGTTGAGTATGATTTATATTACTCAGAAATAATAAAAGTATATATCAAAATCAACAAGAAGCTGCACACCTTGAATTTAAAATAATATCATTTTAAGCCTTGAGATACCATAGTGTTTTACTCTTAAGCTGTTTTTTTCATCTGCCCTAAGCTTCCATGAGTAACTTTGCAGGTATGTAAAACCTGTTGACTTTGACAGGATTATTAATGAAGCATGAAGTTATTCACACTGTACATAGCCATTGGCAGTAACTATGAAGAGCTATTTAGTTTGTTGTTATGCTTTAGTAACAATTTTGAGATCATTATTGACCATGAATGGACCACAAGGGAGAATGAGAGGGCACAGCGCAAAGTTTGTAGAAACTCAGGTGTCCGCATATCTTACCTGAAGACTAAACCAGACATGTGATATCACAAGACATCTCAGAAATCTACTTAATTCTTCCAAAATGTTTCAGATGTAGTTTTGCTGCAATCTGATGTTCTCTTTTTAGATTCAACAGTTGCACTGCAACATGATACAGGGCCTAACCTTGCAGATACAGATGTTAGTTCACATATGTGGGTTAGTACTGGTAGGATGGAGACTGAAAGTTCCTCAGGGCAGGGACCTTGTTTTTACAGCAGCACTTTAAACTCTTAGTGCGTTCCAAATTATCCTATGAAGAATACTGCACAGCCTTAATACCCTGTCTAAAGATGTCTTGGTAAAAACAGAATAAGGGATGTAAAGTGTCAGTAAAAGTGAATCGAACAACATGGGCAGTAAGTGTGAGAGGAACGACTGCCGCTCTCAGTCCAGCTGCTCACAATCACAGCTTAACGCCGCTCGAGGCAGAAACTCACATGTAAACCAACTTTTTGGGTAAGCAGCCGCTGATCCGCACAGCGGCGAGCTCTGTGGCCACGCACAGGCCCGCAGCGGCTCCGGCCATGTAGCCCCCGAGGCACCTTTCCAGCCCCTCTCCCGGCGGGCGTGCGGGGCGAGCCTATCCCCCATCCCGGCGGGCCCCGCAA